>NC_133355.1:663750-1000000 GCF_030506205.2 Paramisgurnus dabryanus | reverse complement strand
TAATACAACATTATTGTAAAGTGTTATCAAATAATGCAAAAATCTTCACGATCTAAAAACACTTCAGATTTTTATAAAGCGCTTTTCAGAATTGTTTACTTTAACTGTTTGCAGTCATGTATGACCTTTTTTGTAAAATTCACCCAAATTAATTTCGGTTGCATAAAAATTATACTAAACTCACACAGAACATGGTTCAGTGCAACCCAACATAAGCCATTTGAGTAGTGGGAAGCCCTATAACAAAGGAAATGTCTGGGATTCCTCAGTGACGTCATGCATGAAGGGCAATTTTCGCGTGTCAACATGCTTGATGCACTTCCTGTATTTTTCCACAATCATAGACAACATATGTTGTAACGGAGCGCTACATAAATAAATAAAGTTATTTGTAGATAAAACCCATCAAATGTTATGGCTGCTCGATTATGGACAAAATCATAATCACAATTATTTAACACAATTACTCTGTGCCTTTAAACATGCATTTATTTAACCTTTTTATTAAGCAATAGGCTGTAAGTGTCAAAGCAGTGGTGCCTTCGAAGTGCCTTGCAAACACATCGGTACAGCTGCACACACAATTTATATTTTAATTGCACAATAATTGTTTTACCTCAATTATCTTGTTTTTGTAATTGTTTGAATCACAAATTGAAAGTGAAAATCAAAATGATTAATTGCATAGCCCTAGCAAGTGTATCATAAATCTGCTTACAAAAAAAATGTTTATTAGTTCATCTGAATACTGTCACAGCCAGAAAACATATGCTGTAATAAACCTACATGAGCCGAGCTTTAGCTGTATGATGGATGATGGCTAAAAAAATGTACAAACTTTGCTATGGTGAGTATGTTGAATTTCCTGTATAGCAACATGAATACACAGAATTCAATGACATAAATCAGTTGTCAAATATGATGGCAAAATTAGTCAGCTATATTCTGTGTACTCCTAACAAATGACAAAAGTTTAGCAGAAATCCATAAATAGAAAATGCCACCTAGAATGAGAACATATCTCCACATAACACCACCTGCCTCTGACTACAGCTCCAACTTCCTGTTTCAACAGGAAATACATCACTACAGGCCAGAAAACTCCAATCACAGTGTTTTTTCTGTGTGTGGGGGGGTAAAATTAAACAAAGTTTGCACATGCAACACTATTAAAAGACAACAAACCGATTCCATAACATTGCAATGCTCACATAAGTCTCTTAATAAATGACAGATCTATCAAAATGCACTATTTAACACCAAAGTTTTTGAAACAGCTCAAAAAAGAAAATTAAAGACCAGAACTATCTACTATTATGCAAGCATTTTCGGAAAGCTTTCAAGAAATCATTTCCAGTCCAAAATATCTTAATTTCCATGACCAAATAATAAATAACCAAATCAAGCCAAAAATAAATCTTTCACTCACCTTTCAGATTTTTAGGGTTGTTCTGCTTAGTACGTGGCATTGTGGATGTTTTTCGGCTGGCTCAGTGAAACATCGTTCGGAAAGATGCTGGATGGAATGCAGGCGATCACCGAGAAGAGGAGCTGCTTCTATTTTTCCACACACGGCACATCTAAAGAAGACAACAGACAAAGCAAACTTAAGGCAAAACAGACACATTATTGAGAAAATTAAGACCAGAATGGCACATTTTCAAAAAAATCCTGCTAGAAACACCAGTAACTAGTTTCCTCTATCACACACTAGGTCATCAGTCTTTTCAATCACTGACGTAAATGCAGAAGAAGTGTGGCGGTCTCACAAATCACACATCAGATCTAAATGGCCTGCGATTGTTGATGTCAGATCAGTTGATGTGCATTTCTTTAATACGCACACACACTTGCTTCTTTATGTGAAATGATAATGCATCAGAAATACATATCATCTACAGTACACAGTAGATGAAATAGTATATACATTTTGTTATATCCCTTATGATGTTTGCATTTTAAAAGATGCCATTCTGCATCCTTTTTGTTTGTCCCTCAGTTCAAATTCGGGAAGGGTAACTGGAATATACAAGGCATCTTAATATAATTCTGCATGATGCACAACAATTGTGAAATGAAAACAGAGGGCTAGTGCAAATAAATAAAGTTGGTGTGCTAATATTAAAACCATAAATTTAATACACACACAGGGGTGTTTTATAGATTGAATCTGTCTCTGATCAGTTGTTTTATGATAAATATCATATAGCATTAACATTAGAACCTCTTAAAAAAGAGCAAATGCATTTCTTGGCATTGCAGAAAAAGACTCGACAAATAAACCCCACCTTCTCTACATGAAACTCCTTATAGGATTTGTTTTATTTTCTATAAATGTTTCTTAGCTCTGTTGTTGCCTCGCCCAAACATCCCGCATGCAAACAAGACGCCAGATTGCGCACAAATGTTTCGGCTTCCCAGATTACATAACACTTACTACGAGTGTGTATATGATTTCTCGCAGTGTGGATCTCTACGGCAATGACATCACCTCCCCGTGGATTCGAGCACACGCGCACACACTGCGCATGCACCAGGTCTCACCAACTCGCAGGACTTTAAACGATCCCGCCGCGCGACTGTGAAAACATTGTTACGATGTTACCGCAGCAGTGTGTCATATCTGCTTCTGTAGCGCAATGGTCACAACGTAATGTCAAGGACAGGTGTTCCGACCATATCTTGAACGCAGGACTTGAATGCACAATGCGTATGCCAAATACACACAAACAGAATGTAAAAAAATCTGTCTGTCGGGCGTTAGGAAACACCCCGAAACCACACGGACAGAGCCAACTGAAACTGCTGCACACGCGTCACATGGGTAACATACGTAGCCTGCTTGGCATGCATTGGCAAAAAAGATGGCATGAAACGGGGGTAGCTCCTATAAAAGTCATATACTGAGATCCGCATGCGATGAGTCACCACGCGTGCAAACCCCTACGGGTACAACAACGCAACATTTGCCTCATATTGCATTCACTGCGCTTTCGTGATACATTTAAGTGCCAAATTCAGGTGAATGGCGCAATAATGCCTTTAAGAACACACGAAGAGGGCGGAGCCGGGGAAAACCCCTGTGAGTCCTCTGCAACAGGACGCGACAGACGAAACACTTCCCTAATTCGACATTAAATTGAGTCTTAAACCGGCCGAAGACGAGGAAAGCGCATATGAAACGCGACAGTTTGTATCAAGCACTCGGGCGGGGATTTTTTTACGCTTACCTGCCGTCGCGATCTGCGCTTCGGCGACTCTCTGCAACAGTGTTACGCGCTTGATAAACATTTACACCCCGCGTATTAACATTCTGGAGACGTGCGCTCGGTGAGATACAAAACACGGGCCGGCTCGGTACAGACCAAACCGAGCAACAGCAACCAAACCATCTTAACGCAAACTCGCACAAACATGCACACAAGTTTAAGCACCCCTGCAAAATCTAGCTTGCAACACTGTTCCCCAAAGCAACAGCGCTTTGAGACGCGTTTACGCACCTCATGTGTCTAAAAAAACCTCACTGCGCCGCTTATTAAGACAAATAAACGCGTCTATTTTTTAACTTTACGTACTTACAGGTGCAGTCTGAACTGTTGACAAGGGATTCAACTTGTAACGGTCAGAGGTCTGTGTTTTTCCTCTCTCGCTCTATCTTCTCTCACTTTCTATTGCAGGAAACCGACAGGCCCACTGACGTCAACGGGGGTCCCGTCTCCGCCTCCTAATCGAAGCAAACGACGACAAGGAGTGTCCCGACGGCCGATGAAACGTTCAAACAAATTGTGTTAAGCACAACCTAGGCTATTATTATCTATCGATATGCTTTACGCATATGACAAGCATGCAAGAATAATTCGCGTTTTACTAAAAGGCATTGAGAATAGGGCGTGTTTTACGAGATTTAAAAGTGTCGCTTGTCGTTGGGCCCCTCGGATGAGCCCCTTGTGCGCATAGTTCAGGACTGACGGTGTTCCCGGAGGTTCCTTGTTTGTTAGGTCACGTTGTGCCCCTCAACCAGCACTGGGCTTTCCCGCACAGATCCAGGCAAACAATGGCGCATACAGCACATAGCCTGTGTTTGTCGTGTGCTTTTGCTCAAAATAAATGTAGGACACGGAGTGCTTTAAAATACGCACTTCTGGTGACAGTCAGTTTGCGCGTTTGTAAGGAAACACTTGCATGGATGTCACTGTCAGTACTGGAAAAGTGCATTTAAAATAAACAATATTATTTGCATAGTATGCATAATAATTAATCTTCATATTCTTTTTTTACATCGCACTAAAAGATTGCTAAGGTTTGTATGAGGGAAGTGAAAAGGAGGAGGTGCTTATTGAAACAATACGCAGTGTTTAAACAAATATGTATTTGAAAATACAACGCTTTGATGCACCATGTGGCTGGTTTATGTTACCTGATTACAAAACATTTTTTTTGTGTAAAGGTAGTGGAATGTAATGTTCAACATTTTTTGAAAGAGTAAAATTTCTAAACACAAGTTAATGTATTTTCTATAATAGCCTACATGTGAACCAAAAAAAAAAAAAAATAAGCAGAGCATAATGTCTATTTATCATAATAACTTTGTCTAATTCTTTGTCAACTACTCTGTCTAATAATATATATATATATATATATATATGTATATAAAACATTAAACTCTAAAAATATTGTGTTGTTGAACCCATGATTGTGTAAAATAGGTCTACATTTATGCATTTGGCAGCTTTACTGTAGTGACTTACAGTGGATTACACATTATATATTTTTTTAAATATGGACAATTGGTTTAATAAACATTCTGGATTGTTTCAACCCAAATGCTGGTTGTTTCAATCCATGGTTGAGTAACACAACCCATAGGTTTATTTATAACCAAACAGTTGGGTTCGTCCATATTTGAATAACCCAACATTTGTATATAAGTATGCATATAATTAGATTGTATGTGATCATATATGATGAATAAATGTGTAATCTTTGTGACTAAACCAGCTCAGGACAGAATATGGTTTTATTTGTTCAGTCCTCTTGTACTCAGTGAGTAACAATCACTGCAACTTATTAATCTTTTCAAAATAGATTAACTAAATACCAATCAGACTGTACTAATTATTAATGGCATGATTTGATTTGAATATGTAAACAATTGTTGCAAATCAATTATTGTTGACTTTAGAGCCAAAAGGATTAGTAACAGGCGTGTATGCACAGACTGATGTCACAGGATACCAAACATCCATCAGCAATGCTAAGACATGACCAGATATACCGTGCACACAAATAATGCAGCCTGGCTATTTTTATATCCACATCCAAAGCATCTCACAATATGTCTGCGGGTGTTCACAAATGACACATCACATAATGAGAAAGGTCAGAGTATTTCAGTCCGGAGAATATAAATAGATCTTTAATGAAGGTGACTATCTGTTATACGCTTTCTTCAATAACAAGCCCACAGGGAGAGAGACATACGTGTGCGAGTGACGGAGGCGACCAGCATCATGATAAAGATTTTTCTGCTTGGGCTAAATTTACATTCGCTCTTCCTATGTCTTCCCCCTCCTTTTGCACTTATGGTCCACAAGAATGTGTCCACACTGAAAATTATTTAAAAATACACAACAGTGAAAAGTTATGATATGAAAAAAGATTTGGACCATCATGGTGGGGTGACATAAATCATGTTTTTTCAGTGATAATATTATTTATAATAAAAAGCAGGTTGCATTGACGACTGCATATTTCAGTTTCTTATTTCTGTTGGGTACACAGCGCAAAACAAACCCACATACACTGCTCTTGCAGACCCTAAAGGCAAAGCAGGCAGACGTCATATCATACGTATAGTGTTGAGGTCCCTGTGCACGCGTCTGAATTTGAGGGGGTGAAGATTCATTCAAAGATGCCTCTGTGACAGCCAGCCACCCGCACACTCTCTATATTCTAACACTGTGACTCATTCACTTTGAACTGCCACCATTACTAAATGCATGTTGTGCCTCTCTTCTCACTCGAAGTTTGGGAATTTTACACGTTGCAAACTTTTGCTAACTTGATTCAGAGGCTATCACTCATGTAAAGCTCAGCGGTAGAGCATTGTGTCAGCAGCACAAAGAGTCATGAGTTTGAACCCAGAGAACACACATACCTGTACTGATAAAAATGCATACCTTTGCATAGTGCATAATGTATAGTGTCTGCCAAATGCATAAATAGTGTGTACATGTCTATTAGCTACTGTAGTTAAAGGTGCAGTGTGTAGATTTAAGCGGCATCTAGCCGCTAAAAGATTGTGAATTGCAACTAACTGCTCAGCCCACTGTTCACCGAAATGCATAGAGAAGCTACGGTAGTCGCCATAGGACAAACATGTTGTTGTCTATGACAAAATACAGTAGTGACAAAACGCACTCTACACTAGTTTGTCCATTTAAAGCTACTGTAGAAACATGGCGGCACAAAATGGCGACATGTCCCCTACACGCAGTGTACGTAGATAAAAACGGCTCAAACAGTTCATTATTTAAGGTCTTTAAACACCACTGATAATATAGTTATGTAGATTATATTGCATTTCTGTTATTAGATGCTTTTAAAAGTTACACACTGCACCTTTAAAGTGAAAATACATTTTCGAATATAATGTTGACCATACTCTTCTGCGTCCCAAATGGTGCACCTTATGTGCTTGTGGACTTAATGGATTTAATGTCCATTAAGTCCACAATACTGTAGGGTGTCCCATTTGTCATTTTAGGTTTAAAATAGAGTGCCCATGGGCACCCTCTTTTGGTCGATATGTGCCCTTGATGCAGACTTTATCCTGTGTAGGCTTACGTCACAAAAGTGCGGACTTGTAGGAAAACCGCAGTCTTTAGGGTTATTTGGGATTAGGCCTGAGTCAACAGGAATCTGACCTCATTTACTTAATGCAACCCAATCTCAAGGCAAGTCGTTTTTCATGTCCGCATGTCTTTTTTTTCATGTCATTTTCATTTTGTTTTCTCATTGTTTTTTCCTATTTTTAAATCATTGTCGCTTGGGGTTAGATTTGGGGTTTGGGTTAGGCTGTAATTTTAGTTGTTCCAATCGACAATAGGAAAAAATAGGCAAAAAACAATACATAAAATGACACGAAGAACAAAGTCGTGCTAAGGACACATAAACTATTTATGGAAATTTGTCCTTAGTACCTCGAAAAGACATTCGTGCTCAATGGAAAATTAAACAGAAAACAGTGTCCATGAACACGAAAAAAATAAATCAAATATTTTGTGACTATACTACGGCTTGCCTTGAGCTTATTACACACTCTTGGTCTTATTGCGCACAATTCATCAGTCTCCTTTCTAAATAAACTACTTGCGGCTAATGATAACAGTAAAATGACTGTAACACAACTTCAGTTGTACTTGCCTAATCTGTCCCATCAACATGTGGATATACATCTTATTACTGTAAATGTGTATAACATTAGAGTTTGTCAGCATATAATGACTGATGTTTGTTACATCAACCCTGAATAGCATTTAAAATGTGTGTGTCACTGGACACATTTTATACAGACATCCTCCGGGGAAAATCATGTTTCAGACATACCGTATCAAAAATAATAAGCTATTTGTATACCCGAGCAAGCACTTCAACTAGTGTGGATAGAAATGAGTGTCGTCTTACAGTTAAAGCTCTCCTGTACACTTTTCATGACAACTTTAGTCTGCTTTTAAGTTCACTATCTGTAATACAAGTGAATTTAATGCTTGTCCATTAACCATTTGATACCAGTAAAGACTGCATTATTTCATATACAGTAGTTTGTCATGTATATCAGCACAGATGTGATTTCAAAAACATCACATTGTGATGCTGTTTATTATACGGTTTAACAAAATGATTGTCTGTGGTGACAGACAGCAGGCCACAGCTGCAGACTTCATTTAGGAAATGTGTTATGTATTATTAGGAAATGAAACAGGATATTCAATGAGAAAAAATGAAGAACAGGACTTGATTTTCATCCTTCGGGACGTTTGAAAGATTGGTGACACCAGCCATAAGGAAAGTTACATCTTTGTGGTGATGAGTTTTTCATAATATCACCCAGAATGCATTCAATTTCACATCATCCAAAATGTTCCTTTAACCCTGTGACATTTAATTATATAACATGTTTTTCTCAGTAGGTTCCCCAATGGCCTGATTCTTGAGAAGTTCTTAACCTTTAGTTATCACACAACACTTGTGATTATCTGGTTTGTTCACCATACAGAAGAAAAGTCTCATCTCAACTATTGTAGCTGCTGGCTATTTAATGTTAGCAAAATAAGCTTTTAGCTATTAATAACTTGGAAGTTGTTGAGAGAAGAATAACATCTGCTTGTAGGAACAATGAGCCGCTTGTATGAGGACTGAAGGACCTGATTTCTTATTTTCATTTCGCATGGATAAACTTGTGCTTTTTGGTGCATACCATCAAGTTTCTTTATTTTTTTATCACTAAAGATTTCAACAATGTATTTAGAAAGTATCAGGAAATAGTCACAGTTAAAGCAAATGTAAAAATGTGACCCCATGTCGGTGAAACAGGCTAAAGTCTGATGAAAGTGAGATGAGAAGCATCAAAGTTTTGATTCGTGATTCGTTAGTAATAAATGCTAAAAACTATATTGCTCATTGTTAGTTCATGTTAGCTAATGCAATTACTAATGTTAACAAATACAACTTTATCTTAAAGTGTTACAACAACATTTTTGTTTTTCTTTATGTCCATCAGCTCTGTATAGTTTTGTAAGTCTTTGCTCAGATTTATGTAATGCAATGATGTTATGATGTAATGGGATTCAGTGATGGAGGGCAGGGGATGCCGAGGCTCTCATCACCGCACCCGCTTCTGTTTACTCTCTACCATATGATGTTACATAATGTTACCATAGCAACAACCAGATTCCCGCACCCCGCCCCTGCAAACTATGCTCCACCCGTCACCACACCACAGAAAGGGTCAGTGCATTTATATTAGAGAGACATTCATTCCATCTCAATATTTTTTATATTTATTTCATTAAATATTCATATCCTATTTATATTTTATTTATCCATATTTGATGAGCTTGTAGAAAATAACTATAACCATAATATTTGACAAAATATAACTTGGCCTTATAAAGTAAAACTATATACATTTTTAAACGGTTATTTTTGGGATAATAAGTTATGTAAATAAACTGTGCTGAAGAAATGAATCATTTTTCTTAATGTGCTATTCATAGAAACGCTATTAAAAATATCACATGGAGACGTTAAAATAAATAAATGACCACTACTTGCCACCATGACCACAATGTTGCCATTATATTTTCTCTGTTAAGGTCTATTTACATTTCAGTGGGATGAGATCTATTCATGCAAACATGCCTGTGGGATCAACAAATGATATTTCTGTATTTTGGCAACCGTTCATAAGGAAAAGGATGGCCACAGATAACTGAACATGGGCGGAGGCATTTCTGCACATAAATGCATATCAATGGTTAAACGTTTTTTATGAGCCTGTGGCTGTGAAATCTTGTATAACTACCTCAATGTTATTAACTCTATCTGCGCATGTGTGGGCTACATGATCTGACCTGTGATCAGTGTTAAGTGCTTATTCAGACAACACTGTTTCCTTCAATCTTTGACCTCAGTTTTAGCATTAAATGAGATGTGGATAGCAGCGCAGGTGCTTCTAATGCATGCTGTTTTCTGTGTAGACTCAATTCATTAGGATTCATTTAGTCTGTCTCTTTTGTTTCATTGTTTTCTTGATTTCTACCACTTCATCTTTATGGAAATGGCACAGCGGTCGTGTTTATTCACCTTTTTTGAACAGACTAGTTTTATAGTATTGTTGCGCAGGTGCCTATCAGTATGATTCAGGCAATGACTCACGAGTCAATGAAGAGAGATGCTTCATGAGAGTTCAGGTTGAAACTGGTGCACTTATGTATTCATATACCACTGGAATGTGTTTTTCAGACCGTACGCTTGCGAAATGTGCCTTGGGTAAATGTAAAGATTATAATGAAACGCTTTGAAATGATGTTGATTCACAAGAGATGTTATATCAGTGACTTTGAATTAGTCATTTGATTCAACTCTCAGTTAACATGGAGCCCCTTTTCTGGACACTTTGCACTGTGGAAAATATTAATCATGGATGAAAATGGAAAAATGTCACCAAACTATACTGAGAAGAAAAATCTATCCTTCTTTTCCATCTGTAAGCCACTCAAAAAACCTTGGACGAAAAGTGTTGAAGGTTAAAACAGGAAAGCAGGGAGTGTTTAATCTACAGCAAATGGGGCATTAAAGTGTTTTGTTCACTACCTTGAGTTTATATTACTTTCTTTTTAAGCAGGTTTTTCACAGCAGTCAAAGGAAAAACCAGATACAACATTTCTCGGATGCTAAGGCAGCGTTTCAGGAAAGGCAAAGCAGAACGGTGAGGTGTGGAAAAGCTTGACAGAGTGTCAGAATATCCTGTCAGATGATTGCCTCGCAAGAAAACAGCAGGCATAGTGCGTCTGTCTCAAGGCAGCTGAGCTGGAGAAAAATCAGTGCGAGATTTTAAATGTACTCGAGTATCATCCATGATTTAAATCAAACTCAACAACTTTTGTTTAACTTCCAGTTGCACTCAAATTTCCATCTGAAACAAATGAGATATAAAATCAAGACCCAAAATAAAGGCAAAAAACTTTTTGATGCTATGATACTACAATAAGTGAACTTACTGTAGTATGCAGTACACTCCCACCAGCTTAATTTAATTTGTTTAATATATTGTGTAACATGTGTTTTGCACAAAAATTCAAAAATATTTTACCATCCTGTATCTATAATGTCTGGTAAAAATGTTACAATAAGTTTGTTAACATTGCTAAATGCATTAGCTAACATGAACTTAAAATGAACAATATAGTTTTTCAGCATTTATAAATCTTTGTTAAATAATGTCAATAGTTCATGAAATGTCTATTGTTAATGTTAGTTCATTGTGCATTAACTAATGTTAACTGCCGTTTCAACTTCTGATTTTAATAATATATTAGTAAATGCTGAAATGAACATAAACTAAGATTAAAGGTCACATTCTTTCTGATCCCATTTTTTAAACCCTAGTTAGTGCGTAATGTTGCTGTTAATAGCATAAATAATACCTGTTAAATGATAAAGCTCAAAGTTCACTGCCAGGTGATATATTTTCTTTAACAGAATTCGTCTTTCAAAGCCTACAGCGACAGCCGGTTTGGACTACAGCTCTCTACTTCCTGCTTTAATGACATCACTAGAACAGTTTTTTGACTAAACTCCGCCCACAGGAATACATCAGTCGCCAGCTAACCTAATGGCAAGCTAAACTGCTATCGAATCATAACACACTAAACAAACTACACAATCAGAATCCGTTACATATTTCAGTAGGAGGGACTTCATAGAACAAAACATATCAGCCTGTTTTGAGGACAGTGAAAACAGCAGTATATAGATAAGTTAATTGTGTGAAAAATACCGCGTTTTTTACACGTTAATATACAAACTATATCTGTGCAATTAATTAAAATTTTTTGTCTTAAGACAAATATTTTTGCATCTATTTCTTGAGAAAAACATGCACTTACACTGCAAAATATTATAAAAAAAAAATGTATTAGTATTTTTGTCTTGTTTTCAGTAAAAATTCTTATATTAAGATGCTTTTTCTTGATGAGCATATTGACCCAAGAAAATAAGTCTAGTTTTTAGAGCAAAAATATCAAATTTAAGTGATTTTGTGCATAACACAAGCAATTGAATGTAGTGTTTAAGAAAAATGTTCAAGATTTTTTGCTTACTCCATTGGCAGATTTGTTTGCTTGCTTTATGCACAAAATCACTTAAATTTGATATTTTTGCTTTAAAAACTAAACCCTTTTTTGGGGGGTTGTTTTGCTTATCAAGAAAAAGCATCTTAATATAAGAATTTTTTGATATTTTTACTGAAAACAAGACAAAAATACTAAGATTTTTTTTCTTGAAAATCATTTTTTGCAGTGTACAGTATACTCTTAAAAATGCTGGGCTATTTTCAAAACATTGTAGGGTCAAACAGGGATTAACACAGCAGTTGGGTTAAATTAGCACACAAAGGGGTGGTTTCCCAGACAGGGTTTAGATTAATCCAAGACTAGGCCTTAGTTATGTTAAGACATTTAAGTAGTTTTTACAAGCAAACCTTAACAAAACAATACTGGTTTGCATATCGAGACAAAACAAGTCTGGGACTAGAATAACCCTGTCCAGGAAACCACCCCAAACTGTTAAGATTTTACCCAACAATGAGTTAAAATAACCCAGCACAGGTTAAATTACAACCCAACAGGTGATTCATCCCTTTTTGACCCAAGTGAATTTCATCAATAAGTTTACAATAAGACCAAGAATGCGTATGACGAAATGTGAAATGCAAAAATGTGAATTAAGTTGATTTCAACTATAAAAGAGAACGTCACTGCTCATCCTCAGCTTTTGTGAAGAATCACGCTGAGGATATGAAGGGTTCAGGTGCTCACACGTGACAATGGATCATTGTCTATCAAACACTTTTACTGAAGACCAATAAATGTTAATATGTTCATGCTGAGCTGAAGTTTTCAAAACTTTGTGTGCAAATATGCAGCTATAAAAATAAGGGTAGCACTTTATTTTACAGTACGTGTACTTACAGTGTACATATATGGTAAATAAGTTGTACCTACCGACAAATGTGTGGTACTTACTTTTAGGTATCTACAAGGTAATTAATTGGTATCATTACTGTACTTACCAGTAGTACATACTTGGTAGTTAAAATGTAACTCTAAATAAGTACTGGGTAATAACATATACATACGTATAGTGTAGGTATACTGTAACTAACTAGAAACACTACTCTACTTACAAATGAATGTACAATATAAGTATTTAGTATTTACATGCAAGTTAGGGTAAATGACAGGTATTTATAGTGTACATATATGATAACTAATATCAAACACTACTGTACTTACAAATTGGATATACATGATAAGTGTGTGGTACCTGTAGGTCATAAATAAATGACCGGCACATATGGTGTATGTATACTGTAACTAACAAGAAACACTACTGTACTTACAAATAGTATATACATGATAAGTGTGTTGTACCTGTAGGCCAGTGTAAGTTAATGAAAGGCATATATGGTGTATGTATGTATACTGTAACTAACTAGAAACACTACTGTACTTACAAATTGTATATACATGATAAGTGTGTTGTACCTGCAGGTAAATGTAAGTTATACTTATACCATACCTATATGATAAGAACAAACATTACTGATGTGCCATTTTGGTACTCAGTATCTTTGTCCTTTAAACCAAGCATTAAATAACCCTATGCATTAACTACTGGGTACATTCACTAGTACATCCATGGTAACTACATGGAAACAGGACTGTAAAATAAAGTGTTGCTTTTTACACAGTTATTATATAGGACCTACCACCTAAGATATAGCATCATATACATGTCACTGTGAAGCAAACCCAACCATTGACTATCATACGTTTTAACTACTGGGTACATTCACTAGTACATCCATGGTAACTACATGGAAACAGGACTGTAAAATAAAGTGTTGCTTTTTAAACAGTTATTACATAGGACCTACCACCTAAGATATAGCATCATATACATGTCACTTTGAGGCAAACCCAACCATTGACTATCCTACGCATTAACTACTGGGTACATTCACTAGTACGTCCATGGTAACTACATGGAAACAGGACTGTAAAATAAAGTGTTGCTTTTTACACAGTTATTATATAGGACCTACCACCTAAGATATAGCATCATATACATGTCACTTTGAGGCAAACCCAACCATTGACTATCCTACGCATTAACTACTGGGTACATTCACTAGTACGTCCATGGTAACTACATGGAAACAGGACTGTAAAATAAAGTGTTGCTTTTTAAACAGTTATTATATAGGACCTACCACCTAAGATATAGCATCATATACATGTCACTTTGAGGCAAACCCAACCATTGACTATCCTACGCATTAACTACTGGGTACATTCACTAGTACGTCCATGGTAACTACATGGAAACAGGACTGTAAAATAAAGTGTTGATTTTTACACAGTTATTATATAGGACCTACCACCTAAGATATAGCATCATATACATGTCACTGTGAAGCAAACCCAACCATTGACTATCCTACGTATTAACTACTGGGTACATTCACTAGTACGTCCATGGTAACTACATGGAAACAGTATTGTAAAATAAAGTGTTGCTTTTACACAGTTATTATATAGGACCTACCACCTAAGATATAGCATCATATACATGTCACTTTGAGGCAAACCCAACCATTGACTATCATACGTATTAACTACTGGGTACATTCACTAGTACATCCATGGTAACTACATGGAAACAGGACTGTAAAATAAAGTGTTGCTTTTACACAGTTATTATATAGGACCTACCACCTAAGATATAGCATCATATACATGTCACTGTGAAGCAAACCCAACCATTGACTATCATACGTATTAACTACTGGGTACATTCACTAGTACGTCCATGGTAACTACATGGAAACAGTATTGTAAAATAAAGTGTTGCTTTTACACAGTTATTATATAGGACCTACCACCTAAGATATAGCATCATATACATGTCACTGTGAAGCAAACCCAACCATTGACTATCATACGTTTTAACTACTGGGTACATTCACTAGTACGTCCATGGTAACTACATGGAAACAGGACTGTAAAATAAAGTGTTGCTTTTTAAACAGTTATTATATAGGACCTACCACCTAAGATATAGCATCATATACATGTCACTTTGAGGCAAACCCAACCATTGACTATCCTACGCATTAACTACTGGGTACATTCACTAGTACGTCCATGGTAACTACATGGAAACAGGACTGTAAAATAAAGTGTTGCTTTTTACACAGTTATTATATAGGACCTACCACCTAAGATATAGCATCATATACATGTCACTTTGAGGCAAACCCAACCATTGACTATCCTACGCATTAACTACTGGGTACATTCACTAGTACGTCCATGGTAACTACATGGAAACAGGACTGTAAAATAAAGTGTTGCTTTTACACAGTTATTATATAGGACCTACCACCTAAGATATAGCATCATATACATGTCACTGTGAAGCAAACCCAACCATTGACTATCATACGTATTAACTACTGGGTACATTCACTAGTACATCCATGGTAACTACATGGAAACAGGACTGTAAAATAAAGTGTTGCTTTTACAGTACACAGTTATTATATAGGACCTACCACCTAAGATATAGCATCATATACATGTCACTGTGAAGCAAACCCAACCATTGACTATCATACGTATTAACTACTGGGTACATTCACTAGTACATCCATGGTAACTACATGGAAACAGGATTGTAAAATAAAGTGTTGCTTTTACACAGTTATTATATAGGACCTACCACCTAAGATATAGCATCATATACATGTCACTTTGAGGCAAACCCAACCATTGACTATCATACGTATTAACTACTGGGTACATTCACTAGTACGTCCATGGTAACTACATGGAAACAGGACTGTAAAATAAAGTGTTGCTTTTTACACAGTTATTATATAGGACCTACCACCTAAGATATAGCATCATATACATGTCACTTTGAGGCAAACCCAACCATTGACTATCCTACGCATTAACTACTGGGTACATTCACTAGTACGTCCATGGTAACTACATGGAAACAGGACTGTAAAATAAAGTGTTGCTTTTTACACAGTTATTATATAGGACCTACCACCTAAGATATAGCATCATATACATGTCACTTTGAGGCAAACCCAACCATTGACTATCCTACGCATTAACTACTGGGTACATTCACTAGTACGTCCATGGTAACTACATGGAAACAGGACTGTAAAATAAAGTGTTGCTTTTTAAACAGTTATTATATAGGACCTACCACCTAAGATATAGCATCATATACATGTCACTTTGAGGCAAACCCAACCATTGACTATCCTACGCATTAACTACTGGGTACATTCACTAGTACGTCCATGGTAACTACATGGAAACAGGACTGTAAAATAAAGTGTTGATTTTTACACAGTTATTATATAGGACCTACCACCTAAGATATAGCATCATATACATGTCACTGTGAAGCAAACCCAACCATTGACTATCATACGTATTAACTACTGGGTACATTCACTAGTACATCCATGGTAACTACATGGAAACAGGACTGTAAAATAAAGTGTTGCTTTTACACAGTTATTATATAGGACCTACCACCTAAGATATAGCATCATATACATGTCACTGTGAAGCAAACCCAACCATTGACTATCATACGTATTAACTACTGGGTACATTCACTAGTACATCCATGGTAACTACATGGAAACAGTATTGTAAAATAAAGTGTTGCTTTTACACAGTTATTATATAGGACCTACCACCTTAGATATAGCATCATATACATGTCACTTTGAGGCAAACCCAACCATTGACTATCATACGTATTAACTACTGGGTACATTCACTAGTACGTCCATGGTAACTACATGGAAACAGGACTGTAAAATAAAGTGTTGCTTTTACACAGTTATTATATAGGACCTACCACCTAAGATATAGCATCATATACATGTCACTGTGAAGCAAACCCAACCATTGACTATCATACGTATTAACTACTGGGTACATTCACTAGTACGTCCATGGTAACTACATGGAAACAGGACTGTAAAATAAAGTGTTGCTTTTTACACAGTTATTATATAGGACCTACCACCTTAGATATAGCATCATATACATGTCACTGTGAAGCAAACCCAACCATTGACTATCATACGTTTTAACTACTGGGTACATTCACTAGTACGTCCATGGTAACTACATGGAAACAGGACTGTAAAATAAAGTGTTGCTTTTTACACAGTTATTATATAGGACCTACCACCTAAGATATAGCATCATATACATGTCACTGTGAAGCAAACCCAACCATTGACTATCATACGTATTAACTACTGGGTACATTCACTAGTACATCCATGGTAACTACATGGAAACAGGATTGTAAAATAAAGTGTTGCTTTTACACAGTTATTATATAGGACCTACCACCTTAGATATAGCATCATATACATGTCACTGTGAAGCAAACCCAACCATTGACTATCATACGTATTAACTACTGGGTACATTCACTAGTACGTCCATGGTAACTACATGGAAACAGGACTGTAAAATAAAGTGTTGCTTTTTACACAGTTATTATATAGGACCTACCACCTAAGATAGGCTATAGCATCATATACATGTCACTTTGAGGCAAACCCAACCATTGACTATCATACGTATTAACTACTGGGTACATTCACTAGTACGTCCATGGTAACTACATGGAAACAGGACTGTAAAATAAAGTGTTGCTTTTTACACAGTTATTATATAGGACCTACCACCTAAGATATAGCATCATATACATGTCACTGTGAAGCAAACCCAACCATTGACTATCATACGTATTAACTACTGGGTACATTCACTAGTACGTCCATGGTAACTACATGGAAACAGGACTGTAAAATAAAGTGTTGCTTTTTACACAGTTATTATATAGGACCTACCACCTAAGATATAGCATCAACCATTGTACAGTAGGTTTCTAGTTAGTTACAGTATACATACATACACCATATATGCCTTTCATTAACCTACACTGGCCTACAGGTACAACACACTTATCATGTATATACTATTTGTAAGTACAGTAGTGTTTCTTGTTAGTTACAGTATACATACACCATATGTGCCGGTCATTTATTTATGACCTACAGGTACCACACACTTATCATGTATATCCAATTTGTAAGTACAGTAGTGTTTGATATTAGTTATCATATATGTACACTATAAATACCTGTCATTTACCCTAACTTGCATGTAAATACTAAATACTTATATTGTACATTCATTTGTAAGTAGAGTAGTGTTTCTAGTTAGTTACAGTATACCTACACTATACGTATGTATATGTTATTACCCAGTACTTATCTAGAGTTACATTTTAACTACCAAGTATGTACTACTGGTAAGTACAGTAATGATACCAATTACTTACCATGTAGATACCTAAAAGTAAGTACCACACATTTGTCGGTAAGTACAACTTATTTACCATATATGTACACTGTAAGTACACGTACTGTAAAATAAAGTGCTACCAAAATGAGCATCACTGATAAGAAATGGAGAGCATGAAGGTTTCATACTTCAACTTCAAGCTAGTAAACTAAAGTTCACATTAACTGTACTTCAGACAAGAAGTAAGGGTTTGACTAGTCAGCATAGCCCAGATAGTCCATGATGGTGGTGACGTCATAACTAAATGGTAAGGGTTAAGAAGGTATACAATTCAAATCAGCCAGGCTGCCGCTAATGAAATGAATGTGACTGCTAGCTTATATATTTCATAAGTGCAAGCCTAAGCTAAATCCTAATAGCAGGGGAAAGAAAGAGCATCTACATTACATTTAGACATTTAAAGTAGCAGTCATAAAATGAAAACATTCATAAAATGAAACCCAGACACTTTCGTAAGAGAAACGATATGTCTGACAGTCATACGATTGAAACTCATTTGTAAAACTGAAACTGCTAAAGAGTCTTTTGTTTTTCTAGGAATGAATTGCAAAAAACTGTGCAAATAGGCATTGACCTACTATGCAATGTGAATCTATCATAAATTAAAAAATAACTCCATAGTCCAGGCTCTGATTTGTCCTCTGACGCCCCCTGTGGGCTAAAACTGTTACACAATATATCTCAAATCACTACAGCCCTGTTTCAGATGCTTGTATAAAAACATTATAGCTCTGTATGCCCTGTATTTAAAGCAAAGCAGTGCAATATCTGGTAAATAATTTGTATCATTACACATATCTAGAATCATGCAACTGTGAGATTTTATTGCGTTTTATTGAACTGATGGTTCATTGTACTTTAATGTACTGCAAAGGTCTAAAAGCATACCTGAAATAAATCAAACACTAATACTGAAAACTTCCCAAAGAACTTGATTTTCTTTTTGTTCATAACTGATGAGATTCCTGATTCACGTTTTATTGAGACAAGACACAGGACCGGCACAAGAGCCGAAGAGATTTGAAGAGCACAGAAAGAAAATAAAGGTGTAATGATGGCTTTCCAAGTTTTGGCTTGATTTAATTCAGCACTGATGAATCAAACATGGCAGTCTCAGCCGCCCACTGTTGCAGTTAGATAATAAAAGAGGCGAATGGATGCCCTATGCCCTTACAGAGGGTATTTTTACCCAGACTGGGGTGGGTTTGGTTATGATGACTCACACCTTTTCACTTTACTTTTACCCCTCGATGCAGGGAAGAATCGAGCTTTGAGATGTTGGGATTCCAGTGTATCTATTTCTATTTTATGTATTCAGCATACTGACAGCCTCAACCTCATTGGAAAATACAGCACTTATGTGGTGTTATGTAAGTCACATCTATTCTTGGCCTTAGCTTTTATTAAGATTTAACCCAAACAAAACACCAGTGCATCTACAAAAGCTCAGTTTTTATGTACTAACGTGCAACCACATTGTATGGTGATCAATTTACAATAGGGTTGTATTGGTTAAATGCATGAACCAACAATAAACAATACTTTTTTAAGATTAATCAATGTTGCTCATTGTTAGTTCATGTTAGCTAATGCATTTATTTAACAAATACACCCTGAATGTATTTAACGGTTACCATGTCATTGCAATGGAAGTAAAACTTCTTATCAGAAAATTTCTTTATAATATTAGAGACATTTTGGTTCTTCTATCTTTATACCAAAGCTCTCATTGGATGGGGCTGTATAATTTTAGTAATCTTGATTAATTTTTTATAAACAATCAGGCCTTTCCACGACTTTGGTGACGGAAAGGTCAATGGAACTTCTCGGAACGTCGAGGCTAAAAACAGCACCTCGATGGCGGGGAAACTCAAACTTGAGGTAAAATGTTGCTGACGGCTCATTAGCGCAGCCTGAATGCTTCATCAAAATGTCAGGCTTGGGTCAAACAGGAAAGTGAGATCCAGGAGAAAACATCTGGGAGGGACTGATAGAGTCGGGCCCATTGTGAGGATCAGGGACCAGCATACTGTAAAATTATTCTGTGTCCCAACACACTTCTGCCATTTTACGCCCTCGCTGGGAACCCTAAGGGTGCATAACTGTTGTAGGGTATCATGGGTAAAAGTCAGAGCCGATTGGTGCTTTAAGGATTGATGAGGCCAGGGAGTTCAAGAGCTGATAATGTTGTCACGAATTCACTCCTTTGAGAGCAGAACAGAATAACTTTATTTCTCAAAAATGTCATTTACTTGTAAAACACTTTGGTATGAAAGCACCTGCCAGACAAATAAATGCAAAGTGAAACACATGGGAATTTCTGTTAGACAGTATCAGATGCATTCAATTAAATATTTCAGCTGGAGACGTGGGTCAAGTGTATGTGATGCAGGTCAAGTCTGACTTAAATCTTCCCATCTTACCGCCAATTATTTGTCATAATTTATTTTTTTAATGAATATGTACATGTGTTATTAATAAGTGATATATAAAATTGGCACAGTCTGATTAAAAAAGTAACTAACTTTCTTAACATTTGTGTCCCTAGCTGTCACTGGGGCAGTGCCCTTTCAAAAAGTACACCTTTGCACCTAAAGAGTTCATATTAGTAGCTCAGAGGTACATATTGGTACCAGATGTGTACATATCTTTACTCTCCTTTACTATCCAAGTGGTGGAAATTTGTCTCTTAAATTTTGACAACACTGGGCACGAAATCTGTACCTAAGTGGTACATACTGTATTATACCTTTATAAAGGGTGACAGCTTGGGATAATTTTTTGACAGTGCATTTTGACAAATTTCCAGTTAACTCTTTCTTCGCCCTGGACGAGTTATCTTGTCAATTAAGAAAAAACATTTACAATGACGCTTCCCTGACGAGTTTTTACTGTAATCTGTTATTCCGCTATTTCCACTAGATGGCGCTTTTACTCAATTTATAAAAAACGGAAGGGGTCTGTTCTTTCATTTGTTATATGTTTATATGTTTATAGCAGAAATTTTTCCTAGAAAGGCATTTTGTGAAAATCACAAAAAATGCTAGTGGGCAACTTTTTTTAAAAAGGCTGGCGGGGAATGGGTTAAATGCAACCTTGTCCTGCACATCTCCACTTTGTTTGCAAAATCCTTCAACAATGAGATTAATTAAACTATGAGGACTTTTATAAGGGATGATGTCCCATACTGTATACTAAAGTCATTTAGTAACTGATTTATAATCTTATTGCTTGGCAGGTAATGTAGGTGAGGTCCTCTCTGTGTTTATTGAAGGAGTGCACACACGCCACCTTGTGGAAATCTTTTGTCCAGAACAAAAGCCCCAAAAGTATTTGGATACCCCACACATAGAATATAGGAATGTCCTGGCATGATATGACAAAATATGTATCCAAATGCAAAATATCATAAGCATATAGACTACTAAGCAGGTTGACATATCAGAGAAATGAATGTGAAAATGAATGTTTGTAAAACATTAGTTCATATAGTAAAGTAAACTGACCCTCTGGTTACCCCATTAACCCGAGAGGAACTGACTTACAGTAATACATCCAGAATGATCACTTTGACACCAGATTTTGCTGAAAATATACAAATATGGTTTATTTACATTACATTTACATTTATTTAGAAAATTCTTTTCTCTTTAGCATCTTACAAATGTGAAAGCATGTAACATTTTGTCAGAGAAGCCAACAATAAGCATAAACGATTTTAAAAGATTTAGTTATGCAGTGAAATTCGTGCATTCAGCATCAATAGCCATCATTTCACTTAGCCACTTAGTTAACTAGACCCGGCTATGTGACCCACTCACAAAATAAACTTTGGTTACATGTTGTTTTTACCAAAATAATGTCCGAGATTTATAATATTCAATTATGTAGCAAAGTTAACAGTGATTGCAAGCTGTTTGCTTTCATTTATTTATTTTAAGCTTTTTTAGCTAAGACGTTTATTAAATTTTCACTGAAAGTCCAAATTGACCTTGTTTTAAAGAGCACCTAACCTCCAATTCACAATTTTACATTTCCTTCGGTGTGTAAGTGTGTATTAGTACATGTAAACGATATGCAAAAGACAGGGATATCTGGAGCTATAAAAAACCATATACATTTTTAACCATAAACCACGGTGGTAAATGGTTTTTGATTCTATCAAATACACAAAATAACATTGTTTTTAGCAATGAAAGGTGCACTTTAACCTAGACTTCTTGGCTTTGGTTGGATGGCTATTTGGCATCTTTTAAACTCAAAATGGCTTGCAGGGTTGTAACAAATATTTTCTGAGACACTGTACATCTGTCCACATAACTACATTTAGCTTTGCAAGACCCCAACAACTATTTGCATTTTTTGTTAGAACATCATATTTTTTAGCGCTAATAAAATTAATATGCAGGTAAAGTCAAAGGAAGTGATTTGATAGACTCATCCCAGGCACAGCTTTCCTCTCTAAAGCATCTTCCTCAGTGACACGTGTTCACGGCAAGGCCTGGCGCTCGGACAGCAGGTGACAACTACACACGCGACCGCCCGCCGTTGTCTCCAACATTCACTTCCCCGGAGCGACACACAAAAGAGGCACCTCGTTCGGCGCCTGTCGAGGGGCGAGGATGCACCATTGTTTGTATCTGGCCCTTACGAAACAATGGAGGCAAGGAGTGAGTGCATTTTCGAAAGCCTGCTAAAAATAGTTTGATGCACTGAGCATCATATATCTGGAGTGCATTGTGTGGTTGGGAGGGGATGAGGTTAGACAGATCTGTAAACGCCTGTTCTTCAGATCCAGCATACCTCCGTGTCCTGAGCTTCAAGATTTCAGGGTGGGATTGGCCATTGAAGATCATTATATGGGTTGAGGGGTCAGGTCTTCTTGTGGACATTGTTTCTTCATCTTTTTCTTCCTCCAAGTTCAAGTATGCAGGAAGTTCTTTCGTCTGAATGCCTTCTGGACACGAGAGCACGTCTTGCAAATAAAACTGACCGGTCTGAGTTCACAGTACAACCTTGCAACGCCAGGAAATGTAATAAATCAAGTACCAGGCTGAAATTACAACATGCAAAAGTTCAGGTTAAAGGACCTGTATCATACTAATGAGAAATACCCAGTTTGAGAGGATTTGTAAACCCCTCTGCTGAAAAATCCAGCTAAGACCAGCATAAAATTGTGACCTAGCTTGGTTTTAGCTGGTTTTGTAGGTGTAGCAAGCTGGTCTAGCTGTGTTTTGGTCACTTTTTAAGCCAGCTGACCCACCACCTTGACCAGCTTTGCCAGGTTGGGAGGACCAGCTTAAACCAGCTATTGCCACCTTAAACCAGCTAAAACCAGCTATCAGCTAATGCTGGTCTTAGCTGGACTTTTCAGAAGGGCCCAAGCAATTTTTAAATTTGAAGTATTTTTTGTCTTTAAACATGAAACTTTCAGCATTAGGGATTTGAATATTCAATGTAATCCTTACAGGATTAAAAACAAAACATAAATTGTTGTATTTTAATGAATTTTCTTCCATTTAAGGCTATGTGTATGACAAAAATGTAAAACGAAAATACAAAAATCTTTTGCAATTTTAAAAAATGTCACATATACACGACTACGCTGTAAAAATATCCACATGTACATAAATATGCTGTATTACACGTGCCAGGCCAGTAGATGGCGATGTTACTTTGTAAAGAAACAGATCGATAAATAAAAAAAACCTTGAAAGCATCAAGCAGATTTGTTTAGATAAACGACGATGTAGGTTTATTAGGGCCAAAATATTAAGGTGTAGTTTTTCAAAATCTTGCACTTTGTATCTCAAAAGTTTGCATTTGCAACCCTAAAACATTCTTGTCGTGTAAACGAACAGCCAAACCGCAAAAACTTTGACATGTATACGGCCCTTTAATTTATATCAAACAAGTTTTGTATTGGTCATTGCATCGTACCCGGCCAGTGACCACCAGGAGACATGAAACCAGCCCATAGGCATTTCGCAAATACTCATGTTGTTCCTTTAACAGATGGTTTGTCTACTTGGATATTAAATGTAGCTACAAAACAATCTCATGACAATATGTAGGTGGATAATTCCTGACTAAATTTGTACTTGAATCTGCTTTTGCACTATTGACGTTGGTGCCTGAATCACATGAAATCATATGTAAAATAGGCACATATTAGCTCACGTTGGTATGGACTAAAAAAACAATTAAATAATACATTGAACAAATAAATAGTAAAAAATTAATAAATAGTAAATTGTACAAATAAATAGTAAAAAAAATGTACATTGTACAAATAGATAATAAAAAATAAATAAATAGAAAAAATTGTACAATAGTACAATAAATACATAAATAATTAAATTGTAAATTGTACAAATAAATAATAAATTGTGCAAATAAATAGTAAAAAATAAATAAATACTAAATTGTACAAATAAAGAGTAAAAACTAAATAAATAGTACATTTTACAAATAAATAGTAAAAAATAATACATAGGAAAACAAAGAAATAGTGAAAAATAAATAAATAGGGAAACAAACAAATAGTACAGTGTGCAAATAAATAGTAAAATAAATAAATAAATAAATAAATAAATTACTATTTTATTAGCCACAATTACATAAATATGGTACAGTACATGTTTGTTTGAAATGCTTAACATTGATCTGGTTTAAACTGGTTAAATTAAAAAGTCTCCCATATCCTATAAGCACATTGTGTGCGTGACAAGCAGAAAAGCACAAGTTCAGCACCGATCTGTCCTGTGAGTCATGCTGTGTTTGTATTTTGATATGAAATCATCGTCTGTACTGTTGATTGTTGATAATAAAGCTGTTTTTCTGACCCACTGTTCAATTCTTCACATTCCAGAAGTGTTGAGGAAAAACTGACTTCTCTTAAACGGATCACATTACAGTAATTTCCTTTTGTTCCTAACATTTCCAGGTCAAACACATTCACAATAAAGACAGACTGGCGTTTCTGCCAGGTAGAGCAGAATTTATCTATGAACTCAAGGAAAAAACAGGATATAGATGCCAAACCACTTTACTGAGACACAGAAAAAAACACACACGTGACAAATGAACTCAGAGTTAACTTCATTTGACCAGCACACACACACACACACACATAGGAAGTGTCCTTATGTCATTCTACACATTGCTCATACAACACAGTCTCACTTCCATTTAATTATCATTTGAGATTAGGTTTAATAATCAAATAAAACATAACTATCATTGTTCCCTGGACATATGAAACATTCCTCTACACCACCTTTTTTAATGTCCAGGCATAGAAATGCTCAAACATCTTTATTGTACCCCTGCAGCCAATCCTGGACGAGCTAAAAAAAGTGCATTATACAGAAGCCAATTGGACCGCAGCAGTGTTTGACAGCACAATGTACAACGGTATCCTGGAATAAAATAACAAAATAGCACAATAACAAAACAGAGCGATAACCAGCAGGGAACTTTGACTCCCAGACGAACTGATTAAATTCCTCATGTGTGACTCTATTGTATCATCTCGCTCCGCTTCCGCAGCTCTGCTGTTAAAGTAATGAGCATTGTGCTCGCTTAAAAGGTCCTCAGAGGTCCAAGCATCCAAATGGGCTTGAAGCTTCAACACAGGATACTTTATTGTGGGCCGTTTGTTGTTGAGGTTCATTCTGAGGGCTTTGATGTGCCCATAGGCGAATGAGGGCCGGGCAGTGACTAGGCTGATTTAAACAAAATGACTCAATTGTTGGTGCTTTTGCTGAACTTTTTCTCTGTGTTAAAGGAATGTGTCTGGGAATGACTCCAATTGTTAAGCTTCATCAGTTAGCCTTAAAAACTCCTCATTGGTCAGTTGCACTGTTCCCAGTACATTATAAGTTCATAAGGGCTGTACCAGAGAGACCGCAAAATTTTGCCTTCTACAAAGAGACCTAGTTTTGCCTGATATATAATTGCAGGTACATTTGGTGTCAAAAGTCATTGTGAATCACGTTACCAAGGTAGATTAACAGTGTTGACAGTCATGTGTATGTGTGAGTGTACCTGGTAATTATCATGTTTTGGGAACCAAATGTCCCCACAAAGATAGGAATACCAGGAAATTTTTGACCGTGTGGGACATTTTGAGGTTTGAAGTCCCCTAGAGGAAACAAGTATATAAATCAAACTGAATGATGTTTCTTGAAAATCTAAGGTGGTAGTAAATTCTTCCTCTATGTATGACTGCCAGTGCCAGTAACTGAGCGGACACTGACTATTTGGATAACAGGAAAACATGATTTTCAGTTACTGTATATAAGACACTTTTTACAAAATTGACATTATTGTTATTTTAATTAGTGAAATTTAAGTAGTTTTTACAATCAAATCTTACAAAAACAAATCTAGGGTGCATCTTGAGACAAAAGATTGTCATTAATATATGTTAAGAAATGACCGTACAATGCGTTTTTAAATTAAGGCATTTAATCATGCTTTATTTTGGGACTAAGCCCTGTCCGGAAAACCGCCCAATTAAGTACCAAATTTACAATGATTTGGAAAAAATAATGACTTTGGACACCAAACATACCTGCAATTATATCTGTAATCACACCCATGTTTGTGGAAAAGCAATCCCAGAATGCATTGAGAATACTGATGCTGAATAAATGAATAATAAACAATGTATTAATAAATGTTAAAGGGGACATTTCACAGGACTTTTTTAAGATGTAAAATAAATCTTTGGTGTCCCCAGAGTACGTATGTGAAATTTTAGCTCAAAATACTATATAGATAATTTATTATAACATGTTAAAATTGCCACTTTGTAAGTGTGAGCAAAAATGTGTTTTGGGTGTGTACTTTAAAATGCAAATGAGCTGATCTTTGCACTAAATGGCAGTGCCGTGGTTGGATAGTGCAGATTAAGGGGCGGTATTATCCCCTTCTGACATCACAAGGGGAGACACATTTCAATGAGCTATTTTTTCACATGCTTGCAGAGAATGGTTTACCAAAACTAAGATACTGGGTTGAACGTTTTTCACATTTTCTAGGTTGATAGAAACACTAGGGACCCAATTATAGCACTTAAACATGGAAAAAGTCAAATTTTCATGATGTGTCCCCTTTAATGTTAATAATATATAATAATGAATACATTTGCACTAATGTTAGAAACACTTAAAGATATGTTTCTCATGATCTTATAAATCTTTTAATTTGAATGCGTATGCTAAATGTTTGGTAAATTACTTGTTTAGACAAAAATAAAATTGTGCCAAAATTATTTAAAAACTAAAATTCTAGTTTAAAAATATTTTGAAGTGGATGAGAAAGCAGTCAAGAATAGATGTGAACTCATTCAATACTGTTTACAAAGCCTTTATATAAAAAGCATTTATATTTAAAAAAAAGTTTATGGCTTTGTGTACTGTGTTACGTAACTAGGACTAGTTTTTGGAGCACGTATGCATTGCTGTTCTATTTTTTTAGAATTGAAGCAAGATTTAACTTGCTTTCTTTCATTGTTACCTCAATCACCTTGGATTAAAGCATCTAATGATTAAATGTAAATGTAATCCAGGGTAAAACCTCAAGAAGCTTCTTGATAAAAAACAAGAGGACATCTCTATAAACTCTACACAAAAAAGTAAATACACCGCAGCTGACTAAATACATAGATTTGATTTATTTTGGATGCTATAATATTTATAGTTAAATTTGTGATATCCCACAGTTTTTTATTAAATGTAATGGGAATAAAAATGTGTGTGTTTGTGGAGGGGCACAAAACAATTGCATACTAGGAACTAAACTAGTACATGCTTCAACGTTTAATCTTTTAATTTAAATCCTAAAATACTTACTGTATCCAACATTTGTGCTGTGTGCTTAAATGCTAGTTAAAAAATCATATTATAGCAAACCTTCGCTATTTCCTTTGCAAAAAATTGGGCTGTATTTTACAACCAAACGTCCCATTTTAAATTATTTTTACCATATTTAGTGCTAAGAACAGTGGCTCCAAAAATAATCCCCTGTCCCCCTCTGAGTGGCTCCAGGAGGGTGGCACCCTGTTTGCAGGTAGTACGAATGCTTTGGTTCTGCACGTCCACTCTTGTGTGGAGTGGGGAGGGAACACGTACCGGAAATGAGATGGTAGTCTCTGTCGAGACTAAATGAGCCATACAGCAATGAGTCTGCTTCTAGTAACTTATAAAAAGAAACAAGTCTGACCTTAATTGTGATTTCAATGTGGCTATACAATTCAAGACATTGTACCATTTGACATGAACTGGGTAGACAAAACCGTCAGTTAAGATCATATTAAAATTAGACGCCCTTACAAAGTCAAAATTGAAAGAAAGACATTATTTTGGGGGGATGCCAATTGTCTTTAAATAGTTAATGTTTTAACATTTATGCTTAAGGGAGTAAACGGCCTACAGTTTATTGTAGATACTAAGCAATATTACTTTTGTACAAAGTAAAAAGTTTTATAAGAGATGATAAAGTATAGCCTTTTGGAGCTGGATTGTCAAAATGAATTAGTATAATATAATTATATAAGTATGGAATAATAACGTATCATTTTTGTATCCATTATCTATCATGTTGCTGTTACTTGGCGGTGTGCTGGTCTTGCATTTAAAATACAGTATGCATTTGCCAGATCATTTAATCCAAAGTGACTTACTGTACATGCACATCATTGTAATATCTTAACAAAGATTACACTGAAAGCTTTTTATGTATTTATTCATCAAGAACAACATTTTAATATAAATGACAAAAGACCACAAGGCAACTTTAATTGTAAAACATTTTTATTTCAACTCACTGCAGGTGTTTGTCTTTACAAATGAAAATTTGTACAGAACTAGACACTTGGCAATATTTTTATAAAATAACATATTATACAATATTTACACACAAGTAGCGGTTAAGAAGGATTGTCAGAAATCCGTTCACAAAAACATTAAAGTCCAAGAGGAGTTGCATTATTGCATGCAAGCGCTGGGGTACAGACGCGCAGGTGTAATGCTCCGATGACGAAAGAGTATGCTTTATAAAATCATTTTATGTTAACAGAGAAAATATCAGATATCATGTCTCGCTCTGTATTGCAATATTTTCCATCTTGAGTTTTGCCAGCATCTCTAAAGATCTGAAACCATATCACCATATAATGATGTTGTCATATAGTATAGTAATATACAAATCACACCAGTTGCTAAACTCTATTTATGGCCTTTAAAAACTGTGCAAACCAACAAAAAGCAACATAAGAAAAACAAATGTTAAAAAAGACAAAGACAATCCACAAGTATTACAAGAGCTTAAAAACTTTCTTTTAAAGTTTCGAAATTAAAGGGGTTTTAAACTGAGTCCAACTTATCAAAAAATACAAATGTGATTAAATCAAATCATTTCTTTGAAAGGTGAAAACTTGCTGAGATTCAAAGCAGTAAAAGTGTTAATGCACTCAAACACAACACTGACAGCATGCTTAAACACCATTCAAACACAAACAGTATACATACAACTTCATTCATGTACACAAATACTATATTTATGACAAACTTAAACCTAAACAATCCACTTCTGCATCATTCAAACACAAAAATGTATATACCATAGGTATAAGGGCTATTTTAATAAATTAATTTAAAGTTTGTGCATTTGATTAGGAACTCATGTTCTTGGTGAAGGTCAAGGTTAAGTAAAAAGTCTACAGAAAACTTCATTAATAAATAAAGTGCTAAGAGAAAGCAAAAAAAATGCAAACAAACAACAACTGTTAAAGAGAGAAACTCTACATAAATAAAAGCACCATTCATTTTCTCTCTTTAACAGTGTTCATATTTTGTTTGTACCTTGGCAATAGTAACATATTAAAAGAAACATATTAAAGAAAAAAATCTTTAAACATTCAACCAAAGTTCAAATACTTAGATACCAGGAGGTTTTGCTGAAAGAGGGTTGAAAGTGTGTGACTATGTTGAGAATTGAATATCATCGTATTATGTACTGCACGTGATTCAATATATATTGTCAATAATCTTTTTAAGTGATATATGAAACAAGAAGCAGTATTAAAAGATAAATATTTCATACATGACAACACTATATAGTGGTGATCAGTCATTATCTTGAAAATAAATGTGATTATTTTGTACTGTTTATACAAATGTGTTTAAAAATGCATTCATTTTTTTACCATTATGCTGATTTTATTAAATATGAATCTTTCCTTCAAGAAAGATCACGTTATGACTGTAGGATGCAAGTGCACACTAGACTGTATACTGCACATTTGAAATCTAGATCATTTGGGTTTAAAATACATACACAAAACTCACATGCTGTCCACAATACATACTAGTGTAAATACTGCAAAATAATACGAGTAGCATTGTTTGAATGTAAGTTGGAAAAATGAAAAAGAGCTAAAAATGATTTTTAAAAATAAAAAAATTAAAGTGACTTTTTTAAAAGTGAGTATTGTAAGTCTTCATAAATAACACAACATATCTGCAGAAGTGTGCAGAGCAAAGCTACAATCATTTCTACATGAAAGACTCATTCACAGTACACTGGCGCCCTCTGCTGGGCTCCTCTTATACTGCCAGAAAACCTATTAGTTAGTTGCATAAGAATGAAATGATCATCCAGTGTTCTCATAAATATCGTAACATCATTACCTAATATCAGAAAATCTTTCACAGTATCAACAAAATGATAAAAAAACCTATTTTATACAGTAGGTTTTAAACAGAATCAGTGCTAAGAGAAGTGTGACAAACAAAAACACATAATATAAAAAGCTAAGTGTTAAAAAATTATATTTAATTTAAAAAGTACTGAACACGAAGAGATAAGGTTTACTTTGGCTTAAAGAAACAGAGAAATCTGATTCCTTTGTGCGTATCAGAGACTGAAATCCCTTACTAATGTGTTAAAATGACCTGCAGATGTTACTGGCATTTACACAACAGTCACACATGGAGCATCTGTAAACAGACATACTGTATGCATATAAAAGAAGCTGTTTTGTAATACTTAACAAGGAAAAAAATTACCTTGGGGTAAGATTGAAGACATTTAAAACATGGTTCAGACGGCACACATGCAATTAAATTGCAAGTAATACTTGCGTAAAATAAAGCATCTGAATTTGAAACAAAGTTTGTTTTAAACATGATTGTTTATCGGTTTCACATGAATGCCTAAAAGTAGATACTTTTTGCCTTTTACTTGTAAAGTATTTTATGCCGAGCGTACGAACTGTATTTTTATCAAGTTTGTGTTTTTATCTTCCCCTTTTAAATGCCAGGTATCTGGCTTCATCATTAGCTGTTTTTAAACAATTCACAGATGTCTGATAGTGGCAAAAATGCTTGAATCTGCCAATACTGATAATAGGCCAAAATATTGGTGCATCCTCCATGTACAGTTTATGTATATAAACTTTATAGATATTAAAAAAATAAATACTGTAAATAAAAACTTTAAAAGCTGAAGTTTGAAAAAAAATCTAATGGTCTTTAACTATCAGCCCATTGAAAGTGATGGTAGTTCAAAACAAGGAAAATAAGCAAACTAAAGCATCATTTGTTGCAAATATTGGCAGCCGTATAAGTAAAACACACTGTTTATGCTGTCATATTTCACACTGTTTAACCAATAAAACATCTCTATAACAGCACAACACTCACAGATCTGATGCTGATACTGTTTTTGGTAAAGTCTATAAGGATCATGGATTGGGAATCTTATGAAAGGCAAATTATTGCGAGTGCAATCTTCAGTTTTCACACATTTAAACTGTTGGCAAAGACACATTATTTTCTTATGGCCTCAGTGTAAACTTCTGCATTAGAAAGTTCAAGTACAATGCATTTTTTTTCCGGATATCCTAACATGTGTTTATGAGGCGTGACGCAACACCACTGCGGCTTTGAGGCCCATAGAGACGCAGAGAAGTGTGCAGCAGAATCAGTTCAGGATGTATTGACAAATACTTGACTCACGAGAGTTGCGTGTCTCGTCTTTTAAGGCCTGTGGTTTAAAGTCCCCATATATGAGCAGTAATAGTATTGCCACAGTAATGTGGATTATACATAAAGACTTGAATACCTGTGTAGAGCGATCATTTACATGGACAACAGATTTATGCCATGATATAATGATATAAAACTACATTAACTAGGTTTAAAGAGACCAGATTAGTCTTTGAATAAAGGTCTGTGTTGTTAAGCAGTGCCCCAGCACTCAGATCCATTAAAGCATATTAAACATCTTCCTCCATGTAAAAAAATGTGCAAAGTAGAAAAAAATCACGATGTGATAACACTGTTAGACCAAAGTCAAAATCCATCCATACAAACAGGAATGTTTTAGGCCGCCCAGCTTGTATCGTAAATGGTTAGGATAGATAGATAGATGCATCCATGTGATTATGGTTGCAGTATTTTTCCACTGTACTGCATTGCTACGACTCCAACATCAAGTGATGGACATAAAGCTGCAGCGTTTCATGTGCAAAAACAAAACAAAAACGTCTAAAGAGTCATTGTAATTCTCCATCAAGGCAATTGGCACGTTGATTGAGTTTCTGACAAAGGCTTATAAACAGCTTCATGCTGTTTTTGCATCTGATTTGAACCGATGTCATTCCAAAGGGTTTACCAGGTACTCCTAAAGCTAATCTGTTTGCACCACAGGACACACCCTTAATGCCACTCACCTCGACCCAACCCACTTTATCCTCATCCCGCCTCTTCTGTGAGCCGGTTGGCTGCGTCAGTGAGTGACTCTGTCCATTCAGAGCGTGGCTAGTATCCGTGAAAATGAAATTATGACGGTAAAAGTGGTCTGGCCGACCCCGAAAACCAGAGCTTCTAATGGTGTCATGTCCTTCCCCGCCACACGATACACACCTGCTACTGCCGCACCTGAGAAATGACATCACAAACAATGACATCACACACCTGCGACTGCCGCACCTGAGAAATGACATCTTCAATTGCTGGAGTAAAACAGCGTGACTGCTGAAAAAGAAAACCTCATATAATCTCCTTAATATCTTATTTGACTTCAAATCAATCAGATTTTGTCCTCAGTTAAATGAAATGGGAATCTCTGCACACTTAAAGGATTACTCCTCTTTCATAAAAAAAAAATCCTGATTATTTACTCACCCCTATGTCATCCAAGATGTTTATGTCTTTTGTATATATTAAATATTATAAAAACTACATACTTTGTATACAATGTAATGTAAATGTAAATAAAAATGAGAAACTGACTGGTGATAACTCCTCCTGTGAGTGATGCCAGAAAGCCCACACTGATCAGGACCACCGTGATCAATCGTCCTCTCTTATGACGCTGAAGCGTAACGCACATGAGCAGACCCACGGCGCTGTGGACGAACAGAGATGAGAAGAGACACCAGAGAAACACCCAGTACCACATCTCTGCAAAGAAACAAAGAAATCAAAACCGTCAGAGAGTTAGATTAAATCAAAAGACTGTGATACAACCTGAGATATGTTTCATCTTTTTGTCAGTATATGAACACAAGAATGAGATTGTAGTACTTTTTGGTAAGTAAATGCTGTCCTAAGTCTGTCCTGACTAATAATGAAATCGATGTTTCTGTGTTCTTCTTAAGGAGTTCTGCTTTCTTTATCAAAGAGGAACTGCTTTGTGAGGAATGTTTGTTCAACATCTTCACACTTTATTTCACAGCACACACTGAATAAAGGATTTTGCATTTGGCAGATGCTTTAAATACAAGGTATACATTTTCTTATCAATATGTGTGTTCCCTGTTTGAAACCATGGCCTTTTTGCGCTGCTAATGCAATGCTCTACCACTGACCTACTGTATATGGGGTGTTATATTAACTATATGCATATTTTTACATTGATTATGTCAAAATTAAGTGTACCTAGTTACCAAGTACTAGTAAAGAACTGGATATGATATGTGACCAAATCAGTGTTGTAGTCCTTGAGACCGGTCTTGGTCTTAAGACACATCTCAAGACAATTTTTTGCAGGTCTTGGTCTTGTCACAGTCTCGACTGTCTTAAGTCTCTGTCTCGTCTCGGACTTAGTGGTCTCGTGATTTTATTTTAAGATTTTTATTTAAATTGCTGGTGCATGGTCTGAAACAATAACACAAATAAAAAATAATAATACAATTTGAAAGATGAGAAAAGAAACATAACTTTTGTAATGCATGTCCACTTCCGACAGCGTTAGCAAACATTGAAAATGACTTTAAAATGTTAAATGACTGACAGTGTAAATGTATTAGAAGAAGTTTATTTTCTAAAAGTGCTAAAACCCACAAGCTCTTTAAAACAGCTGAACACGGCAACAGTCAATATTTAAAACAATGAACTTCCCTCACTGTTTGCTGTCTCAATAACATACAAACTGTCTATTTACTTCCATTTATCTTTCACGATCTGTATAACGCAGTCATTTTGGACATGACTGAAGTGTCACATACTTCTGAGAGAAGAAAATGAAGAGTTTGGGTCTGCCGATCCACCCTGTTAGGAATCAGTCTGCTCTTGAAGATTCCTAAACATTGCAAATCCCTTTAGCTAACAGTTATTTAACCGCTGATGTCATGAGCTTTGTGAAATGCATTTACACGCAAATGAAAAAAGATTAAGAAATCATGAGCTCAGGCAGGCAAATCTGCTGACAACAGCAATTCAGCAAGGTAAAAATGCATGGATCAAATAACCAACTGCATACGTGCACATTCTGCATAGGGCTGATTAAAGCACTTCCCCTTAAAATGTGTGAAAAGACATATATATTGTAAACATGCAAGCGTGTGATACTGTTGCATGTACCAAACAGAACATTCAAGTGTAATACATGTAATGCAAGGTCCGGTCAATTAATTTATGTCGCTTATTTTAGTGTAAACCAGTCTAAGGAAGTAGACACATACACACAATGTATTGATTAAGCCATAAGCTCACATTCTAACTAAGACATAATGTCCAGACACAAAAGCTTTTGTGCTTGAAGTTTGTAAACAACACACACTAACACACACACACAGACATGCGCGCGCGCGCACACACACGCACAAGTATGTACGGGCAAACAGCAAAGAAAGAGAGGTCCATCAAACCATGTTATCAGTACACTGAGCCTGACAGCACAAAAGCATCTGACAGCAGAGCCATGCTGTGCCAGGAACACTGCTGCAGTTCTTGAGATGGCACGGCCTACTGCATCAGCCAAAGCAGGCAACACTTAACACAAAGATACTGTAGCACAGAATACCGTAGCATAGTGATGCTGAACCACATAAATACTGTACCACAGAGATACTGTACCGCATAGATAACGTAGAGACACTTCGCCACAGAGACACTCTGCCACAGAGACAATTCAGAACAGAGAATATTGTAACACAATGTAACACAGATATACGGTAGCACAGAGACACATCAGAACAGAGATACTGTAGCACCACAGGGACACATGAGCACAGAGATACTGCATCACAGGGACACGTCAGCACATAGATACTGTAGCACAGAGATACTGTATCACAGGGACACATCGGCACAGTGATACTGTATCACAGGGACACATCAGCACAGAGATACTGTATCACAAATATACTGTATCACAGGGACACATCAGCACAAAAATACTGTAGCACAGAGATACTGCATCACAGGGACACATCAGCAGAAAGTGGGATTTTCGTCCCCGTAAGCGCCTGTAGGCTCCCGAAAATCTCCCGAATTTTCGGCAGCTTTCCTCAATTTACCAGCAGCGAGCTTCGCGTTTGTCTGTGTCACAAATCGTCATAAACGAACCATGACGTAGGTGGAGAGCCCCGCGCGGGTGCGATGCCTCTAATTAGCATATGAATAGCAGCGAAATCTCTGCCGGCCAGTTAGAGCGTCTCTGGCCTAATTAGCATGTGAATAGCAGCAAAACTAGAGTAACGGCCCACTTGAATGTAATCACTCAGTATTGGCTGAAGCCACAACTTTTAAACAAGTAAAATCCCCCGTGAATGGTTGGCAGATGACTTCAAGCCAATCACAAGGGATTTTTCTTGTTTAAAAGTAGTGGCTTCAGCCAATACCGAGTGAGTAAATTCAAGTCGGGCCGTTACTCTAAAGAGGGGGGTTATTGGGCACCCTGGCTCATTATAAATGTAAACCCCAATAAATAATAATAATAATAAATAATTTATGTTATCATTTTTTATATATTAATGTCATTGTGCTATGTACTACATTATTCACAACATCAAGGAATATAAGAGAAAACAAAGAGGTTTATTTATAAACACACAGCTGTTTATTCAAAGAAAGAGCTTTATTTATAAACACACAACTATGTACAAAGCAGCATAATGTCTCTTATATTGTACTCCAAACACGTCAAAAAGTGCCTAAGATGTTCGGGAAAGATCCCTAAAAATCTTTTTCAAAGTGTTGAAAAAAAACCTCAAAAACGTTGTAAAAAAGTCACTTTTTCACGCGTATATGGTGAGTTGCCCGGTACTTTGGTATCGCCTCTAATCTGGATTGCAGCGTGGCACAGAGCTCGGAGAGTTCCAGGCTGCGAGAGGGCGGTGGCCGCACAATCCATCCAGACACCCCGCCAACAATGCCGTATTCCTCATCAGATATGAGATCTATGGTGGCGCACTTCCAAATGTCCATCTCATCCTCAGCCAACACACTTCGTCTCGCTTCCAGCAACTGTAATACAATCAATAAGGACAATAAGTGACCTGAAAAATACTCACATTGACAAAAAACTGATCTAATATAATAAATCTTACCATTTTTCTTCTGGATCGACTCCGAGCTAAACTTTTCGCATTTTCCGCCTGCGATGCGAGTTCAGGTTGTTTGTATCTGAAACTCCGGCGTACCGACTCATAACACGTCTTACGGGCAGCTGGAAAACAATTAAATGAGACTGGTATTAATAAAAAGAGTCACGGTACAATTAAACAAGAAATGAGAAAAAACATTAGAAGTTATACTTACAAACAATGTCGTCATTCTCAGCAGTAAATCTGGACTTGCTGAAATAGCCCCAAGCAAATCGGAGGTCACGGCTTTGTTATGAGGCGACGTTAGTCTGTGAAAACAAAATGTGTGGGTTTAAGCTCGGATCTATTAACGTATCTATTTCCTTATACAAGAATAAAAACATATTCTTTAAATCGTAACGTTACCTTTGCTCTGGTTCATAGCGCCTGCAGTGTGCCTCAGAGACGCCGTACTGCCTCCTGTAAATTACAAGACAAAAAACACCTCTTAGTTATAAAACACACAGCTTGGGCTACTTCAAAAAATATGCTTATACATAAAATTATTCTTACCGCAATCTTGGGATTGTGCACCCGTCTGCTCTTCTTGGAGAGTTACAAACACCAAACCAAACGTCTGTTACGCTTGTCGACACTGCTGTGTGAGCCGTGACCATGACCTCGCACATGATTGGACGAAGGCGAGAAGCCTGTCGGGCTCCTCCAATCACATGCGAGGTTATTGATATAAGGAAAATCTTGTGAGACGTGTGCGCATGCGTATGATATAAACAACAAACGCGATGTGCCGGAAGCTCTGTGTGAAATCAACACAGTGTGCTGTCAGTTGAAAGATGTAAGTCCCAAGACTGAAGAAACGACCTCGGCGCTTCTGTAAACATTGCAACACTGAAGTGTGTCATACACAGTATTTTGACCACAGAAAGCGCTATTTAAAAAATGGAGTTTGGGAGAAAAAAATCCAAAAGGGCTACGTCAGATAACGTACAGAGCCTGCTGCTACCCAGTCATGAATCCGCTGTGAGTGATGTCCCGTCAGGTGTAAAGACCCGGAAGATAACTTTACTGGAGTTAGAGAGATTGGTGAAAGTGAAATGCACTCCGAGGACCCAGAAAAAGAAGTGATTGAAGAATTTGAAGAAACGCACCCAGCGAATTTCAGTTCAGACAACGGTGAGCATAAATACATATTTTTTATATAAGCTTGGCTTGCTTTACGTATGTTATCATTTTAAACAATACTAAAACATATCAACAAGTAAAGTAAAATAAAATCAACAAGTTAAACAAAAACGTTGGAGTTAAATGTGGTTGATTATCACTGTTGTTGTTATTTTAATAGTAAATTATAATTGAATAGGAATATCGCGTTATAATGCATAACGTTATCTTCTGTTTGTTGTTTTTCAGACGAAACAGCAGATGACCAAAGCATTCGTCTTTTCCTGGACATCTCCTGTTGTGTGGTAAGCATGAAATTACATTTGGATATACTAGTATAAAGTTCAATACATGCTAATCCAGAGCTGAAATGGGAAAACCTAACAATTTTCACCCACATGATTGTTTTCCACTCTTAAATTTCTGTTAGTTAACTAATGAAAGCAACTAAAGTATAAACACACTTTATAAAGTATTAAAAAATCCTAAAATGAAGTTGAAGTGGATGAAGTTCCCACAAAGTACTTAACTGGTTCATTGCACTAAAGCTAGCTGTTTGAGATGCACATGATCTTTTTCAACTACAGTTTTCAAATCTTTTCATACTCAAATGGCCCTATTGATGAGAAATGAACATATTAATTATGTTCTTTTTAAATCTCAAATGACCATATTAACAATGGGCTTTTCAATCTCAAATGGCCACATTTATGATGGACTTTTCAATCTCAAATGGCCACATTCATGATGGACTTTTCAATCTCAAATGGCCATATTAACGATGGGCTTTTCCATCTCTAATGGTCTAATGGTGGTGCTGAGTATGTGCATTGCATGTGTTTTAAATATGTCCTTTAAAATTTCATAGGATGACTATGTGGATGAAGAGGGGGAAATCCTTGCTGAGGAGCAGAGTGAACCCTATCCTCACATACAAGATGGGGAGGAGCATGGAAGTGATCAGGCCAGAAGTGAAAAACCAGAACACTTGTTAATGAAACTTTTGGGCATGATGAAATTGACTGGTATCCTCCGTGACGACTTCTTACAGTATGTGGGTTGTCCAAAATGTATGACAGTGTACATGCTTACTGAAACCTATGAGCTCAGACGGGATGGTACAAAGGTTTGCAGGACTTGTGGTCACATCCCATTTTATAATCACCCACAGCAGAGGTCTGCATTAAGGAAGAAATGTGGCTCTGCCTTGCTAAGCAAGACTACATATTTGAGCAGTGAAGAGTATGTCCATCCAATACGTTCTTACTGATACAAGAGTGTTGTGCAGTCTCTGGGAGGACTTGTTAAAAGACTTGGATTTGAAGAGAAATTAGATGAAAGGCGAAAGCGGGAAATGCCAAAGGGTGTGTTAGGAGATGTATATGATGGACAAGTATGGCAGGATTACCAGTATGTGAATTCAATAACTGTAGTCATGCCACTATGCACAGTATTTGAGCTGTGATGTAATTGCACAAGTTTCCTTGCTTCATTCCCTTCCAGACAGACATTTTGTTGTTTGACATGTTGTTTGCATAGAATGCACAAATTGAGCCTGATTAAAACTCTGTTAAAACAATTAAAATTGTTGAAATAAATTGTTTTGTGTATCTTTTTTTTTACCTAACATTGGTTATTGCTAATGACATACAGAGATATTCATATATACTGTTGGCCTGGACAAACTGAATCTACTTAAAGGGATAGTTTAAAAAAAAATTAGGGAAAAATATTTTGATAGTATTGTGATAAATGATGAAGAAAATATTTTGATAAATGATTGTCATTAAACTTAAAGATGATTTTGAATTACTCTGTCCAACATCTCCGCTTAGTTAACTGAGTTGAAAGATTTTCTATTTTTAATTCATTTATAATTATAATTCTCTTAGTGTTATAAATGGTATTATAACACAAAACTCATGAATAAGTCAGTCATTGAATAAACTTGATTCTCCACTGAAACACACACAAAACTGCGAAAAATACAGTACAATGTGCTGTTTATGTCAATAAACACTGATCACCTGAACGGTGACTTTCATTAACAAAAATGGTAATTTATCATTTAAAACTAAACAACATGAATAATATTAGAGCAAAAAACCTCTATGACATTTTAACAAATATTTAAGTAGTTAAAGTTCTTATTAGTTCTTAATTCTGTAAAAAAGCTTAAATAATCATAATATTCAGGGACAAAGGATTATGGGTATAATATATTTTTAAGTATATGTCCAAAACTCAAAATATTAAGTAATGTTTATATCATTAAGACAATATCCGGGTTAACAGTGTAGCATACTTTGAAAATAAATCAATTCAAGCTACAATTTAAGAGTTTGTAATTTGGCTATACTGATACCAGAGATTTTATTAAAATCAAAGTTTAAAACCTCTCAGAATGTCACCTGAGTAACACTCCCCCAGCTGCTACCCTCATTTGCATTTGTATAGCTCACAGCATGTTCATTTACATGTTAAAGCCTCCCCTAGAATTAGGGGAAGGGGGGACAACTTCAGAGCAAGACCCACGTCAACTTCTGACAACTTATGGCAGTTTTCGGTGTTGGCTGCAAATTGTCATGCGCAGTCGTATACTTGGAGTTTCACAACAATCTACAGTGCCACATTCTGGCGAAAATTCCACTTTTCATGCAGTGAGAGATACTGTATCACAAATATACTGTATCACAGGGAAACATCAGCACAGAGATACTGTATCACAGGGACACATCAGCACAGAGATACTGTATCACAAATATACTGTATCACAGGGAAACATCAGCACAGAGATACTGTATCACAGGGACACATCAGCACAGAGATACTGTAGCACAGATATACTGTATCACAGGGACACATCAGCGCAGAGATACTGTATCACATGGACACATCAGCAGAGAGATACTGTAGCACAGAGATACTGTAGCACAGGGAAACATCAGCACAGAGATACTGTAGCACAGAGATACTGTATCACAGGGACACATCAGCCCAGAGATACTGTATAACAGGGACACATCAGCACAGAGATACTGTAGCACAGAGATACTGTATCACAGGGACACATATTATTCACACAAAAATCACATATTTTATCTACCAAAAGATGATAAAGATGACCACATATAGTATGAAATACACATAAACTTACTAAACCATTTACCATTGAGAAGCGATAAGATAGGTAGATATCTACCAAAAGATGATAAAGATGATCACATACTGTATAGTATGAAATACACATAAAATGAACCATTTACTAAGGAGAAGTGATCAGATAGGTAGATATCCAGGTCTCGCAAAATGCTGTGTATTCATATAACCTTATGGAAAAATAAATTTTGTGTAAAATAAAACGGGAGGGGGTCAAAATAAAAAGTGAAAGGCCTGCATGTGCACGTGAAAGGCCTCTTCAAACATCATATGTCAACAATAACACAGACAAGAGAGGTTACAAAAAGCCCTTTTGTTTGCCTGTTAACACAATGTAGCATTCACAAAGACAAATGCTGTTCTTTAACATGAGCATGAGATGACACACAGAGCATTCATGAACCAAACTTATCTCGTTCTAATTAAACCAACGTACAAATTACTAAGTGCTTTATGACCTTGTGATAACCACAAAATGATAAAAAAGAGAAGCAAAAGAGATAGCGATCAGCAAACAAACATAGAAGTTTTGTTTATGTGGTCTAGAGAGCCATCATAGTTAAACGCTGTCACAGCGTGGTTTTCTTTCCCCACACAGGAAACATATAAAGATAACTGCAACTTCATCCATCAGAGCTGTAATGGGCGTTTCCCAAACACTAATATTTTGTTTGTATAGCACTTTTCATACAAAGAAAGCAGCTCAAAGTTCTTCACAAGTATTGCTTTCAAACAAATCAAAAACAACATGGCAAAACAATTCACATAAATTCAATAAAACAATTACTCAAAAACAACTACAACAATGTAAAAGCATAAATCAAACATTCATACAATAGTTTCACACAATATCAACTGTGCATAAGCAACTTTGAATGATATCAAGCCACCTTATAATCGTTAAAATCATACCTATGATTTTCACCTGGTCAAATAGGTTATTACATGCATTTGAATTTGTTTAGACCCTACAGTACATAGATGTCAAAGTATTTCAGTAACATTGAAGTTTCTTACACAATGCAGCATCAAACTACTAAGCTGGCAGAAGTCGGTCTTTGACAACAGAAGGAAAGGAAATGACTAGATGAGTTCATTTCACTGACCAAAACCGGAAACAACATTACAAACTCTCATGTGAGAGTTTGTCATCATCTCATGTGTGTTCTCTGTGCACCTATTCAGCTTTATTTCAGCACAGATGAAGAGATGCCTGCTCTCTGAACACAGGTTTATTACAGGCTAAGGCTTTTAAAGCGGATGTAGGGAGCGGCTATTTCCTTCGACTGCGAGGAAGTGACACCTTACACCATCTTCTACTTCAGTTGTTAAAAGAAAATGAGCATTTTGTCATTTAAAGCCTCTACGCTGTTATTTTATTTGTAATAAATGGTCCAAGTCTTGTAAAGCCATACAACAGCTTAGTGTGCAAACATGTACACATTGTAAAAAGTTGGATCAACTTAAAAAACTACTTCAATTGGAAAAGTTTTAACACTTCAGTTTAATTTAACTTAAGATTGAAGTAACTTTTTAAGTTGAACTAGTATCAGAATATTGTCATGCCAGGATTGTCACAACAAAATGGGCGTAACGTGGCAATACTTCCTTTTCAGTAAACAATGTCTGAAATTTCATTCTGTACAGTTTTTCTACTGTGACACAATTTGTATAAAAACTAGTTCTCACATGCTATCATGATTCTCGAAAATGCTTTCCATGCTGCTTTTTGTGTGCATTATGCCAGATGTCCATGAGAATAGATAAGTTATAATCTCTGAAGGGAAAGATGAATGTGACACGTTTTAAAACCTGTCTGTTCCCTTGAAACATAACATTTTATTCAGTCTACTACTTACATCCGTTAACTTACTGTGGCTGAGCCAGTAGTTAATCAAATCAACCATGATTTAAATCCATGAACTAGCAGTGGCCACCGGTGACTTCTATTCCGAAAGGTGCAATTTGTGTTCATGTTATGTGTGTTGCTCATCGTGTCAAAATATGTGTTTGTTGCATCATGTGCATCATGCCACATGCGTCAGAAAGGGTTTATTATAAAAGAAACGCTTGCGCTCATAACTAGACTTTTGAAGACATTGGACACCGTTTCCAAAGTTGTTAATAACCTTGACACTGAACAGATGCTTTACACCAATAATGTTGACACCGAGCTTGTGTTAAGGTTTTAACTCGAGCATGACAATACTGTATGTCACTTAAATTGTGTTGTTATAAGAGCAGTCCAAGTGTAAAATGCTCTAGATATCAGGCCCACAAGTACAGCATCATGTGGTGAGCAATATGCTGCTGAAATTTACTACGGTTTACTACGCTGCATGAGTCGGATGCAGAGACTCAAGATTAACCAAAGATAAATAATTACACGCTGCTTATGAAGGGTTCACACCAGGTGTAAACGCATTAGTGCACTGGAGCCAACAGTAAGCGAAGCTTTCATTTTTTAGTATGTTATTTAAACACTGAGACTTCTGTACATAATGTCAGGTAGCATTTGTACAACCACATCCAGAAACACCTGACACCGTAGATCAGCTTTTGAATATATTGTTTACATTATAATCAAGGTGCACACTGTCTGCTACTATTGTCCCATATTTACCATGGTTTTAAATAATTACTATAATAAAATGTAAACATTAACATGCCGACTCCTTATCGGAATACCATAATTTTAATTTAATCATGTCAATATCTCATAGTTTCTGGACATGATAATGCATTTTTACACAATCATGATAGTAATATCATTGCAGTTAAATACAATAATGATATACTATCACAGTACATGTTAAAGCATCATAGGATTACTGATTCCAGCAAAACTAGTAGTTCTGCTTTATTATAAGCAATGCATGCACTACTGTACATCATGCATTAATATGATGGTCTGTACTGTATAAGGTAAAAACGCTGTACAGTGTAATGTGACCTCCGGATACGCACAGCTCCGCGCGCGTCAGTGCGCGGACGCATCCATTCGGACCCCGGATTTGTCCTGGCGTGTGCACGTACCTGTGAAGTGCTGTAGGGTCGGTACCGTGCCCTGGACCCAGAGACTGAGCACTTGCTGCACCGACAGATTAATGGAGTAATCCTTATTCATGCTGCCGCCACGAGTCATCCTGCTCGGAGATCTCACTGAGGATGAGGAGGATGATGGAGGCATGAAGCCTCCTCACCGGTACCGGTGTCTGAAGGGCTGGGTCCGTCTCATCAGCTGCTGCTGCTCAGTGGCCATGATGGGTACGGCTGACACACACACACAGGAACACACACCGGCCACACCGGCGCTTCTGCATGGCTCTTAAAGGCGCAGTGCTCTCTTAAAGGGAGGTGAACGGGTGCGTTTTTATTTCGACCGATATGCACTTTATGAATGGAAATGAAGAAAATGAACGAGGATGTCGATGATGACAGGCTTATATTATTAATTTGCGTGAGTTACTTAATTACTTGAATATATATTTTATTTTAAATTCGTTTATTGTTTTATTTTTGTTATTTATGAATTAAAAGTATAAATTGATGATGGTAGGCTAATTACTGGCATAAGTTCACAGATATTCACTGTATTTATGTAACTTATACATTATAAATACTTTTTTCTATTTATATTATATTACTTAATTTATTTATTCTTTATTTGTACGTTTTTATTTTATTTATTTATTTATTTGTATTATTTTTTGTACTAATACTACTATCACTACTATTACGTAAATATTTTTCGAGTATGTACGAGTATCATACGACGTGAATCGTACAAAAGCGTTCGGTTATTAAAGTTCCAATGAAATCAAAAGTAACTATCTTTTTTATGTAATATTGCGGTAAACAATTTATCTGCATAAGTCGTTATTTTCTTATTTATTTGCCCTTATAAACTTAAAATCAAAATCTGAAAATTACTTCCGCCCTCTTGTGGCAAACATCCTCTGATGATGTCAGTTAAATGTCTTGGGCGGAGCATCTGTAAACTCCGCCCCCTCCAAGTGTCATGCCCTGTCCCAAATGACACACTCCGGACTTGTGGACTTCCTCAGAGTCCACACTTTGATGACATCATATAGTTCAGACCTAAAAGGGACCCTTGACATGAGTCCACAAAGGCGCACCAGAGTCGTATTTTGGGACAGACTCGAGCGTCACTCACGCCAAAAATAGGAAGAGAAGGAATGTTGTTGTTGTTTCAGACTCCTCCCATCTGTCGTCTGATTGCTCTTTCGCAAGGACTTATGGGTTGGTAAAATGTGTGGAGCCTGCAGCAGGGTGCAAAGGGGGCGCTGATGAGCACACTTCAGAGCGTAAAAATCACGAGACCGAAAGTCCACATGAAGTGAGCCATTTGGAACAGGACCTTTGTCCGCTGCCAGTTCCATTTCTATATGAAATGCCTACTTTTTCTTATCCAATCAAAGCACAGTGCAAAACAAAAACAAACGCCCACAATTTTCCTTGCATGATATTCTGTTTCACTCAGAAATACGTCACAACCCGAAAGTAAAGTCGTTGCGACATTCGGATCACAGGGACTTTAAAAGAACCACAATAAAACCCCGCCTCTAACCCCGCCTCTCAACCCCAACATTAGAGGGGTGAATGCAAATCCTACAGAAACATATGAATGTGGTTGTTCGATTTAATACAAATTAATCCAATCATAAAATACATACGAAATGAATTGCAATGAGATTGTGCTGACTATTACTTCTACTGCTACTACTAATCATCATCATTGGTTTCAAAGGACTAAAGTATTATTGAAATGTTTCACTGCAGAAATTCCAATAAAAGTTTTACTACTGTATCTGCTTTTATTGCCCAGCTGAGACTGGACATTGCTGTTCTGGAAATTTTCTGTAAAGTATTGTACTGGCAGATCAATTTTAGGAGACATCTGTTAATGTATTAAATGGATTATCCAGGAATTGATATGATGCATTTATGAACTAATATCAATATCTAAACATTTCCTGGCAGTCTACAAGGTTTATATGTTTTCCTATTCAAATTAAAGTGAATGTGCCAAAACATTAACATATAAGATACCCAATCAGAAAAGATCCAGCATCATATCAGGTTTATATATTATACCAAACATAGCCATGAATATCTCACTGTTAGTGCAGCCTTTTGATTGTGAAGTTCCTGAATCCCAGAACAGGTCTACTGGATGTAAACTCATGGGAATTTCAATAGATCAGTGACACACACCCTTATCATTTTACACTATTTACCCGTCTGATATTTGAGCCTACGCTTGTTGTATTCGCTTTCAAACCCAGGTTCCAAGCTTTTCATTGTTAACAGTCTATTGTTCAGATATATCAAATAATCCCCAAATCACAGGTCACGTGAGGAGGACGTCACACTAAAGAAATAAAGGATGAAATGGTTTAAAGAAAACCCTAATCGGAGATAGCAAAGGTCCTTTTGAGTGACATTTAACTCTTTTGTGAAGAAATCCCCAGCTCATCTAAAAGGGCAAAGGGTTTGTTTCCTAAAAACAGAAGGGTAACATTTAGTTCCCATGGCATTGGAGACCTTAAACATGACAAATAGGGCGATGCTACTTTAAACAATAACTTAAAAGAGCAAAAAGTAAAAGATGGAGATAGCAAATATAGTTTTTATGAAGATTTGGAATAAATTTAGACAATTTGAACATCAAAATAAAGTGCAGAGCAGAAAGAAAGTAATAGTTACTGACATAATGTGTTCATTAATAACACAGACTGTAATTTGGTTTAGGCATTGTTCGAATTATGTTAAAGATCATGGGGGTCCCCTAAGCCCCCGTAGTATTTTAATTTAATAAAAACCAAGAGACCCCCTCCCCAAATTATATTTTCATGCTTTATGGGGGTCCCTCAATGCTTATAGGAGGTCCTGGGCCCCCCCAGCCCCCCTCAATTCGAACACTAGGTTTAGGTTAAGTTAGGGCTCAAATTATGAAAACAAACAACCGTATGATTTGCATATCACAAACACATCTCCTTGTGATTGCTTTTGCCTTGAATTTAATGAGGTTTGTTGAAAAACAGAATAATAATTTTTGGTAAATTACAAGGTCTGAAAATAAATTTTCAGACCTTAGGACAACAAATAATTTGCACATTGACCACAAGGTGGTGCTGTAAGCATGCTGTACTAAATGAGCTAGTATTTCCCACTTCTTTTTTTTCTTTCTGAGATGTAGTTAGGTTGCATTTACTGTATTTGCATAGATTTCCCATAAGAAATCTGAGAACTGTTCTGTAAAAGGAAGGTAGTTTTTGTGCAACGTGAGAGCTCATAGTCTATCTGATAAGCGTATCAGATCCTGTCATCAGAATCGCTCCAGGTGTGTGAATATGAATCTGAAAGACTTCTTGCAGGCCTTCTTGAATCGGTATGCGTGCGTCACTTGTTTATGTGTAACCGAATCTGAAGGGAGTTCTCGTTCTATTCTTGTTTCTGGATTCATTGTCCTTTTCTCTCATTCATCCCTTCAGGTGACTCATCCGAATATCCCAGTTGTCAATGTGACCCGACTCTATGGCCTGATCGTGCCCCAGCCTGAGTCAGAACCACAAAACGCAACACTACACCACGGCCCTATTCATCACTCCAAACCTCCCCTTTCATTTTTCTGTGGGTCGATGGTTTGTTGTCACACAGCCGAGTTAAACCTAATGAAGTGAAGACCAGTAGCCATGCACGTGAGACTTCAAAGTCAATGCTTTTTATACACAGCGGTGGTCTGACAAAGACAACGATAGAAAAGATTGACTGTGGATAAAGTTCAAAGGGAAAAGCTGATTTCACCTAAGGTTGTTTTTAACAAATAACAGGTAGTTCAAGCTACTGATGTGGGACTTAACCTTGTTTCACCCAAGTGCTAATCGGTTGCCTCAAAATAAAATAGGTCTTAGTTCATACAGCTGCAGGGAGTTACTTGTCTGTACCTGCATGGACCAAAACATATCCTAGGGCGATGGAAAGCACACCCTGGGATTTCTAGCCTCATTTTTCATGGATTAGTCCTGTGCATACAAACCTTAATACAAGAACTTAAATACAACTCATACAATTACATGCTAAATACACACAGTTTACAGCATTAACCAAACACAACCCTGTGTTAAATATACTTCACTGTTATAGACACTTGCAATTATGCACCTCATAATGACAACTGACTAATGAGTGAAATTATAGTCTAGCAATGATCTTATTGTTTAAGAGAGGGTCTATGACATCAAACAGATCCTCATGTCAATCAGCAGTCAGACTTCACAGGAACCAGGAATCTACAGACTTCCTAGATTAAAAAAAAAAAAGGTGGGATGGCGAGATTTTTTGTGAAGTTCTGGGAATGCCTCATTCATTACTATGACACATATGTGTTAGTTTAAGTAATGCCTATCATGTTCGTGTTTTGACATGAATGTGTAGGACCTCTTAACGTTGACCCAAATGTCCAGAGGGTATGGATTTTTTAAACGCAGAAATCCCCTCGATGACTAAGGCGTGCACGCTGTACACGTTTTACATTGGAAGATGTGATACAGACATCCTCTTTTCCTTTAAATCACAATGTTTGATCTTACGTTATCTCAACCTTTATGTAGTTGACGTAATTGCTGAGGGTAAGAAACATCACATATCTAAGTTAAACATCAAAGCTTTCTTTATGTTAATCTATGTGTTGGTTTTAAATGCTCAACTCAGAGTATTTATCACAATTAAAACTTTCAACAAACATACAATTAAAACACAACTTTTATTCTAAAAATGAATGGCACTGCTATGATGTACACTTTTAAAAATAAAGGTCCCTTGGTGGGCTGTATGGTTTCTGATCTTCAACATCCACAGAGCCTTTCTGTTCTTCAAACTATAAAAAAATGTGAAAAAGAAATTATTCAACCAAAAGGTTCTTCAGGGAACCATTTTTTTCCATGGCATTGTTGCATATTTGTTTTTAAAAGCGTAGAGGAACCTGACCACACAGGTCACGCCTGACTGAAATATCGTCAGCTTTGGTTCCTCTCATCTCTGCTGGGATTAAAGGCAGGTTTCAAAGACATTTGTGCAAACAAAAGTGCATCTTATTCTGCCGACCGGAGGGTGAAATTGGGCCGTATCATTTCAAATAACCTGTTATTTATCTGATGAAACGCTTTCATTCAGAATAAGGAAGGATGTCGTGATAGTGGCCACATGTATTGGGTTCACACGATCACGCCATGTGAATATCCCACAGAAAGTATACCATCAGTTATCATATACTAGCTAAATAGTTAAAACATAACGCAGAAGGGGTTTTACATGCTGTGTCCGTGGTAACTCATCTAGAAGATGTCTTGCCTTGTTAGGGTCATGAGGCTTAGCGGTCGTCTGGTGGTTCATTGGGACGCTGTCATGAATGTTGTGGCTGTGATCCCAGATCACACATCCCACTTCCTACATGTGCCTGCAGGCTAAATAGCATAACCACAGACATTGACTGTTATCTTAAGATCACGTAAAGTCTCATGACAGAATCATCTGCTTATTTTGAGTCATGAATTATTTTATACCATCACACTTTCATTGTTTTGTTGAACTATGGCTGTCTGATGAGACTGATGTAACGTCTCCAGAGAAATAATATAAAGAAACAAATTGGCATTTGAAATGTATTTTGCTAATGTTAAGCCCACTGGTCGGGGCCATGACTGGTTCTTGTAAGGGATTTAATGTGCTGGCCAGAGACTTATCCTCGTTCTCCCTAAACCAAACTGTGAAGAGTCTCATCATTAGATTATGAGACTTTCACCTGAATTTCACATTCCTATTAAAAAATATCCAGTGTACATTATTTTTTACAATATTTTTATAGTTGTATTGCTAATGCATTTTGCAATAATATTTATTTATAATAATATTGCTTCTTCATATATGTCTAAACTGCTTGTACTAATATCTATTTATACTGTAAAGCTGCTTTGCAACAATGCAAAACTGTAAAGGGCACTACAGTAATACATTTGCATATGCATTTTATGTAAATAAAAAGGATTAAATATCATTCCCTTAAACAATGCAGCAAAGATGCATAAGATGTCTTCCGTTTTTACATGAAATGCGATCATTTGTCTGTAAAAAACTATTTCAGACAGTGTGATGCATCTCTTATCAGTCTCTGTCTTTCAGCCCCGCTGTTCTTATGGTTTGATGGCTTCCTCGCAGTCACAACTCTTTCCTAGACGAGTAAATGAGCACTCAAGTGTTTATATCTGATAGATTCTTATCACGGCTGGTCACTTCCCCTAACAGTCCAACTGCTGAGAAAATCCCTCCGTCTGCAGTCCATCTGTGTACTTCAGTATTTGTAGCACCGTGACAGTGTTTTCTGACTCATTATCTTGTTTTAGTCATATGTTTGTCTTACTAAATGCATGATGTCACAAACAGTAAACATTACAGATGTGTGGCTGTTTCTCAACAAATAAGCAAATAAACAAACACAATAACAGACGACCAGAGGGATGACAGCACTCAATGAACTCTCTCACATCATTTATTTTTAGACCACACAACAAATTAACTATGATAACTCAATTAAGGGTCACTTATTATTTTTTCCCACATTTTAGATTTTTAATAGTTTTGTTATTTTAATAGTAAATTCACCGGTCAGAAAAAAAATGGACCCAAGCTGTCACCGGGGTAGTACCCTATAAAAAGACCCCATAGTACATATAGGTACCTATGGATACATTTGGTGCCTCCGAGGAACTAATATGCACATGATATATTTTTTCAAGCTGCTTTTTGGTGTCTCATCCTGACATTTTTAAACAAGATTGAATGAGTTCACATCTTAATGTATAAATATAAATATTTGAAAAGTATATAAGCCTGTACAGTTATACCCACAGTAACCTTGCATGTTTATTGAATCGGTAAATGATAGATAACAGGTAATCTGCTTCAAGCTATAATTTTCCAGATCTGTTTGTGTATTAAACAAAGAAAACAAATAGCACATAACAACCGGGATACACAATACAGATCTTCATGTTTGATGAATAAAGATCTGCCTGTAATAATTCACGTGTTTTAGTAATGAAATGCAATCATGTTGTGTGTGTGTGTGCGCGCGCGTGTGTGTGTGTATGGCGGCCTCCCTTTTGTAAACATCTTTGAAGAAAAAACGTAGGCCATTTGGTTATTCAACATCTCGGCTAATGTAACAATCCATCTGTGCCACAAGGTTAATGTTCTGGTAAACATAATTATTCCACGTCAGTGAAAACAAAGCTCGGTCGAGGCTCACCATGACGTCACCAGTTAAAAAAAAACGAGTTTCAATATCTGCATGTCTGAAAATTACAGACCACTGCAAGCAGCAGACAGAACTGGAAGCTTCAAGAGTTTTCTAAATGAAGCTGTTTTGTGGCAGTGGTTGGCATGATGGATGCGAGTTAGATTTCACTTTCCATTGTGCTCCAAATGTGTAGCCAGCAATAAAAAAAATTGCAAATCTTTCAACATGAACGTGTACAAAAGTCTTGATTTATCTGTCTTGGAAGGTAGCTCAAAAAACCAGATGTGTTCCTGTAACTCTTTGCATTAGCAGTGCAAAGGTTGTGGGTTCGATTCCCAGGGAACACACTGATAAAATGTATAGTTTGAATGCACTTTAAGACACTTTGGATAATGTGAAGGTATGTTGACAAGTCCTTATTAAACATAACACGCTGTCAGAAAAAAGGTACAAAACTGTACCTTTGCTGTCGCTGGGGTGGTACCCTGTTTTGTACCTTTACATGTATACAAAACATAATACAATGTTGTAGCTTTTTGGGTACATTACTGTACCTTAAGGATCTATTATTGTACAGTTAACTGCTTTGTACCCCTAACATTAAACTGGTTCAAAATCGTTCCTTAAGGTACACAATAGGTCTACTATTGTACCCCAAAAAGTGTCTGTCTGTTTACAGAGCTCTGTGTCCAAGCACATTAATAGAGAGGTGAAGGGAAGGAAAAGATGTGGTAGAAAAAAAACCTGGAGAGGATTGTAAAACAAAACCCATTCAAAAATGTGGGGAGATTAAAAATTCCAATTCGTCAATATTTGACGACACTTGACCATTCGTCATATGTTGACGTGAAGGGTATACCTTTCGTGTCATTTTTTGACGAACTGGGGACTTCAATACTATTACGTCCGTTGCATTCTCTTTCCTATTTTATTACCATTTGCGCGTCGGTTTAGGGTTAGATTTACATAATGACATCCCTACCCAAACCTAACTCTAACCCCAACGCCAGGTGACAACTGTTTCTAACCCCAACGCCAGGTGACAACTGTTTAATTTCGCGTACACTGTTTAATTTCGCGTACACTGTTTAATTTTGCGTAATCTAACCCTAAACCGACGCGCAAATGGTAATAAAATAGGAAAGAGAATGCAACGGACGTAATAGTATTGAAGTCCCCAGTTCGTCAAAAAATGACGCAAAAGGTATACCCTTCACGTCAACATATGACGAATGGTCAAGTGTCGTCAAATATTGACGAAATGGGGTGAGACTGTGTTAACCTATAAAGGTACAAAAATGAACATTTGAAGGGGTACCACCCCATGTGACAGAAAATGTAGTTTTGTACCTTTTTGTCTGCAGGGCACAATAGCAAAAATGCCATGTTTTGTGTTAAAGGTTAGATATAGAGGGTGAAATATTTTCGGTCAGTGGATCTCTAGCAGTTACATGAACTGCACTGCAAAAAAATGTCTTTTAGTATTTTTGTCTTGTTTTCAGTACAAATATCTAAAAATTCTTAATTTAATATTTATTTTCTTGATGAGAAAAATGACCTATGAAAATAAAGTAACACTTTATAATAAGGGTCAATAAATCATGATTAACTACCTTAATTAATTCTTACTTAAATATGAACTAATGATGAGTCAAAGCATGCACTAAAAATAAACACATGAAGAGTCATCATTAACTACAACATGACATACTTGATGATGACTCATTAGTTTATGCTTAGTACATGCCTTAACTCAGCATTATTTCATGTTGAAGTAAAAATACATTTATGTCTTCATTATGATTCATGGACCCTTATTATTAAGTGTTACTGAATAGGAGTAGTTTTTAGACAAAAAAATATACAATTTAATTGAATTTGTGCTGCAAGCAAAAAAATCTGCTATTGGAGTAAAAAAAAATCTTGAATTTTTCTTGAATTAAGTGTTAAAGTTCAAAATTCAGGTCTCCATTTCTGTGTTTTTAAATGAAACTCCCCTCACCTGAAAATCTCAGTTGACCTTGTCTCTGTACTTCGGAGAAGCTCTTTGTGTCCAACCTGCGGCTAAAAATAACCATGGACTCTCACATCATCAGCAGGAAGCATCCCAGGGGTCCAGAGTCATGGTTCTGTCGAATCAATCTTCTCTCTCTCACTCCCTCCATCTCTTTTTGTTTCTTTGTCCTTTTGCATTTCTTTGTTTAATTTTGTTACACCCTAAAGAGCATGATACACAAAACATGGGCCGGTTGACACAAAATGATTATCATATTATCTTCATTATTAGATCAACATATACTTAAACTACATTTATTTATTTACACATGTTCATTTGGGAGAGCAGGGCACAAAGTGATACTTTTTGGCTTTATCATTCAAAAAATATTTACATGACATTAATCTTTTTTTAACACAATCTAAACACATCTTTGCTACAAATGAGCACTTAAAGTTTGTTTGTAGGATACCGTTATTGTACAATTACACCGAAAGTGACAGGAGTGCAAACGTTACAACTTACCCCATAGGTGGGATTCATTGTAACAAACAGAGGGTTTGTTGTTACATCTGCTAGAATTAGTTTAAACACAAATCATTCAATAAAATTCTGTCTATATATTAAATGTGCTTTTATGTTACAAGACAGTGATTAAAATAATGTTTGGATTTGGTGACTTACACACCCAACTCAGAAGAAATTTACTTCCATGCCTCCAAAAAAACTCTTTGTTCAATATTTTAATGAAAACACATCAAAACTTTTCACAAATTTACAGGAGATCATCTTCTGACAGTAAGAGAAAAAAAAAACAAATTGCTCGGCCCTGTATAAATACTGTATATAAAGTAGTCGTGTTACTGCGTTAGTTTGTACTTGTTTGCCTACAAAAAGACAAGTGCTGTGTATGTGTGCTTTGAAACAGTAGCTAAACCCAGTATTAAAGTTCCCCTCCTTTTCTCTCATTCAGTGCTGATTGATTTAACAGCGGTCCTCTGTTCCAAACTGCTGTGTATGGTGTGTGTGTGTATATATATAAAACGAAGACTACAGAGACAGATTAAAAGTAGAACAGCTGACCCAAAAACTGAAATGTTGGCACAGTTGTTGTCTTTATACATGCAAACACAAATGAGACTATTAAAAATATTGGCAATTCAGCAGACCTGAAATAAAACAGATGATTCATATTTTAATGAAACTTTTACAGCATCACTGGAGCCTGACAACATCCATAGCACTCATATTCATCGGATGGAAAAAAGCAGAATTTTGGGGTCAACTAATCATTTCAGATGTGTTGGCATTAACCTGGAGATATTTTATAAATCTGTCAGTGAACGAACATGTGGCTTCTGCTTACTGGCAGCCGTGTGACACAATTGGTGAAATATGAAAAACTTTTTAGAGTCACCACAGAAGGATCCATTTACGCTGAACCATGTCACAATTTTCTTGTTAAAAGTGGGTTTTTGTTGTATATTTAGTTAAAGTTGGAAAGTAGTGAAATGTCATAGGATGGATTTTTCTCCAAATTCTCATTGGTTGAATGGTTAGTTATTTTCCATTCTTTCAATTCCAAGACTTTGAAATGTCCAAATGAGCTATATTTCGTAAAGTAACTGTGTATTTATACAGTTCAACATTTTTGAAAGAAAACATAATTGTGCTCGACCGTGCAAAACTCGACCCTACAATGCCAAATTGTTTGCCAAAGCTTTGCGTGGTTTCTGAGTGATTTTTAACCTCCATCGTATTCTGTTTTTTAGGTCTCTGTGTTGTACGGCCATGGGATTTTTTTCCACGAAAAAGAACATAAATACTTATTTGTGGCCTTTTACAAGCCATCTTCGGATTTAGTTGTTCCGGAACAATCCGTGTGGTGAGGAATAGGCGAGCCGTGAATCGTGCTCAAAGCAGAATCTGGATGTTGGGATCAAACCGAACCTTTTCAAGTGGAGTTACTCTGTATCCAGAGGTTGGCCAGAGGGCCAAATGTGCGTCTTTCAAGCGGCTGGGGAAAATAAACGCTCGAATCCCCGCCCACTGCCGACAACCACAGACAGGTTAAGATTTAATTCTGATACTAAATCTAAATCTATCTGTGGCTGTCGGCGCTGATTTGAGCTCAGCTGCAGATGTTCAGAAGAATCTAATCTGATGATCTGTTTTATGTTTTGAAGACTTGATAGATGATCTGAGGAGGCTGAATTGTGTAGAGAGGAGAATGAGGAAACAAAGGAACAGTAAAAAAAACTCCAGCTGATCACACAGATGCTCAATAAATTCATGTAATTTATATAAATATAGATGCTCAAAGGGCAAACACACCGCCTTTCACATTTTAATAAAACAAACCACATGCACACACAAACAAATTTCGGCCACAGCAGATGTTCATTTGAAGTAAACTTTAAAAAAGAAAAATATTCTTGTAAAGTTTAAATCACACACTTGTGATTGTTTGCCTTATGACTGAACCACTGACACAAAGTGAAACGCACATAAACAACAAACAAAAACACATGTCTGTAAAATCCAGACTAAAGTCTTATAATTGATGGAATTTGGAGCATCAAAGGTTTCACATTATTTTTTTAATCTTTACAATGACCTTACTCAAAGTTAAATTTTACAGAATGTTGTTTACATCATGTAGGATGAGTTTCTGGTTCATGTAATCAGACCCCCCCAGAGAGAGAGGGAGAGAGAGAGAGAGAGAGAGAGAGAGAGAGAGAGAGAGAGAGAGAGAGAGAGAGAGAGAGAGAGAGAGAGAGAGAGAGACCGAGAGAGAGAATCTTCAATAGATTAGTCATCAGGTGGTCTTTGTAATTTGCATAATGTTAATTAGATGCATTTGTTCATAGGCTTTAGTTGTTGGTAATTCTTCTAGTTAAAGCTTTACATTGTCTTCAAGTACAATTCAACTAAAGTAAATAATTTACAACTACGTTAAGACAGCTTAAACACTAGAGGAAACACACACAGAGCATCAGATGGATTGAATTGTGGGAGATCTATTGTTAGGACGTGAAAGGCTTTCTATCAGTTTGGATGTCTTCTGGTCTTTTGGTCACATGATGGAGTATAACTTCTGCAAACCCTTGTGTTTGTGTGGGACAACCTTGAGCGATCATGTGTTTAAAGCGTCTAACATATCACGCTGTACAGCATAGCAAAAATTCCCGTCCAATATAAGGATTTATCCAGGATATATTTGCAGGTTGTTTGGCTGTCTTTCGTCTGATCTATACCAGATGCATGTCATCAAATTCATATTATTATAGTATTACTGTCTTACACACTCGTGAAAAACAATGGTTGTATTTCACATTACATTTTGGAAGCAGCGGGATAAGATAAACCACAGTGTAATGGTGTAATGGAAAACTGAAAATTGTAGAACATCTGCAGGAGTTATTATCTTTTCTCTATTTTTACAGATGAATGAAAATCACAACCTGACACTTGCATTTATCACAGTTGTATCGCACCTGCACCTGCAGCGACAGAACTTCAGAGGCGGACAGTATGAAGCATTTTTACTTTCAACATTTTAATCAGTGATTTTCTTTGGAAAACATACTTCACAAACATAACATTATACTTTTTACTCCACTACATTTCATAAATACAAGTTGTTATACTTATATAATTTTAGTACTTTTCTTTACTTAAAGGCAGGTTATAGCTGATTTCAGAATTTTTTTTGTTATGCTGGTTAAAAATCTCCTCACATCCTGGTAGCAATCATTATGTTAAGTTGTCTATATGTATTTGTATGAATATATGTCATCTGTGAAAGGCGTAGGACCAAAACCTGTTCTGTGAAAGTGTTTTGCATGCCCTGTTCACTCAGACATCATACGTCATCAGCGCGATTACAAACGCCCTGTACAAACTTTCCTGCTAAATTGACAACTTGCACATGAGCCACAAATGAAAGACATTTTTTGAAACAACAACGACAAAAAACATCTGGTTCAGCAAAGTGCAAAACCAGAATTTATATCGATAACTTTACTGCTTTCCACCAGATGGAAACAGCTGCGGGAGGCAAAGAGTCTAAAAGCGTTGTTGCAGTGTTTCTTTTGTAAAGTTTCTTAGTACACGATGTAACTACAGAAGAGTCACATTTTTAAATAGTAAAAATACAGAAACTCTGGTTATTTTTTAGCGCAATGCTAATGGTCTAATCAGATTCAATGGATTGTGCTAAGCTATGCTAAAAGTGGAACCGCCAGACCCGGAGATCAGCTGAATGGATTCCAAAACAGTAAAAATCAAATGTTTAACTCTGGAAAAGCTGGAAATTTTTTTTTTTAAAAGTGGAGTGTCCCTTTAACTTAGTTTAACACAAAACATGTTGTGTAATTAGGTATTAAATAAAATGTAATGAAATGTAGTGGAATAACAAGTATAATTTTATGCTTAAGTAAAGATTTCCAAAGAAAAACACTCTGGCCAAGTATAGATCCTTGAAAAATATACCTCCGCAGAACGTCATAGCATCATAAATCATCCACAGCCACCTTTCACGCCTGGCACAACATAAACACATATAGATTACACAAACATTTCCTTCATGTCACTCTGGAGAGAAGCTTCGTTCAGGCTGATGTAGAAGAAGATTGAAGCAGAAGAAAGATGTCTTGTGTGTGTGTTTGCACAGCGGGGCACGACGGAGGATGGCATTCGGCAATGCGGTGTGAATTTCACAGAGTAGCATCGCAAAAGTGTCTAGACTGAGTTTACAAACACAAAACCTGCTCTTCACATACTCACATGCACATATTCACCCAACCAACCATATGTTAACTTTAGAGGTTAAAAACTCTTTCTAAAGCATAAATCATTTATGCAAAAAAGTGTCCTAACCAACCACAGACCCAAAGACAAATAAAAACACCAAGTAGAAACATTATCACCTGCTAAAGACAAGCTGCCTCAAACAAATATTCCCAATTAATTGAACAAACATGCAAATATATTGTTTTTTTTAATGCAATGCAACTTAACCTAAATGCACTGAATAAGCACAAGTCTAGATACTTTATTCAGTCAAAGCACTGATATGTAAAGATCCAGTATTTAGAAGTGACCTGCAAGATCGGGTTTCCGAAATTCAGCATTACAGAAGCAAAACTAGACATGACAAGACAAGATGAAGGCCTATCATGACCAGTAAAGAGTGACAACATTCAACAGGTTGTGTAGCATCATCACCATTATGTTCTCAACATGTTGGCTTACTTCAGGCTCAAATGCATCATCACGTCAGCCAGACATCTTTGTGTAACACATGCATGGCAACGATGACCACATCATCACCCCATGTTTAAACAGAGCCCTGTTTTAATAGTGCCCTTATTTACACTTTCAGGGAAATCGACATGACTTTCTCATATTTATATTCATTTAAAGCTGGGTAGTAGAAATATTTTAACACAACAATATATGTAAATTACCATCGGTTGGGTGGCAACTTTCTGATCCCCAGATTTTTTATAATGGTTATGTTTATAGTGCCTTATGCATACTGTACTGTTTAAAAGATAATGAGAAAACATTCTGCATTATAAAATGGCAAAATAGCTGTGTCTGTGTGTGTGAAAGAAAAAGAGTTTTTAAGATGATTTAATGGGAGAAGCAGAAATCTTGAATGGGTTATGATATTACAGCACATTGTGACTCTCACCTCAGATACAGCGCCAATAAATCATCTCTGTGTTATTTATGAGATCTGAAAAAGTTTCTGAATTACTGTGGATAAATTACATGTGGTGCTCCACTGCACATCCCACATGTTAGTCATAATATATCACAATAATAAATCATTTCATAGGAAATATTCATGAACATTTAAATTGTTATTTATTATTATAACAGATTAAGAAATGATAAATTAGTAAAGCTGTTTTTTATTCAACCAAATACATCAGTCAACGTCCGGGTGCCAGGAAAGAGTTGCTTTTATAAAGAAAATAACTTAAACATCTTATTGCATGGTTCTTCAATGGCATTGCTGTGAAAAACCTTTTGAGGCACCTTTGTGTGTATGGTATCTGTAGGCAAAACTTATAATGGTTTGTATAAAACAGACAAACAGCTGGCATGAGCCCACTTGATTATCAGCAGGAAGTCTTGTAAAGCACAATAGGTTTTGTTATTCTGTTTAGAATGTAAAGAGGAAAAGGAGGAAGAAGAGTTAACAAAACAAAATTTGAATCTGGCTGTTTTTGGGTATTCAGTGATTCACCACCTGTGTTTGTGCATAGATGCAGGTCACTATTTAAAAGCTTAAACATACATTTGGGCAGCTATACGTCAGCATCTATACGTTTCACAGAGTGGTTCAACATGCTGTTGGGGTGAGTTAAACACACATGAATGTGAAATTTCACCTGTCCATCGGTTTGGGGTCAAATGAACATCCTGCTGAGCTCAGTGTCTGCTTTTAAGATATAAAAATGAATTAATTTTCCAAGAGGTCTGTGGACTTGTCTGTAAAAGAGCTAAGGTGGAAGTCTATATTAATTCAATGCAAAGATTATAAATGTTGTAGTGTGTACAGGGCTTTAGAGCCTTAAAAATAATCTCATCTCAACATAGAAGTTTTATACCAAGAAGTGTTGCCTTACAGATCCTCAAATACAATGACATCAGATGACACCCTTAACCTCAGCCTGTTTTAGCTTTTCTCAAACACAATATCACAGAATATTCAACACCAAATGAAAATAAATTTACTTCCTCTTCTAAAAAAAGATACAACAGGACTATTAAAAGCTATTAAATGCATGTGGGCGGCATAGCTCAGATCAACTGGGTTTGAAAGAATTTGATGAGAAATATTTGCTAGCAAGATCTCTGATGCATGCAGAAACATTAAAGGGGACATTTCACCAAATTTTTTATAGACACGTCAAATAAATCTTTGGTGTCCCAGAGTACACATGTGAAGATTTAGCTCAAAATATCATATATATAATTTATTATAGCAAGTTAAAATTGTCACTTTGTAGGTGTGAGCAAAAATGTGCCGTTTTTGGGTGTGTCCTTTAACATGCAAATGAGCTGATCTCTAAACTAAATGGCAGTGGCGTGGTTGGATAGTGCAGATTAAGGAACGGTATTATCCCCTTCTGACATCACAAGGGGAGCCAAATTTCAATGACCTATATTTTCACATGCTTGTCGAGAATGGTTTACCAAAACTAAGTTACTGGGTTGATCTTATTCACATTTTCTAGGTTGATAAAAGCACTGGGGACTAGGGTTGGGAATCGTTAAAAATTTTCCGGTTCCGATTCCGGTTCCAGTTCTGCCTAACGATTCCGGTTCTGATTCCGGTTCCATATAATAAAAAATAATGCACAATACTTAAACAATTCAATTTGTGTTTATTAATTACTGATAAAATATTTTAATTGTAAAATGATTAATATTTTCACTTTTTCAGTCACTAGGCCTATATCATTTATTCCTGTTGTAGTCCTCGTAAGATCCTACCTGTTGAAGTGAACATGATAGCAGCAGCAGTAGTTCTCAAACATATGATTTGAGATTTATATGCTGGAGCAAGTGTTTTGTCATATATCCTGAAAAGGCTGCTGTACAAGTAATAATTTTTGTATGTGCATGCGTATAGGCTTATATATAATGCATACATATATTTTGAAATATAAAAATCAGCAATCAGATATACGTTTCTTAACAAACATGCGTGTTCATATGCGCGGACTTCTTTTCGCCGGAGGCTGCTCGTCACAACATCAAGCAATGCTTAGGTTACTTAGCAACGGCTTTGGAGCGTCCACGCGCTTTGGAGAAAAGTGGAGCGATCACGTTTTCCGCGTGGGTTTAGATGCGAAATGTGAAGCAATTGAGCATAATGTGCATGGCCATTTCGGTCGGTGATGCTCGAGCCCCGGAGCGACCACGGGATCTGCGCGGCTATGTGCGTGTTTATTTTATCACTTTCATCCGTGAAACAACACACGGTTTAGGTACGTGACAAAATGACGTAACGCGCACGATTGCTTTGTTCCCACGGATGTGTTCCCAGCAGGTATTCAGCGCAAGATGCGTCGGTGACTTAAAATATCTGTTGTATCTTTGCTTTGATAATACCCCTAAAGCACATATACTAGTGACATAAATTACTTCCTCACGTTGATTCTCACGTTCGAATTTCCAAGATTGCTGTCGTAAGAAGAAAGTTATAAGCGAAGCAAAATTTGTCTCGTGTTTGGCATTTAAATCCTTTATGAAGGCGAGTATTTTTTTGTTTCAAACCAAATACTTTTTATAGAATATACATTTAACTTGAATTAGGTGAAGTTTGGGATTGATTGTAACATTCGCATGTGCTTTTTTAAGATCCGCAAGTGACGTTGTTCAAAAGCAGAATCGCCCATTCAATCATATTGGCTTCCAAAACTTCTCCGTTTTCATCAATCCGTGCAGTATTTTTCAAAGTAATCATACAGAACGAAGGATTAGAATCTATACATTACATTATTGGCATGATTTTGTCAAACATATAAATAAATACATGCATGCAACATGCATGCATTTATTGATTTATTAATGATAAATAACATAATCATCAATTAATGTATTAATAACATCTGACCATTTAAATTGCTCGCCAGCATTATTAGTCAATTAAGAAATGTTAAAGAAACAATGAAATGTTTCTTTAATATATAAAAATATAGCTTTTATTTGAGAGGGCTTTGATTTCATATGGAAAGATATGCGTGGATTGATGCTCTCGGTTTCATTAATTAGTGGTTAATCATAAATAATACAATTCTTATATATACCTTTTAAAAAGATGTCATCTTAACTTTGTTGGGCTGTTAATTACCTACAATTTGGTGTTTGAATTATGCAAATAGGCCAAGATATGAGGAAGTTATGATATTTTGAAGTGTTTGGTCAAGCGGAAGAGGTCACAGTTTTTCATAGTTTTCCTGTGTTAATTGGGTACAAAAATGACCCCCAATTTTCGAGTTTAAACATGCCATAACTTTCTTAATAATTATCAGATTTTAATCATTTAAAAAAAAAATTAAAGTTTGTTTCATTATCTATCATATGGTTATAATTATATATGAATTTTCTAGAATTTTTTTTTTTTGTCACATACCTACACGGTTCAAGTGAGGAACCTTTTTGGGGTTATAATGTCTGCACAGTGCTGAAAACGCATGTTGCTATACTGGTAGTGCAGATTGATACTTTTTCGCAACCTTGACCAAGAATATCTTACCTCATTGTTCCGCCCCCAAGCCAGCGGGTCATCACTGATATCGGTTTATAGCGCATTAACTCTTGAGTCTTATGTCCGTTTGCGTTCACGCAAACTTGAAGACATCTCGCTGGGTGAGACTGTACTTTATATTTTTCGTAGTTTTTGAAGTGCACGGCATCGCGGGTCGCACTGTACCGTCAACAGCCCTAGAATCCACACTTTTGACTTTTAGACATGTTTAACACGAAGTATACAAAGCTTACCTCAGCAGCCCGAGTGTTTTCTGTGGTAAGCTGCGTTAATTTGGTTGCGCGAGTGACTATAAACAGTGGCTCAACGTAATTAATATTCATGAGGTAAGAGACATAAGCGCTTTGCACGTGCCTCGCATCAGAACCGCTTTTAGAACCAAAACTTAAGAATTACGTGCGGTTCCGGTTCCTTTTAAAAAACGAATAAGAACCGGTTATCAGTTCCCAACCCTACTGGGGACCCAATTATAGCACTTTAACTGGAAAAAGTCAGAATTTTCATGGTATTTCCCCTTTAAAGGGACACTTCACCCATTTGCATTATGCTTTGTGTAGTTAGAACCCCAGTCATGTTTTTGAATGGTCATGCATAATTTCCTCAGTTGCCGCTGAGACAGGAGAAATACAGATTTCAGTGTTGCACTTCCTTCTTTCAATGATGTAAAAATCATCATTTTGCATCATTGAAAGAAGGAAGTCCAATATCTTTGTTGAGGTGGTGAGACTACAAACACCCATTTTCTCGGTCAAATAGGCACCAAATTCGAAATGTATGTTACATTTCGACTACAAATATGATGCACTTTCAATAAAGATTAATGTTTCTACGGGTGAAATGCTCCTTTAAGTCTTCTGGTGTCTCAGATGTTTCTCTCAAGAAAAAGACCCAAAGATCTTACAAAAGTCTCCAGTGTTTCAGAAGAAATCTTAAAATAATGTCACAAACTGAACTCAGATTGGCCAAGATACTAAAGCCTGCAATCAGAGAGACATCATTAAAAATATTCAATATGAACTTTCCATAGACTGTAAAAAACATGGACGTATGGTCAGTGATGTCACTTGTAGGTTTCTGAAGAGCATTTTTAAAGCCCGGCACTATCTTGGCAGCATTTCATTCCATATAACCAAAAATGCGGAATGTGGGAGGAGCTACAGTGCCTAATTGAAACCACGCCCATCTAGCTCAACTGTAGGAACAGCAATTCACCTGTCACTTAAGTGGCCACGCCCCTTAATTATGCAGAACTTAACAAAATTAACAAAAATTAACCCCCCTTACAGTTGTCGTGAAGTGCTAAATTAGCTATATTGACCCAAAACAGGCTGTAAACATTTTTTTTTCTACTGTAAAGTTGGGCATTTTAACATGGGGGGTCTATGGGATTGACTGTGTCTCATTTCTGTGTTGAATTCACGAGAGACCTTAAGGTTGACCCTTGGATACTTCCCTTTGGCTTCCTACACAGCTCTTATAAAAACAAACTATAAAATTTATACGACCCCCATACCAGTTACCCCATCTTCTCTTCTGTTCGGCCACATTTGAAACCATTGAAAGTGAAAACACAGTTGTGAAATTCCTAAGCAGTTTGGTCTTTTCTCCTCAACACAAAATATGTTTGACCAACAGCAATCCATATATGATTCACATGGTTTGTGGAGGGTAAAATATTCCTAAACTCAAGGTCCCGGGGTTTGGCGAGGCATATATCCTGCTGAGATGAACTAAGAGGCCAAACATCACAAGACAGCGGTCATGAAATAGGAAATCGGTGACATGTGATACATTAAGTGGCGAGTGGTCTTTACCAAAGATCGCCTGCGTTTGTAGCAGGAAAGGGATTCGATTTAAAGAGTTTTTCCGAAGAGACCCACGCCAGACGGAACAGACTCAAAGACCGATGAGTGTCGGTCACCAGGGAGACGGCAGATCCGATCGAACTCATGCTGAGGGTTGAAGGCAGTCTGACCCAGTTTTAACCGTCCTTACAGACAGTCAGTCAGTTTTTGCTTTGATACATTCAATGAGCGGAGCAGAACCAGACGCATGACAGCTTGACACACATGTTTTATCCATGTTGAAACCTCTGCGGGCTTACAGAAATATCTCAACAGCCATCTATGGGGTTATAAACCACACATACACAATTCTGTCAAGATCTCTCAGTAGATCTCTCAGTTTCCTGTGTAATATAGGAAGTTAAGAAGCAGCCTTTGTTCCTGTTGTGTGCTCATTTCGGGGTGTTTTTGTGTGTTCATTCAGGTCAAGGGTCAGACTAATAATGCAAAGCTACTTTATGATGTTGCATGTCAGAGGAATGAACAGCGATGCAAAAAGGACACCAAAAATTACTTAAAGGCTCAGGATCAGGTTCATTCAGGATTATGAGCACTAAATATGTGACCCTGTCTGTGATATATAAAACTGCATATATAAGCACTATCCTTTACAGCAGTAGATGGGAGAAGCATATTACCGGTGAGAATGTGATAGTGTCTGCGGTCTTGTTGATGCATTGCTGGTTTTATTTGCATAATAATCTGCACATTCTGCATAACAATGGAATTAGTTCTGCTCTGTCTCTTTAAATCTGCATGAATGTTAATAGAAATTGAGTTATTCAGACACTTTTCCTCTTGATACATTTTAAGTGGCAAACTTGCTTGCTTTGACAAATCCAGGTGCTGGTGTGCGTGCGTGCGTGCGTGTGTGCGTGTGTTTGTGCGTGCGTGTGACCTGATTTTGTGAACTCAAGAGAGGTAACATTCATTACAATTTCATCACAAAGAAAAATAGAGTACATCATTTATCATCTCAGTAACTTTATATCTGTAGCACTGAGTCAATTTAATATAAATAGTTTACATCATGTTTCACACAACAAATGTTTTAATTATTATAATAGTAAATTATTATAAAATAGAAATAAAATTAGAGAAGACAGACAGAAAGATAGATAGATAGACAGACAGACAGACAGAAAGATAGATAAATAAATAGACAGACAGAAAGATAGACAGCCAGATAGATATTCAGACAGATAAATGACAAGACAGGCAGAAAGATAGCCAGACAGGCAGTAAGATAGACAGACGACAGATAAATAGCCAGAAATACAGACAGAAAGATGGACAACCAGCCAGAAAGTGACAGAAAGAAAGACAGACAGACAGACAGACAGACAGAAATACAGACAGAAAGCCAGACAGATAAACAGACAGACAGAAATACAGACAACCCAATAGACAAAAAGACAGACAGAAAGATAGACAGCCCGATAGATATACAGACAGATAAACGACGAGACAGACAGAGAGACAGGCAGGCAGACAGATAGATAAACAGACAGAAACACAGACAGAGAGACAGACAGACAGATATACAGACAGACAGTTAAACAGACAGACAAATAAATAGACATCCAGATATACAGATAACCTATTAGACAAAAAGACAGACAGAAAGATAGACAGACAGATAGATATACAAACAGATAAACGACGAGACAGATAGATACATAGACAGACAGACAGACAGACAGGCAGGGAGACAGGCAGAAAGACAAGTAGAAAGATAGGCAGCCAGCCAGACGGAAAGACAGACAGACAGAAAGATAGACAGCCAGCCAGACAGAGAGAGAAAGAGACAGACAGACAGACAGACAGAAAGACAAACAGACAGACAGACAGACAGAGAGACAGGCAGTAAGATAGACAGACAGACAGACAGGTATAGAGAGAGAGACAGAAAGATAGACAGCCAGATAGATATACAGACAGACATACAGACAGAGAGACGGACATGGAGACAGGCAGATAGATAGACAGCCAGATAAACAAAGACAGATAAACAACGAGACAGACAGACAGGGAGAAAAAAAGACAGACAGATAAATAGACAGAAAGACCGACAGAGACAGACAGAAAGATAGACTGCCAGCCAGCCAGATAGACAGACAGGTAGAGAGACAGACAGACAGATAAACAGACATAGACAGACAGACAGACAGACAGACACCAACTGACCGTTAGATGACCCCTCAGTCTGAAGCGTTATATAATGATTTAACCCCTCAAAACTCTTTTGTTTTGCTCTTCCCTGCAAATAATGTCCAAACTGAAACACGGAGGAAAACACTATAAACAAACAGGCCTGAAATTGTTTATCAGCAAACACTACACAAGGTCCCTCTAGAATGAATATAGATGAGCGTCGAGTTCTCGCCCTCGGCAGACATAAACAATGAAAAACGGTTTAGAAGTCTGCAGTGTTCCTCAGAGAGCCTCCATCTGCTGCAGGCGAGCAACCACAGCATCACCACTGGTTTGAGAGTTACAGTGTAATACACAAATGACTTAATGCATCAACATACCGAATGGCAAAGCGGGCATCCTCGAAGGCAGGTGAAAAGGGCACCGGAGCACAGAAGAGGTGAACAAAGAGGATTCTGGGAGTTTGCATTTGTGGGACCTCTGGAGCAAATACGGGTCAGATCAGCTACGGTGCGTATGAAAAACAAAATATTTTAAATCTTAATTAATTATATTAAATGTTGTTGAACACCAGGTGCTGTTTCAGTTCAGGCTTGCTACCTAAACATATTTGGTGTAATACGGCAAGATTACGCATCAATGAGGGTGGGGCTACACATGATAAACCATCTCATTACAGGTCGCTTTATCAAGTTACACCAGATTATTTATCTGGTCAGGATGTGGTTAAAGTGGGTATACCCAAATCATAAACACACAGTATACATATTAATGTGATTGAAGCTGTATTGTTAAAACAGGCATGGAAATCACTGCGGAATATCAGAATTTGGCACAATACTCTAATGTGGTGACAATGGCACAAATGTTACTAAAAAACAAACAGATGGGAAACATACTGCTGCCAAACCAAAAACCTCATATTCATACTTCATGTTTTCTTATGATCCAGATACATTCTCAATAAAATGCTGGATTTGGATGAAAAAGCACAGATCTGAATTCCAGAGATGATGATTTTTTCATCTGCGGAAACTTGTCTGCTCTCCTTTCGGAAATGCTCAGTTATGTTTTAGACAGGATCCTGTCTGGGAATGTGTTATTGTACTTATTTTTAATGTGGATCTCTATAAATGAAGTGATGAATGCAGGGGTGGAAAGGGGAACAAGGTTTGGGTTTTATGGGCTTGTGAGAAGGTTGGATAAGATCTGTTTGTTCAGATGGTTTGAGACGTCGCTCTGAGGAGGAAAAGAATTGATCAGCAGGTGTGATTTGTCAGGTGGACAGACTCAACTATTCGTGTACCCATATTGTGCTTAACTTTAATGTCATTCCAAACCAATGTGACATTTACATTTGGCAGACACTTTCATCCAGTGACTTACAATGCATTAAAGTATACATTTATCAGCATGTGTGTTCCCTGGGTTCAAACCCATGACCTTTTGAAAATCATCCAAGCCACTGTAGCCCACAAATACTGGTTCATTTGCATCCTTATATTGTATCCCACATTCAATTATGGCACATTAGGTTTGATAAATGATAACAAAATTACATTTTTAATAAACATTTTGAAGCAGTGCTGCTTTCAATCATTTGAATTGACAGACATAATACTTTTGAAAAAAAAATATGCAAATATTTTAATTTATGTCTTAACTTCTAGATGTATGAAGTAAAGGTTATTATATTAAAAATGCATTGCCAAATTTTGTTTTGGGAAACGGTTTCATTAGGACAAGATGTTCTTTGCAAAGAAGACAAAATAGATTGAGTGCTATCATCTGTCCTTCAGACTTACAAAACACACAAGGGCAGATAACACGTTCGACGTCTTTTCCTCCAGAGTTTGTGTAACCCTGATCTATCTGTGCGTGTTTTCTAGGAGTTCAACAGTGAGTGGAAATGCTGAAGTCACCTGTTTGTTTCCCAAATGTTGATCAAGCATTGTGTAAGTGTTTCCAGGCAGCAGGGAGGGTCATCATTGTGTCCCACCCGGCACTAATTTCTAATGAAAAAAAGGTTTGAACTTTTACCTGAGTACTAATCTCTACATTAATGCTCAACTTATGTCTCCCACCATCAAACCAATAGGAAACCAATTATCTTATTAGGTTTCCTTTTCGGTGTTAATGTTTTTCTTACTCAAACAGGAACAATACAAAAGTTAAAGATATTTTGACCAATAAGCACTCTTCTAGAGAACATTTAAAGGGACAGTTCGTCCAAAACAAAAACTTTGTCATTATTTACTCATCCTCATGTTGTTTGAACCCCCAATGTCTTTGTTTTTCAGAACCCAAATGCATTTTTCATGTGTTTTAATGGTTTTTGGGTACTATAGGTGTGTGAGGCAATCACCCAAGTGTTAAAAATATAATGCACTAGACTCGTTTCATATATTTGTCTCGTGTCAGGAAAACATACACCGCTTTACCTTCTTCTTGTGGATAGAGCTTGTTTTAGTTGTTACACATTAATTTAAAAATAAACATCTTAAAACTGCCTAAACAACAGTTCAGACACAGAAAATGTGCACTGAAAGAGAGGCACACGTCAGGACTCTCAGCAAATAATGGATAATGTTTTAGTTTGTTTTTCACCAAACCTTGTGCACACATTCAGGACACTTAAAATACGTATATATGGCACGAGTCAAGTGGAGTTATTTGTTTAACACTTTTGAGTCCCTTTGAAGCTTGAAGAGGTGGTCACCATCTCCTAGTAACCAGAAAACCCAAAACAACACTTTAAAAAAATCTATGTTTGGGTTGTGAAAAACATAAAGCAAACATTGGGGATCAAACAACATGAGGATGAGGAAATAATGACAGCGTTTGTGATTTTGGGTGAAATATGAATTTAAGACAATTAACTAAAAAAAAAAAAAAAATTATATATATATATATATATATATATATAGCAGCCACTATTAGCACCAACCTGGCAACCACACACAAGACTATGCATTTATGATTATGCATAAATGTAATTGTTTACTAAACATTGAAGATATTATGCCATTGCAACTATTGTTATAAGAAACCAGCCAATAGGCTTTATGCCCAGCTGCACTTCTTCCTGAACTTCAGCCAGCTCCTTGTTTCCTGTCTGCCATTATTGGACAAACTGATTAATCCAGGTGTGTCTGATTATTGTTGTTGTGACTACTGAGGTCAGGCACGCCTGGATTAATCAGTTTGTCCAATAATGGCCGACAGGAAACAAGGAGCTGGCTGAAGTTCAGGAAGTAGTGCAGCTGGGCATAAAGCCTACTAGGCCACGACTGCTGTGAACAAAGACAGCTAACAGTATGAAGGATTTTTATTTCCACGTCTTGTAAAGTCTGCTCAGCCCTGCAGGACATTTTTTAAGAGACACCGTGCTTCTGTTTTCTATGGGGGATTGGTAGTTTTGTTGAGTACACACCGTATTGAATATCTAGTACCCCTCAAAAATGGGGTAATAACCATGTACACAGCTCGTGCCAAAGAGCCAAAAGTAGGTCAATGAACAAGCCACGGCACAACACGGTAATTATTGTGTGTTTGTCTTCAAAAAAATGTAGGAGAAAAGAGATTTTTACGGCACAAATCCACCTTTTCCCTACTATACACGTATGGAACGAGGATTGGTTTATGACCTCTAGCGTCAAACCATCCAGCGTCAATGCGGTCTATCTTTACATAGCCTGAATGCCCTGCGATCATGATGTGTACCACCGCCAGACGACTCAAGAGCTGGATGGATCATTTCCATAAATAACTAGCAGGAGACCAGACCAAAACCACACATTCACTTCCCCAGACTCGACCTCAGGATCTAGCCCATTCTAAACATCTCCCAGCAGAGGTTCTCCGCACGGACGGATCAAATGAGGAAAGCAGAAAGGAATGGGAAATCTATGTGTTTGATTTCTATTAAAGGGATCAAATCAAAAAGAACAAAATTTGTCTTTGATCTTTTAAGATGAAACAGCTTGAAGATAAATCTATAACTGTCAGAAATCAAAACGTTCCCTCTAGTTCAAAAAGACACCATGTTGATTTAGTGAAAAAAATGTGTACTGTAAAATGTATAAAACACGGTTTATAAGTGTAAATTATATTACAACATTTCAGGATCTTTTGCAATGGGGCAAAGGAACAAAAAAGCAGAAACGAAATAACCAGGAACAAATAAAAACAGGAAGAACTACCAGTAAAGCCGTTAAAAAAAGAATGAAATAGAAAGTGAAGAAAATTGTCATATTGTATGAGAGAAAAGAGATGAAAGACCAAAAGGAAGAAAAAGATGGGGAAGATGTATGTGTACTTCCAGACATAGAGGTGTCTCACACTGGAAATTGAACTGTCAACACCCCACCGGGCATCATCACTCACATCACACAAACTTACACACACAAACACAACTCTCTCAGTGCAATGCAATTAAACTTCTAAAGAGGAAACCAGTGAGATGAAGAGAGAGAGAGAGCTTTATGGTGCAATGGTGTCTAAACTAAGTAATTATTTAATTATACTCTTCAATCATCTATTGTTTTATTTTGTTTGAGGACTCGGAGAACATTTACTCTAATCTCAAAATGATATGGTTATCTCAGTCACCACAAAAAGCCCTCACAATCCTTTATAATTTGAGCTGTGACGTAACAAATTATATTAAAAAAAATAATGTTACATACACCATGAATCTGATGAATTTGAGTTCCTGTAGCTCCACTGGTAGCATCACAACCACTTTGGGTTTGATTCCCAGGGAATACACGTAAAAAAATCCATAAATCTGTTTGGATAAAAGCTGCATAAACATAAATAAATTGTAAGCAATGCTTCCTGAGAAAGTAAACAGGGTCTCTGGTAAACAAATATTACAGCATTTCACAAGTCTTCAATTCAAGAACTGCTTCTTGTTATGATGATACCATCTTTCAACTTTCTCATGTACTCGCAGAAAAAAAAGCACAAAAGCGGTCACTGTGGTATATTATGCACATTTCTGTGTACTATTTGAATACTTTTGTAAAGATATACAAGATGAATTTCAATTTCTCATGTTTTGCACGTATCCTTTATATATACAGTATGTCAATCTGACATATCTTCACGATTCCTCTTTCACATCTACAACATCCAAAACCCTGTGGTCAGCAAATGAAAGACGCTTTGTTGTACCTTTGCAAAATCGTAAAAAGATAATCTCCCAAACTTTGTCTGGCCAGCCACATCTCTCACAACATTCAAAACACAACATTCGTGAACACATAAGAGGAACATGTTGAAAGCATTGCATATTAAAAAATAAAAAAATATAATCTTCTGTCCCTCCCTAAACTCTAATGATCAGTGAAAAGGGAGTGTGTATGGCACTTCTCATGTTATTGCATTACTGTATGACAAATTGCTTATAAAAATCATAAAAATGCTAAATGCCTAAATATAGAGTAAATCAAATGTCCACATACAGTATAAACTAGAAATTTACATGCATGCATGTTTAAATATGCATGGTTTCATAATATTTTGTATGAATGGTCTTAAATCATATATTGTATGGAGATCTTCAAACAAGCATCCTGATCTGAGGTGATGTAACTCACCAAATAAAACCCCTCCATCACCAGACAGACACAGTTGACGCAGTTCTTTCTTTCTTCGCCTTGGCTTTCAAACGCACGGGATTCCAGCGCATTTCTACGTAGCTACAGGGTCAGAAGAGGTCAGTGTGATTATAAAGGAGCCGGAGAGACACACAGAGATGAATGAGAGAGGCTGTCAGGAGTTGCTGATTCCACAGGAAACTCTTCTGATTAGATCTGTTGATGGATTGGATGGGCGGTTCACTCACTCACTCACAGTATCTGAAGGACCTGAGCTGCTAACACAATGGTCTCAGGTTCAATCTCAAGAAGAAGAGATCCCCTTCCAATCAACACTGTGCCCTTGACCAAGCAGTTTGTCTTGGATGTTTCTCCTGATATGTCTTGAGAAATAAAGAAACGTTTCAAGTTACTTTGAGTTAATTGTTTTGGTGAGACATGTTAAAGGGACACTCCACGTTTTTTGAAAATATTCTCATTTTCCAGCTCGCCTAAACATTTGATTCTTATAGTTTTGGAATCCATTCAGCGGATCTCCGGGTCTGGTGCTACCACTTTTAGCATAGCTTAGCACAATCCATTGAATCTGATTAGACCATTAAGCATTGCGCTGAAAAATAACCAAAGAGTTTTGATATTTTGTGCATTGATATTACGCAGCAGCTGAAAATAGTCCCCATAGTATCTTTCAATGGCAGGGGACTATTTTCGGGCACTGCGTAATATCATTGCGCCTGCTGCAGCCATGTTACGGCAGTAAAGTGCTTGATTATTACGCCAGAATGAGAGTATAGTTTCTAGCCATATCGGCCTAGAAAATACCAACTTTTAATTTTCTGTAGGTCTTAGTACACAATGTAACTACAGAAGAGTCAAGTTTAAAAAAAGAAAAATATTGAAACTCTTTGGTCATTTTTAAGCACAATGCTAATGGTCTAATCAGATTCAATGGATTGTGCTAAGCTATGCTAAAAGTGGTAGCGCCAAATCCGGAGATTAGCTGAATGGATTCCTAAATGGTAAAAATTAAATGTTTAACTCTAGGGGAGCTGAAAATTGAGAATATTTCTCCCTTCAGATATCTCAGACTTTTGAATTCTCTGGGTTCAAACCCATACTCTTTTGTGGTACTAATGTGATGCACTGAGCTATAGTGTTTAGTTTTTAGTAATTTTTCAGTAGTATGTGTGTTTATCCTGGGGATCAAACTCATGGCATGTGTGTTAGCACAGCTAGCACAATGCAGCACCAATTACCAACAGGAACTCAAGTTCTCTTTTGAAACTCAGGAAACGCATGTAAAATTATTTGGATCTATTTTTCACTCCGAAATGCTCCAATTGTTCTTCATTTCCATCTCATTGGTGTCTTGGAAAAATCAATGAGATATTGAAAAGCTCTTTTTGATTTTTCTTTCCTTTGGGTTCCTTAGAGTTTCTGCACCAAGACATTTTAAACTAGGCATCGTAAACCCGACTGCATTTCATCCTAACTTCCTGCATGGAATGGTGCATTTCTATGCACACAACCTGTCACAGAGGAGCACGCTTTTACGCTGTGCTGCACACACTGCAGCTCTTTTCTGATTGTTTCCTCAGATTTTTCCACGACTGTCCAAAATCTCCCAAAACACAAATTCGATTCAACATAAAACCACACGCACTCTCGTTGAGCATTGAACTGAGCACTAGTGGTGCTCACAGAGTCAAAACAGCATGCGTTCATTGTGCTGAAGCCCGCGCATCGAGTTTCTATTGGCTAGCTCAGCTCTAAAACAAAAACAGTTCAAGCGTCACACACTAACAACCTTAAACCTCCAGTACTACCACAAATCTCCTGCCATTGGAAACCATCGTTATGGCAACGGCTGGGAACAGAAAATAGTGCGGCGAACTAAAACTAAAAACACTCTTCCCTCATTATTTCATGTTCCGACATCGCAAACAAAATGTTTTCGGTTATACAATCCTATATTGAAATAGCTCTCAGAGAAAATTTATTCAGTCTCTTAAATTTTATTAACAGATAAAGAGGTTTTAACAGCAATGTCATTACTCAACAATAGTATTAAAACTGCAATTTGTCAAACTGACATTTCCATTGAAATTGGTTCAAATGAAAAAAAAAAATCCTAATAATAAGATTAACCCAAATAAAGTAAGGAGACTTGTAATGCTTGCAAGCTTTACTAATTAACCATTTTATCCTAAAGAGACAAACAATTAAAAACTTGTAAAGAAACATTCATGTTTAACCTTGTCACTGTGAGAGAAATGAGGAAGCCATTTGTAGGATGTTTGTGAAGGAAACAGGTGCACAAAAACACAATATCATACCGCACTCTCCATCGTACAAGTTCCAGTTGTCTCTAACGCACAACAAATGCTTGTTTTGAGATGCATGATTGGAGATACGATTGTAGGCCTGAAACAAAGAGTCTACAGGAACTAAGAGACGAATGAGACCTGAGAAAGCTAAAAAAGCACAAGGACTATATTAGAGCTCACTGTGCACTGTAACCCACAATCTAATGCACTCGACTTGACCTTGCAGTATGATGATGAATGAACTGAAAGCATCAGCCGCAATTTTAACAATGTTTTTCTTGATTCTTTTCTTGACTTTTTATTTTTGTTTGACAGAGCTAGCTTAGAAGAATTACAGCAACATTTATATTTATAACATAATTGTATTAAAAACATTGACGATTTTTTTTCTAGAGCACTTTCAAAACCACCATGACACATGCGCTTTTTAAAAATAACTACTGTAAAGTATTTAGTAAGCAGTACTTTATTTTTGGTATTTAGCTACAGTGTATCTGTATTTCTTATTAGCATAATAAAAATGGACACTTCATATTAATACATGACTGGTTTTGTGGTCCAGGGTCACACGAGTCGCACGGGTATATTTGTAACAATAGCCAGCAATGCATTCTATGGGTTAAAATAATCTTAAAGGGGACAGAGAATGAAAAAACATTTTTACCTTGTCTTTGTTGAATAATGGTAGTCTACCCGCATTCACTAATATACAAAAAGTTCTAGACATGCTAAACATCCCAGTCTCATAGAAATTCCTCTTTTAGAAATGTCAGCCAGAAAACGGCCCAATCTGAAAAACTGATGCTTATGACATCACACGCATCTTACTGCCCCTCCACTTTAAAATAATTGGCTACATTTTTTGAGTGGCAGCAAAGTCAGCCAATCAGTAATGAGATTGCAAGTTAAGCCAGTAGGGGGAGCTAAATAGGTGCAAAACCACTTGTTTAAAATCCCCCACCCTAATAGAGCTATCTGAGAGAGGTTTTTAGGAAGCTTTTAAAGCATTACATACCCAAACTAATTTTTTTTGTCTACATGTCACATCACAGAACAAGAATAAATACCCCGTTCAATCATTCTATGTCACCTTTAATATTAAGATATTAAGTAAAAATCATGTTCGATGAAGATATTTTGTAAATTTCCCACTATAAATATCAAAAATGTATTTATGACTAGCAATATTGTTAAGGACCTCATTTGGACAACTTAAAGGGCGATTTTATCCATATTTAGATTTTTTTGCACTCCAAGATTCCAGATTTTCAAATAAATGTATATCGTCCAAATTTCATACTATCATAACAAACCATACATCAACGGAAAGCTTATTTATTCAGCTAAATCTCAATTTACCCTTATGACTAATTATACAATAAAAAATCATTGCTAAAATGAATTTGCATGAAGACAAAAGCTTATTTCTAAAGCTGTAAACAAAAAAGTAATTTACAAAGTGAATGAGTTGAACTAATTTTACATTAAATTAAAATCTAAACAACTTTTAAAACTGAAACTGAAACCAAATGACAAAATTGAAGTTAAAATCTATTTTATTTGTAGTTTAGTAATTCATTTGTAGTCTGAACCTGATGATAGCATGCTGTACAGTGTCTTGTGGTCTGCATGTTTTTAAGTCAGCTGCATTGCCTATATGTGTGAATGCAGACATCAACAGGCAGTCACACCTCAGTCTTCTGTTGATATGAGCATCGCAGGGCGTTTCCTCTCACCTCTTTAACTTCAGTGTAAAAACATTTTTCTACATTCTGATACTGCACTACTGGTGAGTACAACTCCACTAAATTATTGCTTTTATATAGAGATTACTCGTATGAGAAAGGTTGACTAACATTAAGATCTTTTGTTCAGATGTGCATTTATCAAAAAGCAGCATATTTCTTTAGGACTAAAACAGAATTTGAATTCAGGAATAAAGACTCGCTTTCATAAAGCTTTCTGGGTGTATAACATAAAAAAATTATTTTTTTAAACGCAAGGGTTCTCTTGTTCAAAACAAGAACCATAATTACATAAAAACAACCTTAAACAAACACAGTGTACCATTTCTGCATTTAGGGTATACGGGTTGATATGATTCTGAATTGAGCTACAGTAATAATTATTATATTAGGCCCAATAATTTTTCACTTTCTTTCATAGACGTTTGCAATAACGCAATGTTTGACTCGGTCTAAAAGACAAAGCATGCGGACCTAAATGTTAAGAAATAAGTTAATATAAGTTGTCATATGTCAATAAAATATATTGATGGCATGACAGTGGCAGATGAGCAAGCAAACAAGCAGCAATGTTCATAGATCAACCTCAAGTGCATTTCATGACAGGAAACCACATCCAATGATAAACATGTTAATAGTCCAATGCTTAACCCGAGTGGTAAATTGGTTACAAGAAAACAAAATGTTCATCCAGTGTGAATTTAAACAGAAAATAAACAAAAAAGCAGATACAATCTACCGTGACCATAATTTAAACTACCAAACTGAAGCTCATGTAAAACTAGTCTCATTATTATAGTGCCTGTGGTCATAACAAGCAAACAGGTTCAAGCTGTTTGTCATCACGGAATGTAAGATCTTGTTCAAAATCCAACTTTAAGTAACCTCAGGCAAGCAGTTTTCATCCACAGTGCTGGACAATTGTGCTGTTTCTGTTGTCATTGCAACAGACTTTTATAAGTCAAGTGTCGTAATTTGTATACAGTTTAGCCAATACGTTTACAGAATGCACAAAATGTTAATAATAAAGAAAAAAAAAATAAGAGGAAACTTACAAATTGCTGTTTGTTTTTTATTCAGTAGTGCCCTGATCAATCTTTTTCACATATCAGACTTTACATCCCCCTGATTCTTAATACTGTATAATGTTGTACAATCAACGTCTGTTTTAGTTGTTCATTCATTATGTTTCATCTTGATCTAAGATGTTAAACTGCACACTGATCTTCATAAAGATCCTCCAGGTCCTGAACATTCTTTTCTTTTCTGGTAGCGTTTGCATATTTGACTCCTTTTAACAGTGATGATGTTGAGATTAACACTGAAAACATCAGAAAAACTCATTTTAAATTATACAAACATCACTGAAGCAACACAATACAAGAGCCCAGGGGCGTGTAAACTTTTGAACAGGATAATGTCAGATATTATTGTGTTTGCTGGGAAACATGTAAACATCTTAAAGCAGGGACTTTTTGTGAACAAGGGCTACCACAATGGAGTGTGTCTGCTGCATTTTGTTAATGACACAGGTGTAAATAAAGTTTTTTGACATTAAGGTACACGGTTAACGTTGTTTCTCTACTAACTTGTAAAGTAAAGAAAACTTATATTCTATTGCTTTTTATAAGCACAGCGGCATCGAAGTTAGGTGTTGTTTTTATATTGCTGAATCAAAAGTAAGTTTAACCACAATTTAAAATGTTATCGTAACCATTTCAAAATACATGCTATTAACATTGTTAATGCATTTTACTGTACGAACAATACTGTATAAACATAACATAATTACAAAACCAGCAAACTATTGCATGCACATACGGCACAAAACATGATTATTTATTTAGATTTCAGAATGAGCACGTTTGTCATAAATAATAAATATGCTGCGGTCTGTCCGCTGATCTGATACTGTAATGAAGATGAATATATAATAACTGTTCAAAAAGCAAAATGTATAACTTTCAATAAATATATACATGCTTAGGACGTTTGCGTTGTACTAATGTACAAGGAGACTTCAGATATAAAAGTGGAGACTGGTAAAGTAGTGTTTTATTAAAATCTGATAATGTCCAATTCATGTTATAGAATGTTTGGGTACACCAACATGGCGGCGCAGTGGCTTCACAATTGTAACATCATCATGTGCAATCCAGTCATTTATATAGATTAGCGCTACTGCGACAATGCACGTGCTTCCAATGAAACACAGTTTCTGAAGGGCAGTACTAAATAAAAAATAAGATCTTTAAGCAAAAAATATAATAATCAAATCTCAACATCAAATGTACAATAGTCATTGTAACTTAGAGAGGAAAGGGGGACGTTTAGGCTGGTTATCGAATGGTACTCAAAAGACTGCAGATGAGGTTAAAGGGATAGTTCACTCAAAACCAAACCGTTCATGGACCTCATTCACTTCTACAGAAGGAAAAATAAAACTATGAAAGAAACATGTGGTCTATGAACATGTTGGTAACAAACATTTCTCAAAATATCTTCCTTTGTGGTCATCCAAACAAAGACATTTATGTAGGTTTGTAACAACGTGAGACTGAGTAAATGATGACAGAATTTTTATTTTTGGGTGAACTATCCCTTTAAGTCCTCTATGCTTAAGTACTGTGATTTTATGAGTATTAAATAGAGCCTTTAAAATGATGTTTGAGAAGGCTTATCACAGTCATGGAGTACCTGGATGCATGCTAATAGGCTATGAAGAAGTGAGCTCATACTACAATTTTAAAGTTACTATCATTGACATGATGACTAACTGAGAGCAGCGCTGCGTAATTTCCTAGAAATGCCGCCGTCGCCATGTACGTCTTCACTAAAACTTCTACCCCCTGGCGCTCCTCTGCTGTAACGTCACAGCAGGATTTGGCCCCCAGAGCGCTACCCAATGAGCGCTCGGTATGTAAATGAGATCTTGCAGGTTCGTCAGCGTCGCGCGTGGAACTCCTCCCATTAGCGCTCAGTGTAACCACGGATTCTCGAACCCGTCGCACGCATACCGTTATCCCTCCGATCCCGCGACGCGAAGTAACTGCGGTCAAAATGCCCGTTTAGTGTCTACGAAAGTTTCTTCTGACTTTATTACGGATTCTCTTTCCTTACTGGAGTTACTGGACTGCTGAGGACGATCATCATGAAGTACAAAGTAAGTGACGCTTCATTCACGAGCGCGTTATTTCCGTAAACTCCATCAGTGCGCGTTCAGTTTATGAGAGTAAAAAACGTAAAGTAGAAAATAACATGTTTATCATAACTTTCTTTGTTATTGTACGTGAACGTGGTTTATCGGTGCAGAAAATATTACAAAATATAATGGTTTTCATTACAAACACCATTATGAACCATACGCTGTTTACCATCAAAACCATTACAAAAGTCTTAATACTTTATGATTTGGGTATGTTTAATGGTGCCTTATTGGTTTCTATCCACCAGACAGCATCCCAACAATATATTACCAGTAAAGGTTCATTTGTGTGATGGTTTCTGTTGTTTTTCAGCAGTGATATCATAGATAAATGGATAGATAGATGTTACTGATAATGTTATATTATATAATATAAATAGCAAACTATTTCCATAAAAAATGCGTAAAATGAGTGTCTTTTACAAACAGTATGCATCACTTCATCATTAGCATGATTAAAGTGTTTGTGTAGCTCTATATGATTTAAACTATACAAACAGAAGAGAAATAATATACCTGGAGAGATTTGGAGAACTTGGTGTTGTTTCTCTGGTTAAATACTCTTTAACTTAACAACCAACTGGCTCCAGTCTGGCACAACAACATTTGTATGTGAAACCAACCATGCATTTATTGGATGACTGGTATGATCCAACAGTAAAGCGTAAATCACATCATTTATTGAAACCTCCATACAAAAGCGCTCCTTAAGAGCTTTTGTGGCGAGTCTTGTAATAAATGATGTGATTTACACTCTGCATTTTTAACTCGAGTTACTTAAAGCCACTTGAGGATATACGAGGCCATTCATTACCCGAGTGTCCAACCCCTTTTCCAATTTGAGTCTGGCTGTGATTGTGTAACTTGATGTTTTAAAGCAAACAGCATGGATTTTGTTGAGAGTAACAGAGTTTGTGTTATACTCAGCGTTTCTAGTGGAGAAGGAAAATAAAAACACTCCAGGACTGGATGTGCATGACAGCGTTTGATTTGTGCATGGATCGCCCTTTAAACGGCAAGGTTTTCTGAGGGGCTTTTCTAAAGACGTCACATAGAAAATGATGAATAGACTTAATAATGACTTGTGTATCTTTGATCCAGTCTGACTTGGTCGCAGTGATTTTCAGCCAGGGGTCTGTATAAGAGACGAGTTACGAATGATCCAAGACTGAGTTTGGTTGGTAAATAGAAAAGTAAGAGATTTAAATGGCTCATATTCGAGTTAATCTTTATCAGTTTTTAAGGAAATGCATTGCAAAATGTATGTTGATCAGTCTTTTTTTATATTATAGCGCAAGAGGTCACGGGTTCGAACCCTATGAACACATAAAAATGTATACCTTGTAATGATGTACTATAAATCGCTTTGGATATAAAGTGTGCCCCAAATGCATAAATGTAAATTCTTATTTGTTGTAGAAGGGGTAATTGAGCCATCCTGAAGGGGCTGCGATTTGGGGAAACGCCAGTTTATTCTGTATAGGTTACCATTTAATATTATTTGTAACATTAACCAAAAAGCAAATCCTCTAAAGAAACAAACTTTAGATGTGAGTGATGTGAGATGCTTAAAATGTCTGAACTTTAGCCAAGTCTGTACATCCAATCCAAGTACACACAGCGTGGGGGCAGCTTTTTCATTTAGGGGAAACTTGGCTCTTGTGTGAGATTCCTCCTCATTTGCATAGTCTTTGAGGCTCTCGGCCCTTTGGGAAGATTTGCTTCCTACTTTGGTAGGAGATTGGATCTGTTCTTCCTGAATGGAATGCTTTTGTCCGTTTCACACTATCTGGGGAATGTGGAGCACTTGGCAAGACACGGACTGTTGGTGTGTATCAGACTGTTTGGATTCCTCTTCTGTATGGCAATGATTGTTTGGGATCAGTGAATGAAATGTGTTACAAATCAAAGATACTTCCTTTCGTTCCCTTCATTTCTATTTTTATCTGGATGCATTCAGCATCCATGAGATCATCTCCACAACATAACTGTTAAATCTGACTTCACATTTTAAGACTTGAGTAATAAACAAAACCACTCAAAACAGTAAAACCAGTATTTAAAGCAAATAGAGACCGTATACAGTCTGTCACTGGGGGTGGTACTTTTTCAATCAGTACACCTTTTCTCTAAAGTAGTTCACACTGGTACCTAAGAGGTACATAATGGTACCAAATGTATACATTCTGTACCTAAATGGTACATATTAGGAACCATTTAAAGGGTACTGTCCTAGTGATGGCTAGGGACCTTTTGACCAATGTTTATTCTGATTGGATGAGCCACATTTGTATTTACTCGTGTAAATAAAGTGTAAAGCAGCCAACTTATGGCCACACAAACTGACTTACTGTGGCAAAGCAAGTCTAATGGTATTTAGTTATCTGCCACCCAACCTTAACTTCAGCTTTATTTTTAGAAATACAGGCATCTCATTGTTTAGCTGGCTTTTATAAAGCTTGGCTTTTTGTCTCATTGTTAACTGTACAACAGGGATCTTATGTCAGTGTTTTTCGGGTCAAGGCCACGTTGTTTCTGATTCAGGATAACTGATGTACAAGCTGTTCTGAGCTCATGATGATAACTGCTAAACCTTTTTAGCCATTTGATCTAGCAGACAAATATTATGGCTAAAACAGCATACTTCCATACTATATAGTAGGCGAAAAGTAGTAGGCGAGGGCGAGTAGTATGTCCGAATTCATAGTATTCCAAAAACAGTAGGCGAAAAGTACCTGGATGATCTACTACTACCGGCAAGATCCCGAAGTGTTCATTCGATAGACCCTTTACTATCCCGTGAGCCTCCGGAATAGGAGTTATCCAACCAAGAAGAAGAAGAGACACCTTTTTAAAAAATGTGGCTCTTTTCAAATGCAAATACATGTATTAAACAGCTGTCCGTTGTGGTTAAATTGCGCTAGTTTAACGCCATTCCAGTTTACGACTAACTTGTTATGCTGCGTTCAGACCAGCTGCGGTAGAGACGTCAAGCACGAATTTTTTCAATGTTAAGTCTATGTAAAGACGCGTTTCATCGGACGCACGTGCGCTGACGTGATTACGCGTCTGGACAGAACTTTACTTCCGGTTTCTATTTGTATAATGGTCTGACTAGTTAAACTGAACTCTTAAACAAATACCTCTCAATAATAACAAATGTGTGTTGTTTTCCTAGGTAATCTAGGTGTTGTTTATTTTGCTTGTTATATAAATTAAATACTTTAAAAAGTTATTTATTCTTAGCGGAGGTTACCGGAAGTTATACGTTTTCCATGAAAGCCGTTTGTTTATGTTGTTACTGCCGAAACCGGCTCTAAGAGGCTGTTTACACTTGGCATTAACATGCTTTTTCATCGATCGGATCACAAGTGGACGACGTTAATGCCAGGTGTAAACGGTGTTCAAAACGTTTTGAACGCGTCCACTTTCGACCACTTTCAACCACATTCAGAGGTAGTCGAAACCACTTTCGATCGGATCGCTTTGGAGCTGCGGAACGCAATGTGGTTGAATGTGTTCGAACAGCCACACGCGACCGCCTTCTCTCCGCCCATTTATCTAATCTGAGGTATTAAACACAAGTTTAACATCTTTTTCTGACTTCTGGCATGAACATACGGTGAACAGCGCTATTTTTAGCCTTTCATTGATAAAACTACTGCGGGTGTTCTCAGTAGTTTCGTTTTGAAAGCGTGAAAGTTATTCGATCCTATTTCATCAATTGCGCTGAAAATTCAGAGAAAGCTCCAACAAATAAACGTACAAAACACTGTGCAGCATGTATACTTGCTAAACAAGCAGCGGGCTCCGACATAATATAAGTTTGCGTCCATATAAACTCATAATTACTCCCGCTCGTGTTTGAATGACAGCAGAGAGACTCGCCCACCGTCTCACAGACCACCCCCTCACAGTATTCAGGACAGAAGCAGTCGAAAGTGGACAAAAGAGACGGATTTAAATACCAGGTGTAAACGTAATGTGTCTCTCTCGTCCACTTGTGATCCGATCGATGAAAACACATCTTAAAACCAAGTGTAAACAGCCCCTAGGTCTGATCATTTAGAAAAGTATTAGCGCACATGTCTTGATCTATTTTCATGATTGAAATGTCTTGCATTAGCTGTATATTAAATGGTCAAAACTAGAAAGACCAAAGCATGATCCTCCTCTTAATGACCTTTTGGCTTTTTATTGAAAACAACATTTGGCAATGGACACAAAACTGCTGATATGTGCGTTTTTCCATGATAATCCCACTAGTGTGAGACTCAGGAACGTCACTCGCAGGGTCACAAGGTGAAGCAGTTTTGCTAGTTAAATATTAAATTCTTGCCAGAGCTGTTTTCCACCTTTGGAGCAATGAAGACACAAACAGACGTCAGCTCTCATTTTGAAAGGTGACATGGGCTTAGTCTTGACGTCACGTCATAAAGGTCAGTCAGAACATCTGTCAACATCACGTATGTTTTACAACCGGTAAGCAGGTGTGAGAAGATACACAGGACACCAATTATTCTGTAACACGCAAGAGGGTTCAGTTTCAGAGTTTCTTTTGTCTGTGTTTAACACTGAGAGTAGTTTGAAGCTTTTTCAAATCGAGACAAAACCCACTTTCCACACACTGAATGGTTCGAACTTTTACCAGACACTTTTTCAGACTTGTGTAACACACATAAGTCGCAAATATTGGCACAAATATTTTGACAGACTTATGAGATGTGATTACAAGAAGTAAACGTTTTTGATTTTTTTAGCATCTCTCTCTCCAGGCTCCAATCCAAGATTTGGGTTTGTACTCTGTGTGTATTTGAGAGAGAGACGCTGTTTACACGACAATGGGAAAACGGGAAAGTTTTTACGCGGTTTGGCTGTTCGTTTACTTGCAAAGATTTAAAGACGGGTTTCAAAGTGCAAGTTTGAAAACGATGCTTGCTATCGCCATGGAAACTATAAAATTGTGTATCTATGATTCCGGTGACATCATGCGCAAACGTTCAGTCTACAAGCATGCAAACAACAATGGCAGCCTAAAGAACTGTGTTTGTGCTACTCAAGATACGGAGTTTATTAACGCTTCTCCACAAACAAGTTTACAAAATTTTGTTGCTTTATAGTCCATGGTCACTTGTAGTAATAAACATACTTCATCATTGGTGTAAACAAAACTGCTCGATGCATTCTTTGTTGCATTTATCACTTTGTAAAAGAATGTGTATGTGTTTCTTTACAAAGCATCAACGCCATCTACTGGCCTGACAGGCATAATACAGCATTTTAGTCATTTTCCGCCGATCCGTCTAAACGCGTAGCGTAAATGTAGGCTGAGATAAGATTTATTTTAACACTTAAAGTGCTTAGGTGTTTCAACCTCCATAAAAAATATACAAATTACAAACTCATCGATTGCTTTATATTAACTAAGAAAATGTCCATATTTGACCCAACTATAGGTTGAAACAGCATAGTTTAATCCAACCATAGATGCCTTAACCATCAATAAGGATGCCAGTAAGAAAAAAAACAATTCAGCAATAAATAAGCATTTTCTCTATGGGTGGGAAATTAATAAATGTCTAAGCATGGACGCGCTCTTGGAGTTCCTTCTATTATTGGAAAACTGGAGTATGAATACATGTGTACGATTGAATGTGTGCGTCTATACGTGTTGTTTTGTATGTGTGTGTATGTGTGTGTGTGTGTGTATAGTAGTGGTATTTGTGAATAAAGACCAGTTCCCAGCAGGCATTCCACATTCTCCAGGGTAGGAACAAGGGCTATTCAAAGAGCAGGTCTCAACCAGAGCTTCACAACACACTTCGACCCTGTTTAAAAGAGATAGACAAAGAAAGAAGACGATTCTGAAGGAGCCCGGAGCTCTCCTGCATATTTGAACATATAGGGGGTTGCAAAGATGCATCAAATAGGAAACTGTGAACCTTTCACAAAAACGATCACCCCCAATATTCACATTAGTGCCTGTGTTTTTCAATACTTGATTCTTTGAGGGAATAGTTGCCCTCACATATTTTCAAATGTAATGCAATGAATGTAGGTAGCTTTAGTTTGGCTTCAGAAGACATGCAATACTACTATTATGATACTTTCATTTGTGGGTAGCCAAAATTGTCAATTTCATTCGCTCTTCTTAATTGTGATTATTGAGTTACCAGAATGCTTTATCATACGGTCTTCAAATATTAGATCTGTCTCAATGACTCAAAGACAAAATCTATACACCGTTTCCTTTTGGTTTAAGGCAGAAATGAACTTTACACAACACATTTCCAGCAAAGTCACACGTTGGAATCATGCTTATTGACCGCAAAATTGAAGAGATGACAAGTGTTTGATTGCACCCATTGAACAGTAAAGAGTAGATTGAGACGTCTCAATAAAGACGGAGAAAGGAGAAAGAAGTAAGAAAAGTAAGAAGGAGAAAGTTTGATCAAAGTTATCTGGAGTTTGGGATGGTACACTGTCATATAAGAGGAACTTTGACAGATGTGAATGAGCGAAGGAAATAAAGACAGATTGATAGCGTGTGACTCTTTCCCTTGAACTTTGTGACTCACTTCTCGTGTAGTCATCACTATTTAAAGCTTGACCTCATCTATTTGTCATCCATATAAATTTTTTGATGGTCCCTTTCAGTTTTTGTTTCATTTTGTCAACTACCAACATTCATGCAAATTTCTATATAAAAATTAACACGCGCACACACACGCGCACGTTCCAAAATGCAATAAATCCATTTTAACTAATTTGGGTAAAAATGTGTTTTCTATATCAAGAAAGTGACAAAATGAAAACCACTATTTTCTGTTACAAACTTTCACAAAGCATCTTCAGGTTATAATAACATTAAAATTCAAATCCATAATTTCATTTTCAAAGATTTATGATAAAAACTTTTTCTGCAAAATGCAATAAATAGATGACATTTTTTTTCAAAATGCTATAAATCTATTGAATCAATATTTAAATGTGCATTAATCTTTGTCATGTTATGTTCATTTCGTTGTCTAGTGGTATACACTGATTAAAAAATAAACATTAATGGCATTAATCAAAAGAGAACAAGCAACAGCCGGCATTTTTCTGTCTCCCGAGTGCCTTTCATGTAAATTATTCGATTTTGATGGTTTACGTTTCTTCCCCGCCACAGGAAACCACCACATGTTTATCAATTCCATAAAAAGTATTAATTTTGTTTTTGTTTGTTTGTTGATCACGAAGCACAAAATAGATGAGGAAAACTAGGATTCCGTGTGTATTCCACACCGCCATCGTTGTTTACAATGCGTGGAATGGTGCGCTGTGATTGGTTCAGCAGATTTATTGCATTCTGCAAAGAAAGAGGACTGGCGTTTATGGGTGGATATCGGATTTTGCGTAAAATGAAGAATTTACTTTTTAATACTGAACAGTTACAATACTGATTTTATTTGACTGTGCGAGTGTTTTTGAAGACATGTTTTTCTCCTCCATTTAGACTTGTCAGAGAGAAACATGGTTGCCCTATTGACCCAGAATCCTTTAGAAAGCACTTTAAAGCAAGCTCATGTAGTGCTTATCAGCAGTGTTGCACTACAGACTTTCTGAAGCGGTGTGAAATTGAGATGACATTAGGGGATGATTTTCTCGCTCTTGAAGGCCCACCCCTGCTGTGACATCATAAATCTATCACACATCCAAGCCGCTCGCTGGTTTTGGGGGGATTAGGTCTGAAACTATCTCCCACAGGAAGAGTGAACCCAGTTACCCCTCACTCCATATAAACCATCCACAAAAACCTCCCTTAGTATGTGCAGGCCCGAGTGAAAAACAAACATGACTTATAAATACACCATTATGTGATTCTTAGTGCCGACAGCAACGGTTAGGTAACATTTCGACAAGATACCTGATCGAGGCACAGTCAAGTCAACATTCATCAAATCTGTCTTATGTTTCCTCATTTAGTATTGTTGAGAGGTGAAGATGTAAGATGAAGATTAGCTTCAGGGTAAAGGGTGGTACGGCTTTCAAAACATGTTTACGACAAAACTTAAAAAATAAAGAGAAGTAATGACAAAAAAGTCTGTGGTTGTATAAGTGAGCAGTTAAACTGATTTGTTATGAGAGTGAAATGACATCCAAACACCTACAAGTTAAACAATCTGGGCGTTAGTTTAAGTAATGATGTTGCCGTTTTTGGGCATCATAAGTACTGTTTTCTACAGTATGTCTACCGTGAACTCACAACCAAACTAACTGTAGGCTATTACAAAATGTGCAGTGGTTTAAAGAAATGCTCTTGTGGTTTAAAGGTGTTGAAAGAAACCTCTGCCTGGTAAAAGTCTTTGAGGTCGTCATGTTGGCTGGGCTCTGTTTAGGGTGTTTGTTATTCGGTTGATGGGTGGGGGTTTTTCCCTGATGGTGTCTGAAATGTGGGCGATCACAGAGGAAACGGGAGGGATAGCAAATCTGACATCATACAGGCACCGAAATGAGACAACTCCTTTAGTCATTTTCTTGTCAGGATGCAAGATAGTACCAGAGAAATGCAATAAAACATGCGTGTGAGTGAGTTTGGACCCTTTAATTTGGTTGGGAGTTTCCAAAAAGTCAGATTTTATCCTCATGCGCGTGTTATTTCTGTCAGGCAGCTGTCTGCCTGTCATCCTTTCTTTGAATGATAATCCTGTGATGACACAAAGAATGAATTTGTTGTGGTTGTTTTACACTGCAGAAGTTCCTCTATGATTCTTCTTTACTTTATAAGGTAATGTTGTGTTTAATTTTTTGTCTATGGTTGAGTAAACCATTGATGAGATTGGGAGAATGGTTGAATTGAAAGCGTTTAACTCTCCTACAGATTTTTTATGAACCCTGTTTACTCCAGAGAGCCCTGAACTGACTTTCACTCCACACAACAGGCCGGTTGAGTCATCAGGTCTTCATTAGACTCATTATTGTAATTATCTTCTATATTTACTCGAGTGAAATGAGGGTAAGAGAAGGTGCTGGTTCACCGGTCTTACCCACGTCAGCTTTCCCCCTGGGGACGTTAAAGTGAGCTGGCCTTAATTTCCACACCGCTACAGGAACAGACCACTTTTTGCAAGGCAGGGGTTTTGCCAGTTAATGAGGTTTGCTTGAGCTTTTTTGTGCCCTCAGGGTTTAAATTTCTGCAGTGCGTTGGTGACTGGCAGCGGCGTTGGGGGAATTCTTCACTATACTTTGTTTGGGTCTACTCGGGCATTGACTAACTCAATCTTTCACTTTGCTTTTACTGGGGCAAAGCCAAAACCACCCAATGAGATTGCACTTGAAAGGTGGGGTCGATTCGGTTGAGCAAGGTCACGTATTTGACTTACAAACTGAAGGATTGAATAAACGAAAACAAACTGAATACAGCCACAAATAACTGCTTTATTTATAAGTGCTTGAGTCATGAGTTTCCCAAAAGTGTCTGAGCAAATAGGTGATGTAAAGACATTCCTGCAGGTGTTGATATGGAAAGCAAAACTAAAGCCAAGCTCTTAAAACAGAAGCAATTCAGCTCACATTGTAAATCTGTAGACGTTTTGTATCGCATCCAGCTGGCACCATCTAGACGACTAAATCGAGCTCCATTTGTTGAGCAATCGTAGTCACATCTGGTTTTGTCCACGTGCGCCGATGCTGGGGTTTTGAAAGCGAAAACGTGGATGCATTTTAAATAATGGCCAAGATGTTCGTGAGAGCCGAAGGAATTTTGTACACCGGCAATCTTAACAGCTCATTAAAAGATCAGGAAGTCATTCCCATTAATGTCTCAGAAGTGTTGGGGCTTCAAAGGTCATCGGCTAATGTTAAGCACTTGTGCTTACTGAGGCAGGAATACATTGCCGATTAAATAATTTTATAAGGATTAACATCTGTACGTAACATTATCATCGGTATTATCATTGAGATAATGATGCACCTGATCTGTGTGTACTGAACTATTCCTCAATGTCTTTTAAGGACTTGACTTGTAGTTTAAACTACCTGTACTGTGATAGTTTATCTCTTTGTTTATGTCTGTTGCGATACTGCAAGATTAGACATTGCGTTATGACAGTCATCATAAGTGACTGGAGTGTCATTTCTCTGCAGGCAAAAACATGTTGATCTGTGGTTTGTTGTGTTATTTTTTCAAAGCTAAATTTTAGCATTGTAGTGCATTTCTTCTTTTTGAATGGAAACATTTGCACAAAACGGAAATGCAGTGTGAGAATTGCAATGCAGATAAGCTGTCAGTTCTGAATATAGATGTCGAAAGTATGCTTTTAATAAAATAGGTGATAAAACGCGTGTACTGCATGAAAATATCATGCATACTTGCATGTGTGGTAGCTTAGTGGTATTGTATTAGCAGCACAAAAGGTCATGGGTTCGAACCCAGGGAATAATGATAATAATAATGTATAGCATGCATGTAATGCACTTTTATTTCCAAAAATGTAAAATACGTTTTTACTGGGCCAATAGGTAACTGCCTAGCACCCAATTTACTTAGCAATGCCCTAGCAACCACACAGAAATATGCTAACAACCTAGCATAACTCTTTAGCAAAAGAAATACAAGGACTTTATTGTGTACGCACATATTTGGTAACGTTTCTCATTTGAATTTCTTCTTTAATGAGATTTGGGTGGGTTTTTGAGCAAATAAGCCTGGCTGAATGAAGAAAATGGGTACAAGCGTTTCTATCAGACAATAGTGACCCTAGAGGTCAAGGTTTAAAGCAAACTGTATTAGCGTAGTGTGGTTCTCTCGGCGGGGGTTGTTGTCATGCACTAATGCGGGTGACAGAGGCCATGAATGTGAGACAATAGCCATGCGACCAGACGCCCAATCAGAGATAATAATGCCGCTAGAACAGGAAGGTTCACGTGGGAACCGGACTACTTAGCATTGTGGGAAAGCAAATGAAGGCACACACACTAAGCAAAGACAGAACCTGAGGAAAAGCCAATAGACGCCCTGTTTAGAGTAAAGGAGGTGGGTTTGGCCAAGAGGAGAGATAGTATATATTTATGTTTGTCATGGAGTTATGTTTATGTTTCTGTGTAGCTCAATGGTAGAGCATTGCATTAGCAGTAGGGCTGGGACGGTAAATCATGCAATATTGTTGCAATGTTTCTCAACGAGTTACGGTAAAATGCCACTACATCCAAAAGCCAGATGGCGCTCTCGTGCAGTATGCACAGCAGAATATGCGCCAGAGAAGAAGTAACATTTACACATCGGGTGTGCCTCATACATCTTGAAGTGAAGTCGCTGGCTCTTTGATCGCCCCCTGGTGGCTGGCTGCAGTACAAGTCATTACCCCGCCCTCGCCATGCAAACAAACGGGACTTTGCGGGGAAAATATTTATACTTCCAATTAAATTTTCCGAAGATGGTTTTGGTCCTTTAAGTTGTTATCATGCCGATATATTTTCAATTGTTAATTTTTGTGATATGTTTCGTGTCGATAGTAAAAGAAAACTAATTATGGTTTCTTTTTCTATACAGAACTTGATGGCCAAAGCGTTGTACGACAACGTCCCCGAATCCCCAGAAGAGCTGGCTTTTCGGAAGGGTGACATTCTGACGGTCATCGAGCAGAACACAGGCGGCCTTGAGGGATGGTGGTTGTGTTCTCTCCACGGTCGGCAGGGCATCGCTCCCGGCAACCGTCTCAAGCTGCTTATTGGGCCGATGTTTGATGGACAGTCACCGGCCTCGCCCTCTCCTCCTCAGGGTCACGCCCTACAGCAGAGACCCCTCACCCCTCAGGGTGTGTACCAGGTGCCACCCTCTCACCAGAGCCCACAGGGACAGGGTATCTATCAGATCCCACCGTCAAAAGATGTGTACCAGGTCCCACAAAGGAGTGCGATGGCTGTGGATGGAACGCCACGCAAGGTAGAAAACTTCAACTTCAGGAAAACTATAATCCATTTCTCTCTTGATTTAATTCTTGGTAACGCTATAGCAAATATTGATATTCAAGCATAAATATTTGGATCAAAATATTTTTGAAATCATAAAAACAAATTTAGTTAAGTGTGTCTACATTTTCAACTGGTATTGTTTATTTATAGGAAGAAATAACTGCAATAAGCTGCAATGACTAATCGATTAATCCGATGATTATCATAAAAATCATTATCAAGTTATGATTATCAGTTGGTTTTGTTGGTCTATGCATGTCATATGGAGCATTTATCTTATTACATACATGTTTTGTCCCAATTTCATAAAGTGAAGTTTATATATACACACACAAACACACACAATTAAATACTTCTTGTGTTTATTTATATTTTGCGTATTTAAAGGAGTTTTAAAAGTTTAAAAACTGGACAAACGTTTGCGTTTTGTTTAAAGATGTCAAAAAAAGTCTAAATTACCGATTATATTAGTAAAACTCAGTATGTGGCTTTTGCACTTTTTGAAGTACACTTTTACACCAAATATTTTAGGGTTTTATTTAGTTATAAGCAAAAATATGTTATAAGTTATAAGCAATATAGTTTTAAAATGGTTTAGCTTTTTATCCTATTATCGATTAATCAAGAAATAATCACCCGATTAATCGGTTATTAAAATGATTTAGTTGAAGCCCTACTTGGCATTTTTATGCTCTGTATAGTAACGCAATTTCACCCAGGATATACTCCATTTACACTGGTTTGTTGACTCATAAATCTGATACGATCCCAGCAGCCTATTGGTTTATAGTCCAGATTAAAAGAGTCCCTATGTTCAGCCAAGAGTCGTTCTGGATGCGAGTACGCCCTGCCCTGCCCTCCACCACAGCGATGAGGCTTTGTTTAGCTGTTTTAAATGCCCTGTCCATGTGCTGGACTTTATTGGTGCTCTCTGAACAGAAAGCCACAGCAGGGATGGAAAAATAAATAGAAGTGATTGGGCCACCGAACACGCTGAGATAGTTTGCATTGCGGCGTAGAGTACGTGTGTGAGAGATGGGGGATTTTTTCGTGTCATTCTTAAAAACGGTGTCACCTAAATTTCCTGAAACAGTCGTAGGTGCTAAATAGAGGTTTTTACCAATGTTCTCTCACCCACATATGCAAACATGTACCAACCACATACATAGTAGCTCTTGAACCACTTATAAATACAATGTTATAATGCATGTATATGATGTCTTGCATAATGTTGCCAAAGCACCTACTGTCCACATAAAAAAACCTGTAAAATATTCACTACAGAATGTTAGGACTGGGTATTGTGACCAATTTGTCCATCCGGTTCTTTATTTTCCTATTTAGTCCAATATAGATTATTTATACATATTTCACTTTTTTTTAGTTTTGCATACATTACATTTATTGGGTGCTGTCACTTTAAAACCTACATAATGCACAGATCCAATATACTACTACACATGCGATTTCTTTCAGAATTATTCACAATCACCCAACTACATTTACAAAGATAATCGCGACATTTAGAAAAAAATTGTGTAATTCAAGTGCAAGGAAATGTAAACCCAGTATTTGCATGCTTGCCGGGCCCAAGCTTCGAATACGCATTACACAAAACTTCTCAAACAACGCTTGAGCAGCCCAATGAAATCTGTTTTGCGTCGTCTTTGCTTAAATATTTAAAATGGCAAGGCCTAAAACACATTCAAATGATAAACTTTTTCTGACAATGTAGCACTGGCCAATGCGGAGAAGGGACCCGCATCCCAAGCATCATTCATGTTTGCCCCGGGCCATCGGGCTATCCTTACAAGCCCTGCCTGAAGTAAAGCACATACAATAAGAATCAATTAAGGGATTTTTTAATCAATATTGTTTTGTATAATTAAAGATGGTTTAAAAATCGGTGAATCAATATATTTTTACCCAGCCATACTATATGTCATGCTGTATATACTTATAAAACTGTTTTCGGAAGTCATGTCTGTGATCAGTCATACGTTTGATCCAAGAAGTTTTTAGCCCCAGAAACTGATGGTCAAGATTACGGCCTCATGTTGGACAGGAAGCAGTTTACAATGCATTGCAACAGGTTGTTGTTGGCTTAAGTGAGGACTGTCTGGTGGTGTTATTGGTTGGTTTCAGAGTAATGGCAACCCTTGTTTGTTGTTTTCACATCAGTTGGCACAACAGTCGGACATCTCGAAGCATGAGGTCAGTGGGTGTGTTCACATCTATAAACGTAATGTTCACCTCACGGCCCTCAAACACGAGTGAATCTACAGTGCTTACTAAAGGTGTGGCACAGCGAATGTGTAACAAAAACAATTTCCTTCCTGATCTCACTTCCTGTACTGAAAAATCACAACAATCTATATTTTGCCATACACTGTAGTCAATAACCTGGCATGGTTTCTTTCTTTCTTTAGTATTTTTCAAGCGAATACAGAAGTGCAGAAAGTATCTAGTAGTGTTGTACTGTTAATCTGGGCCATGTAGATGATGTGTTTGATGCTGGCACAGTGCAGGATTTGGTCACATAATAACACACTAAGGTTTTGGTTGGGCAGGGCGGTCCTGTCCCTGCCTGACCTGAAGAGTACAGTGATCTAACACTGTCCAGCTGTCCTATTCATGCCACCCGGAGACTAACCCGAGACTTACACAACCACACAGTGTCCCTCACAGAACCGGGCCTTATGGGTAGAGATGAGATCTTTTTCTCCTCATTAGTGGTTAACACAAGAGGTGCTGTATGTAAAAAGTAAAGTTAAGCAGTACTATTTTGATGACCTGTGTGCGGTTTCATCTTTAAATCATAAAAATTGCTAGTTGGTGGTCATTTACTCACTTTGCATAGCAAATAATATTGCCAATGACGTGATCCAATTTTTAGATCTCAACAGCCCCAGTCCCCATTTATGACAAAAAATATCTTGTGTGGTCCATAGGACAAAGTAAACCATGCATGTAAGAAATTATTTTTTGGTGAAAAATATTCTTAAATGGGACATTTCTCAAGTAGTCATAAGTCATATTTTCATGATATGTCCCATTTAAGTCACATGTTGGTCCACTTTTGGTTTTGAGTGTTTGTTTGGATCAAGTAAGATCAAAAATCATAACTTTCTGCTCACTCCATGGGTTGTGGTTGTAAGTTATAAAACTGACCAGCTTTTGTTCTCCTTGCATCCAGTCTTACACAACTAAGCCAGATTTTTATGTTTATACACTTACGTCTCCAGGAGATAAAGATTTGTTTGAGGCGTAGGCAGGTCACTCCTTTCTGAAGAAAAAGGTTGCCCCAGAAGTTAAATATTAGTTCAATGACTAATATTATGACTACCAATATTATAACTTACTAATGAATTTAGTAAGTTTCCTTTACCTTATTTGTCAATGAAAATCTTTTGTTTGTGCGTTTTCTAAACAGAACTGTTTTTAAACATGTTCCCTAAAATCCTCTAATCATATAAGCACTGGTTGCATATATGAATATATATGTGCAAAACATCTTCTTGACATTTACCAGTTCTGTTAATATTGTTCCCAGCATAAATGTGTTATAAGCTCACACTAGCCCTTAAACAGATTCACGGCTATGTTTACCTACAAATATATCTGGAAATGACCGGTAGACAAAACACACATCATTGGAGTCCCAAAATCTTTATCTCATCTTTCTAAATTCTTTGCTTTTTGTAGGTCAGATACTGGTTAATATTAATCAAAGGCGAATCGTTCATATCAGGGTCAATGCATTATTGATGTGTCTTGTAATGAATCGACTTCTCTCGCATCATCTCGATACAGATGTATAAATTACACGCTGAGCTTTAATGCTTTCATTTGATGTTAAATTGCGGTTTCATGCATTAGGGTTAATGGTCTCGTATAAGCAGTGATTCTCGTATTAGCAGGCTCTTCCGTTTCATGTTTCGTACGTGGAAGATCCCCAAGGGTTTGACATTTAATTGCCTTCGTTGATGAGTTTGACTTATTAATAGGACAAAGCTTTTTCGGTCGTTGGTAGAACAGAACAGATTTAAAGAGACAACAGATCGAGACAGAATGTTCCTGAAGCTTCAACATCTACGCATTTGTTTTATTGGTAAAGCTGCAATCCGTAACACTTTTGGTACTAAATAAACAAAAATCATTTGTTGAGCAAGTACAAATCAGTGTTCCCTTACCACGATTCACAACAATATGCATTTAATAATAATTCATAAGTTGAGCTGTCAGGTCAGATTTCATGGGAACTGTACACAACAAATGTAAAAATAAGTACGTAAAGGACCCTGCAATTTTATGCTGCGTTCACACCAGCTGCGAAAAAAGCATCAAGCGCAATTTTTCACCTCATTTGTGCGTTTAGTTGCCGCGGGAAACATGCGAGTTGAAAAATGTGAACTTTGGCGGAAAAAATGTTGCAGAAGCCCCTCACATGACGCGAATATCCCGGTGAATGTCTCGATGACTAGAATTTCATGTGCGGCTTTCACGCGTGAATGAAGCGAGTAAACTCAAAATGGTTAAGCGGCAAACTAAGCGCGGTAGACGTGAATTTGACGCCTTAAACGCGGCTGGTGTGAAACTACAGTTATGTTTCAAACAAAGATGGAGATAGAAAACAAATGTTACAGATTTCAGCTCTAATGTTTTTTGTTAATAAATATAGACTTGAATAGGTTGTGTCTTGTTAGTTACTGCCGTCCGAAACCTTTCACATTAACCGGTTGCAAATTGGTCAATTTGATTTTTAGTGCGTTACTAGTTTAAAGGTTTTTATGTTATAGAACTGGGCAATATTGACCAAAATATCTTGGTAATTTTGGAATAAATGTTGATGTACGATAAATATCTGAGTGTTTTCTAAAAAGTGGAATAAATGTTTACATGTATGTCTAAGCCTAAAGCCTGGTATACACTGCACGATTTTTGGCTGTCCCAGACGAATGATTGCCATCATGAAACAATTTTCGCAATTTCTGTGATTGTGGCTTTTTATCGTTAGTCCTATGTCGGACAGTGAGGAAGGTTCAAAGATGGCAGTTTTTCCGGTCTTGCGACCAAAGTTACCCTACAATAGTTTTCAGACAGGGTCAGAAATTCAGCATGATCACCGCACAGCGTGTTTGCTGCTACGACCTGCATACTGGTATTTTTTTACCAGTAGCGCATGCTAATAACGTTGCGCTAATGTGAGTCGCAGCCTACGATTCAATAGGTGTCATCATCATTCAGTCTTCATGCTTGTCGTACCCAAGTTTAAACGCTCCATGTCGCACAGTGTGATAGTGTAATAAACTTATACAATGGCAAAAATCGTGCAATGTATTCCGAGCTTTAGTCAGATGTCACAATCATTTTAACCAAAACGGCGTATTAAATTCAAAAACAGGGTTTTCCTCCCTGTTTAAAAATGTACAGCTGTACAACATGTGAGCTGGTTACGTCTGACCTCATACATTTCTGACAGAGCTTCTGTTGCAAAGAAAGAGGGTGATATCAAACCATACCAATATAGACAGTATTATCTCATCCCATATCCCGCTGGGAAAAAATACAGATATATTACCAAAACCCGATATACCGCCCAACCCTAATTGGTTACATACAAACCCACACACAGTATGACGTTTAGTGAAATGTTTGATATAAATATGTGGTTGTTATGGTGCTCAGAAAAGTCGATTAGGCATCACATCACTCGTTTAAAGTAACAGCCTCACAATTTGAGGTTCATCTATAGCATGTGTCACTGTTTCAATAGGAGTCAACAGGTCGAGCACAAAGATTATTCTGACAGACACCGACTGCTGTGAGGAACTGCTGGATCGATCAACATCACTGTCATCAGCTCATTTATAAAGGAGATGAATGAGTTTGTAATGGACACACGTCCAGTCGAGTTTTAGGTTCAGACGGTTAACTATTAAAAGGTGTGAAATGATCATTTCCTCTGCTGCAAACCTCCTGCTGACTGCTTTTATATCACCTCAACCAAACTAGTGTAGACTGATTGAGATCTTTAAAGTGTGCTAGATAAACAAAGTAACTATATTTAGTGAGTTTATAAGTTTACCTTAAAATATTAGAGTCACTATTTACATTATATGCTCTCAGAGTTAGTCAACTGATGTTTGTGTTACTCTATTATTGAGATGTTTTGTCACACAGTCGGTTTACTTCAGGGCTCTTTTGTGAAGTCATTGTTCGTTCAGATAGCTTTAGTCTAAACATTGTTCACTGAAAACTGAAGCGGGTGAGAGGATCGCTCGTGTGTCATGTTGCTTTTTCAATACAGTTATTCTTCACAGACAAAAAATTAGGTTTCAGATCTGATCCGGCCATAGTCACGCACACCCATTATGTAAGCGAATCCATAAGTGTTTGCCTAAAGGTTAAACTTTACACCTGTACTATAACACACCTGTATTTACTTGCATCAGTAGTGAAGGGAAACGTGGATAAGAAGTCACTTCATTTTTTTAATTGGTCAGGCAAATTAAATGGATGATATTCAGTCAGTTCAGATAATCTGTATCAATAACCATGTCAACTTTTACTAACAATACATTTTATAAAAATATTTGCTAACACTTTACAATACGGCTTTGTTTGTTAACATAATCCATTAGCTAACATACTAAAAATGAACAATACTTCTACATAATTTATTAATAAATTATTAAAAATGTATTCATGCATTTTTATTTTTTACAATGTACCATTAATCATATGTCGTTATTTTTAGCATTTACTAATGCATTTTTTAAATAAAAACTTTTTACTGTTAATGCACGGCGAACTAACCTGAGCAATAGACCCCTTCACGGTTCACGTCACAGGCGGTTCCCACTGCGCATGTCGGGGTCAGAAAAGTAATTACAGCAGATTGGGTTGCGTGTTATTCGGTATCGTATAAATGCCTACTTACGTCGTGGGCTCTGAAAATCGCGCCAAGTCTTCCGTTAAGTTTTCGCGATTCATGCAGAATCTCAAAAACAAAAAAAATACAACATCTGCGGCTGCAAGCTATTAAGATGCAGACTGGAACAATACAAATATCAAAGAGGCTTGTGATTGTAGTGCTCACTTCATTTGAGGTAAGTCATCATTTTTCAGCCCTGTTAGATTAAATTTTAAAGCCTCGCTTGTATGAACAGTTTGACCCCATGCTGCGCGCGCACCCGATAGTCATTCAATGTTTACAAACCTTGAAGGGGTCTATTGTATTGACATTAACAAAGTTAATAAATGCTGAAAAACTACATTGCTAATTGTTAGTTAATATTAGCTTTTTCATCTATCAATGTTAGCAAATAAAACCTTATTGTAAAGTGTTATAAAAAGTTTATGTAGGAATTTTATAATATGTAAGACGCAGATAAACACAGATTAGACCACGTGTCTCGTTCATATATTCCTCATATCCTTTTCCCAGGATTTCTGGGAATCAAAGGTGATTTAGGACTGATGGGAAGAAACTGGGAGCTCTGGGTGATTGGTGTAGACTCAGTTAACCCTGGAGCTCCAGATTGCTGATTTATGAACGGGAATGTCACTGATGTGCACCTAAACTCACGGAGTAAAAATATAAGTGTGACGGTCGTGCTTATGAAAACCATCTGGGCATTTCCATCTCCAGAGCTCGAGGGGATGAAATGTGCGTGAGTCTGAGAAATAAGTTTTTCCAGTTGAACACAGTTGTTAAATTACTCAAATCCAGAGTGGATTTAAGAGTCTTATAGTTTGAGTCATCAAGATACGATAATGTACAGCACAGTTATTGTGGGATATGAGGAAGAGAGACAGGCATTGTTCGGGTGACATTAGCAGCATTTTAAGGTTTCCCAACCCAATCGACTGTTTTAAAAAGGTAAAAAAATTATCTTGATTATTATAAGAGTAATGCATTAACTGGGTAAAACTAATAAATCACTGAAGTCATGTCTAAAGTGTGATTCACCTGAGAGTCTTTATTTAGAGTTTTAATTCGCTCACTATTGAGTTTTCTTCCACTTAGAATGTCGCCTTAAAAGGCAGCTGTCTACATAGTCACCTCACTAGGTTTAAACAGAGTTTGTCTATTTTAGACAGGATGTCGTGCGTATGGTTTCAATTTTCAAGAACTGTCAGTGAACCATGAATGTTCCCGTGTGGTGACAGCAGTGTTAGCCAGGAATTTGGGATGGGGCTGATTTTTGGGAAGGGGGAATGAGCACCAAAAACATTCCTGAGATTCTTTTGTCTATCTGACACAGAAAGAAAAAGAAAGAGAACCGATGATTGAGCTTACACGAGGCCTAAAAGATTATTATCTACAGCAAAGATCACTCCATCATTCTCTCTCTCTTTCTACATGAACGTTGCAACACATACAACACAATGCAACACGACACAACATCTGTTCTGCATGTTGCTGGAGTATGTTGCGACTTTCCAGCAAACATTGAAGAACTAAATATAGAGTGTTGAGAGAAAAGAACATTATTTTATTAAAGAAATTACTATTAATTATGAATGAAGCTTGTCAAGACAAGGGTTTCCATAACCCGGATTTTATGTGCATTTTGAAGTATTGCATCAGTAACGATTGATGGAAACGCCAAATTTGAAGTTTTTATGCTCACTTGAGTTGGTTTTTGACTTATGGAAAAAGAGTAAATGCAAATAATAGGAGATGGAAATGCATTTGCCATCCTGGGATTGGTGATGTAGTAAAGACCGACATTATCATTATTCCTCTGCTTGGACTCACAGCCTGTAAGTTAACTCCTGTTAGCAACCGAATCTTTCAAACATGGTAAGGAGCGTCACATTTCTGGCTGATGTCAGAGGTATTCAGGCCAATCACAACGTACAGATTAGCTGGCCAATCAGGGACACAGAGCCCTCAAATCCGTGCGTTTCAGGAAGAAATCACATGGCCCCAGACCAAAGCCACAAACCGGTCCAGAAAGCTCATGTTTGACTGAACTGCTGGTATTGAGTCACATGAAGACTGGACATCAGTCACAAAGTGATAAATGAAGTTCAAATCATACTGAAACCATCAAATTTTTGGGCCTGTTTTTATTATTTCAAAAGGTTTGATGTGTAAAGGCCGAAGTATAGTTCAGAAGATTTTCGAAACCCCACTTACATTGTATGTAATATGGAGTTCAAGAGATGCATTGCATTTTGTCACAATGTGCATGCGTTGAATGTCTGTGTTACAAATATTAGTTTAATCGACTATACTTTCCAAAGCTGTGCGTGCGACAGTGCACATACATTCACGTAAAATAAAACCGACTACTCCGGGTTTAATGGTTTGTTGTTCACATATAAAACAGTCTATGATGTTGCATTATGAATTCCTGACATGTTTAGAAACGCACCTTAACATGGACCACAATTGGTTTCTAATAGTAATGTCTTCTAATTCTACTCTTCTCACTTTATAGGTGGTGACCCCAGTACGTGTTGGACAAACGTATGCTTACAGTCCTGTTTCAGACTCATCTCATGATCTCTATGATGTTCCTCCTGTTCGTCAAGAGGGGGTGAGTGCGTCTCCTTCAGACCGGATATAAACTGTACAAACAGTCATTGATGTGCATAGATTTACAAATCATTATGATATTTTTACAGCTCTACGATATTCCACCGAGCAAACAGACAGGACAGCACAACACTTCCAGATCCCAGTGTCTTTACGACACACCACCTTCCCAAGATTTTCGATCAAGAGATCTGTATGATATACCGCCAACATCACAAGGGGTACTTAGATTTTTACATTTTTTATAATTATTATTAGGTATTTATTTTGTAGTGCACTAACACTTTACAGTGAGTAAATACACCCTGTATTTTTAAAGGAATATTCCACTTTCATAAAGAAAAAAAATGTCGATGTCATCCAAGATGTCTTTCTTTGTTTAGTCGAGAAGAAATTAAGTTTAATGAAATTAAGGACTTTAGTCTCAATTAAGCTTCAAAGGGCTGTAAACGATTCTAACCGAGGCATAAAGGTCTTGTCTAAGGAAACGATCGTCATTTCGCCAAAAAAGTACTTTTAAACCACAACTTCTCATCTTGCACTAGCCTTGTGATGCACCATCGTGACCTTACGTATTTAGTAATCATGTCAAAAGGTCACGCATGACGTATGTGAAACTACCGCTCCAGTATGTATGAAATGACACTAATGAATTTCCTTGTGTCAGTTTATTGTTTAAAATGCTCTGCAAGTGTCCATTTAACATATTTAACGTGTGACCTTTCGACGCGATTGGGTAATACGTAAGGTCGCGCTGGGGCCTCACACGGCTAGTGCAAGACGAGAAGTTATTGATCTATCAATCAACAATACTTCTGCAGCATTTATTAATCTTAGTTCATGTTAATTTCAGCAATTACAAGTACATTGTAAAATCAGAAGGTGTAACTATTAACATAAATAATTATATTGGAATTAACTAACATTAATAAAAAGGTGAATAAATGCTGAAAAACACCAATGTTTTCTTACTGGTAACAGAATGCTACTATTTTTCAAAAATCTTTGGGTTACACGTATAAAGAAATAAATGCTCCGATTTTTATTACGCTCCCTTGGTTTGTAAATGAAAGCTTAGCTTGCCAGCAGTGTTGGAGTCAAACTAAGAGCACTGCTCCTAACTTCGCAAGGAGGTCAGAAATGAAATAAATGCCCTGAAGCCCCTCTTATATTTCACCACGGTTCTTGACGCAATACGAGGTTTGTTTAAAATAAACCGTATGCACTTGGAAACCTGTTATTAGTGTCATATTTAATTAAAGCTTGTGGACGACCAGGCTTACTCTAAAAGTTAAATTTTAACCTCGAGTGAAATCACTTACAGGCCACTGTGTTTATTTATTGACCGATGTGCTTTTGGCACGACCCGTGTGCTGCATTACACCGCCCAGTCCATCTGTTATCCGACTTTTGAAGATGATGGAAATACCAGAGATAGAAGATATCCAGCAACCGAGTTGGAAAAGCAAAATGAGAAATATAGAATTGTATGAAGTACATTTTCCTAACCTGTGTGTGTGTTTTCGCAGGCATATTCCACACCTCCTTGTCGGAACAACATCGCACAAGATGAAGGGAATTACGACTTTCCACAGCCTTCCAAGCACAAGCAAGAGGGCGTATATGATGTTCCACCAACGTCTCTTTCCAAAACTTCTTCGTGCTCCAACTACGACTTCCCGCCCAAGTCTGAGCCCATCTCCCGACTGGCCGCGAATGACAGCAGCGGTATCTACGACGTTCCCGCTAGTCAACACGCCACAGGTGGATCTCAGGACTTGTACGACATTCCACGTGGATTGCCTTCATCTCAGCACAGACAGAACAGGAATAAGGGCGTCTACGATGTTCCACCAACAGATTCCCGATCGGTCGCCGACGTGACCGATGGCGTCAACCGTTTGTCGTTTTCCAGCACGGGAAGCACTCGGAGCAGCATGTCCACGTCCTCCTCTTCAGCCAGCTCTCCCGCTGAGGGTCGCCTGGCGTTGGATTTGGACTCTGCGTTACAACGATTGGGTCGCCTCCAACAAAGTCTGGAATCTTCTGTTGGTGCGTTGCAAACTTTAGCAGCTTCACCCCACTGGAGAACATTCGGATTTGTGGAACGTCACGCCAACGAAGTCCGTGTCTCAGTGGAGCGCATCAAAGGTGCGCTCACCGAATTCCTCGTATTCGGTCGCGGGGCAGCTGCAAACGCCACCGCGCTGTCAGATTCGGGACTGCATTCCAAGTTGCGACGCCAGCTACAGCGTCTAGAAGATTCCCAGCAGATTCTTCAACAAACACACCAGACTCTAGACAACAGTAGTTGGGCACTTAATATCCTGGCTATGGGCGCTAAGCAACAAAGCAAGAGCGATGAACTGGAACGTTTCGTAATGGTGTCACGAACGGTGCCCGATGATGCCAAACAGTTGGCGTCAACGATAGGGAGCAACGCTGAGCTCCTCTTCAGGAGAGCGCCGATCGAAGGAATCGTTCACCCGTTCACCTGCACTCCCACAGATGATGACGGCTACGGAGGACAGACCAAACCGTTTCCAGTGTCACAGGACAAAGAGCACATGAACAGCGAGAAGTGTGTGAAAAGCTGGATGGAAGATTACGACTACGTCCATCTGCAGGTGAGAATCATGCAAAAAGAGAGATTGTTCTTGATACCAAAAAACTTATGAGCAGTGCTTATTGCTATTCAATCTCAAAAAATACTTTAGCAACATCCTAACGTTCATGTAGCAAAAACATTTAGGACACTACCAACCGCATATTAACTTGATGTTTTAGCAACCAGCCATAATATTTATCATGGTTGCAACTTCTGTACAGACAAAATATGCTCACATTTGTTCATGTTACTCAAAATGTCCGTATCAAGTTTAATATGGCCTGTAGCATAATTAAATCAGGTCTGTTTCTTATGAAACACTGTAGAGTTTACCAAAGAGGTCACCAGGAAACCCACTGATGAAACTTTTGTAATTGCGATGCGTTGTGTTGTAAAGATGCTTGCAAAATCACCTGTGCAAGTGTATAACGGAGAAATGTACACAACATGAACTTTACAACAAGCTTTACAACATAAGCTGCGTTTTTATTACCTTTCAAATAAAAAAAAAAACGAAAATGCGTCCATTTTTGCATAAACTCCCATATATCACAAAAAAGTTTTAACACTTCGTGAAGGTTGTTTAAAAAAAATTCAACAATTTTAAATAATAGGAAAACTGCCTTGGAAACATTTATTTCACATTTTAAGGTCACCTGACGTGTGTAAAAGTCACATGATCATTCTTTAAATATAGAGCAGTATGTTTGATTGGAGGACAAGATAGAAGAGGTGTGGTCAACTTCATGTGACGTGACAAGAACAAAATACCACAAGCCATTCGGGACTCGATTGTTCTGTATGCTTTCATATGTACATAAATGTACATAAAGTTTTTAGCTTTTTTTGTGCTCCACCTTGTGGCCGTTTAAAAGGCTGTAAAGTGCGGTCGACGTCACTAATAACCACGGTAGATGCTTCAAGCGCGAGTTATTTCAATGTTAAGTCAATGTGAAGACGCATTGCAGCGGGAAACGCACAAGTTGAAAAATTTTAACTTTGTTGGAAACGCGCCGTGTTAACCAATCAGGAGCTTGCTCTAGTAGTGACGTGATTACAAGCGGGATCGCAGGAGCTCCTCCCATGATGCGAATTTCTGCGTGAATGTCTTGATGACTAGAATTTCACGCGCGGCTTTCAGGCGTGAATGAAGCGAGTAAACTCAAAAGGTAAACTAGCAAACTAGACGTGGTAGATGCGAATTTGACGCCTCAAACGCGGCTGGTGTGAACCCACAGTTAAAAATGCGAAACCGCCCTATAGTATAATCCCACACTGTAACACAGCTACACTGCATAAAAAAAGGCTAGTTTCTAGACCAAAAATATCTCAATAAAGTGGTTTTGTGAATAAAACAAGCAAAAAAAATCTGCCAATGGGACAAGCACATTATTCTTGAATTAAGTGTTTAAGAAAAATGTTCAAGATTTGTTGCTTACCCCATTGGCATTTATTTTTTGCTTGTTTTATGCACAAAATCACTTAAATTTGATATTTTTGGTCTAAAAACTAGACTTTTTTCTTGGGTCGTTTTGCTCATCAAGAAAAAACTTCTTTATTAAAGAATTGTTAGATATTAAGATTTTTTTTCTTGAAAACCATTTTTTAGCAGTGTAGTCTTGAATTCTTCAAACTATTTAGTATGTCTGTTAATCCTAGAAGCAAGAATATGGACTGAAATTTTAAATGGTGCAAGAAAGTTTCATTAACTATTAAAAAGGGGTTTTGTTGAATAATTAAAAGTACTGATTTATCTTTTTGTATTATTGCAGGGAAAAGATGAATTTGAACGGCAACAGAAGGAACTTTTGGAGAAGGAAAACATTGTAAAACAGAACAAAGTCAAACTTGCTCAAGATCAGGTAGGAATAAATAAATTCTGCCAAAACATTGATCAGGATCTTCATGAGAAAGTGTTATAGTCTGTTTACTACAGTAAAATATGCTTTAAAACCCTTTAGCACAGATGAGGACATAAATGTCCAAAGATGATGACTTTAAAAACACACAAGTAAATGCAGATAATTGCCAAACTCCATTAAATCTTTGTTTGGTTTCCATATATTATCTACACTCATTAAGTGTACTTAATTCAAAGGAAATATCCTGGGGCGTCCATGTGTTCACCATATAGGCCTATCAATTTAGATATAACAACCTCACAGCTGCAGATCTCAAAGATCTGTAACTTTTTAGCACAACTTGCACAACAGATGGTTTCTTTTGCATGTAGAAGTAAACAAAAAGAGAAAAGCCGGAAAAACTGACATCTTAGGATGTTTATGCATTCTTGGATTGTTTAAAACATTACATGCATTAACAAAACATACACTGTTTGGATGGTGTCCAACACCAAATCTTAATGTTTCTTAATTTTTTTCTAACTTTGACTTTCTTGTTTTATCTTATAGCTGAACCAATTCAAACAACTGGAACAGGAAGTGATCAAACCGGTCGAGAGTGACATCAACAAATGGATTACCCACCAACATTCAACAGGCTCCTCCTCCTCAGACTCCTCCTCCAGTTTTTCCGCAGGAAGCGGAGCGCCGGTGTGTTTGCGGGATCGACAGCTATTGGGCTTCTACGCCGACCAATGCGAACAGCACTTTGTGACATTGCTAAACGCAGTGGACGCTTTTTTCGGCTGCGTAAAAGCAGGACAGCCTCCGCGAATCTTCGTGGCACACGGCAAATTCGTCATTCTTAGCGCCCACAAGCTGGTGTTTATCGGAGACACGCTCTCGAGACAGGTGACGACGGCAGAAGTGTCGAATCGGGTGATGAACTTAAGCAACATGCTGTGCGAGATGCTGAAGACGGTCGTGAGCGCCACCAAGACGGCTGCCCTTCATTATCCGAACACGGCCGCCGTGCAAGAAATGGTCGATCGTGTGACGGACCTCTCGCATTTGGCACAACAATTCAAAGTGCAGCTTTCGCAGATGGCTGCGTTGTGATGTCATCGTGACCCAGCGTTCGAACAAAGACTTGACATGCGTACATATTTATATACATTGCATGCTATACTGAAATTACGATCTTTGTATATAGTCCTGCTTTCTTTATTTCTGTAAATATTTGGCTCTATTTTTGTGTAGATTTGTTTTATATAATATTAATAATAATAATAATAATATTAATAACTTGTATGGCTATAAATGACGTGTTTGTAGACTGAAATGTTAACATTCCTGATATTTGCGTATTAGACACCTTAAGTCTTTAACTGCTTATTATTGTGTATCGATTATTGCCAACACCTTCAAAAAGAAAACCGTTTGAAAGCGTATTTTGTACATTTGATGTTTTTTGTGATGTTCGCTCTATTAAAGAGCACAGACTGAACAAAGTAAAGATTTTTGTCTTTGCTGTATGAATTGGGTTACGTTTGTTTTTATCGTTGTGTGATTGTCTTATGGGGCGTACACACCAAACATGAATTTAAAGATTTGCGTGAGTAGATTTCATACAAAAGTCAATTCAAAGGTGCCAATAGAGGCGAACGTGGTGTGAATGCATATTTGCGCAAGTTGAAAATATTCAATGCCGCAAGTAATCTAAAGTGAGAAATGCGTTGCTTCGCGTTTGTTGTGTACACAAAATAAGAAGGTAACCTCACAAAACTGTCAAATACACATCAAAATAAGGTAATATTGTACAAATAAGGATGTTTTCCTTTTCGAAGCCTAAAGTCGTCATGAAATTAAAATTAAAAAATTTTTGGGGTTGTTTTTTATAAATGACTTATTATTATGAGCTTTCTTATAATTTTATTCATGTTCCCTCAAATCTTTATTTGATAATATTAATGGGCCGGCAAAAAAAAAAGCAAAAGATTAGCAATTAGCAACATAACCCAATTAACAACGATCCAATCAGTTCTCGCTGGACGAAATCAAATCCCACCATACCTTTTTTCTAATTTCAAAATCCAATTCATAATATGAATACATCTCACGGCAGGGAAAATGAGATGATCGCTACTTTTTTTCATGACGACTTTAAATATGACCCTACTATGTTTAATTATAAAATACTAAGTTTGAAAATTAAAACAAATATAGCTACAACACAGCAAACCAAATGTGAAATCTGACGGCAACAAGAAAGACAGTTTCCCAGGAGATTTCCCCCACGGAATGTCCCAGCCAATCCATAATTCCCAAAGTATTATCAGATGATCCAATTGGACAGAGATAATCTGATAAAAAGCCATTAGAAAGATGTGATGTCCAAACCACCTTGGCTTTGGTGACTGATATTTTCCATTGCACACCACCACCATCATGAAATGATCATTTATCATGTCGATGATGAGAGGCCACGCTAAAGGGATTGAATCTTAAGAAGCCTTGCCACACCAGATTAACATTAGCATTAACCTCCTGAGACCGCAGTAAGGGCGTCATATTTCTGGGATTTTAATCTACTTTTGTGAGTTTTTTTTATTGGATGGTCTTATTTAAAGGCATTGGATGGTAATTTACTGTTCTGGCGATGTTTTCTACAGATGTGTAAAGTGAGCACATGTTGATCCGATGGCAGTAGCGTCTGTGGCCTGTGGTTGCATGAGATGAAGGCCATTAGCTCATGTAGCAGGTGCTCTCGGCAGCTGTGATCCCACTTCAACAGACATTACTAACAGAAAATGGGCAAATGCTTGACGTTAAGACATTTATTCAATACTGGCAAATTATATTATCCGTTTTATAATATTATGGGAAAAGAAGAAGCATTCGCCTGCATCTGAAATTAACTAAACTATCAATCAAAAAATGATTTAAGGTGAGCATTTGGGAATTAAAAAAATTAATCACTTCCTTGACACGATAAAACAAGTGAGGTTAAAATAAATACAATTCAGATGGCCACTTTGAGGTCTTCATTCGTGTTTTTATATGTAGATATCACAGCATGTTGCATTTGGGTAATGGATGTCAAACATTTAAAGGAAAACACCACAGTTTTTCAATATTTTACTATGTTCTTACCTCATTTTAGACAAATGAATACATACCTTTTTTTCGATGCATGGACTTTTAATCTTTGCACAGTGCGTCGTGAATGTGTTAGCATTTAGCCTAGCCCCATTCATTCCTTAGGATCCAAACAGGGATGAATTTAGAAGCCACCAAACACTTCCATGTTTTCCCTATTTAAAGTTACATGAGTAGTTACACGAGTAAGTATGGTGGCACAAAATAAAACTTTTGTTTGGTGCCATAGGAATGAATGGGGCTAGGCTAAATGTTAACACGTTTAAGAAGCGCTGCACAAAGATTAAAAGTGCACACATTGAAAAAAAGATATGTATGTATTAATTAATCTAAGTTGAGGTAAGAACGTAGTAAAATATTGAAAAGTGGAGTTTTTCTTTAATAGGGCACAGCAACCGCCTCAAACCTGCTTTGAAAGCTTCGGTATCTACTGACAGCCAATGACACCTAACTAATGACTTTTCTGCATTCACGACTAAGTTATCTTCAGGGTAACAAAGAGAAAGAGAGAGAAACTTTCATTAAACTTTGAGGGAGGGAGAGAGCGAGCAGTAAATTTTTCCCATCGCTCTTTCCTGGTGATTTATCTTTCTCTTATAATGGCATCAGGGGCTCTGTGGTATTTGACTCGCCTTGTGTTGGATCTGCGCTAAATTCAAGAGCTCAGAGAGGGACGGGTGAGTTACCCAATCAATGTTTTAATGGCTCACACTAAATTAGCATTCCTGAACGACCAACCAAAATCTCCATTACAGACATTCCTGTATGTAAAGTTCATGGAAACAACACAATTCACTTTAATTGTGTAGAATATAAAAGACACATTAAATCTTGTCTGGGTGTCTGTGCACCCTGCAGTAGCAAGCAGGGTTGCCAGGTCTGGTTGACAAAATTTGCCAAAACTCAGAATATGCCACTCTTCCCATACCCAAAATACAGATCTTACAATCACTGTTATATGCATTTCACACACATTAAAATTATACTAAATAATGTAAAGAATGCTAATATAATCTAACCTTGATATTTTTAACATTGACTGAGTTAAGATCATGTCAAAGATTAAAATGAGTAAAATCAAGCTTTGAAAAATCTGCCAATGGGGAAAACTAATTTTTCTCGAATTAAGTGTTTAAGAAAAAAGTTCAAGATTTTTTGCTTACACTACAAAAATGTCTTAGTATTTTTGTCTTGTTTTCAGTAGAAATATCTAAAAATTCTTAAATTAAAGATGCTTTTTCTTGATGAGCAAAACGGCCCAAGAAAATAAGTCTAGACCTTAAGTGATTTTGTGCATAAAACAAGCAAAACATCTGCCAATGGGGCAAGCAAAAAAATCTTGAAAATTTTTCTTAAACACTAAATTAAAGAAAAATTCAAAAAAAAATTGCTTACCCCATTGGCAGATTTTTTTTGCTTGTTTTATGCACAAAATCACTTAAATTTGATATTTTTGGTCTAAAAACTAGACTTATGACACTGCAAAAAATGATTTTCAAGAAAAATAATTCTTAGTATTTTTGTCTTGTTTTCAGTAAAAATATCTAAACATTCTTAAATTAAGATGCTTTTTCTTGATGAGCAAAACGACCCAAGAAAATAAGTCTAGTTTTTAGACCAAAAATATAAAATTTAAATGATTTTGTGCATAAAACAAGAAAAAATCTGCCAATGGGGTTAGCAAATTTTTTCTGAATTTAGTGTTTAAGAAGAATGTTCAAGATTTTTTTGCTTACCCCATTGGCAGATTTTTTGTTTTATGCACAAAATCACTTAAATTTGAAATTTTTGGTCTAAAAACTAGATATATTTTTCTGCATCCTTATGTAAGAATTTTTAGATATTTGTACTAAAAACAAGAAAAAAATACTAAGTAAGAAAGTCATTTTTGGAGTGTGTTTACATTGTGTATAGGCGTGAGGTGTGGTTTTTGTTGTCGTTTTAGACTGGACAGCCTTGTATTGGTCTATTGTAGACTGGGCAGCTTTCTTTGAGTAATACAGACATCACTTGTCAGTCAGATTGCTCAGAAAAAATAAAATATTTAAATTACATGTCTGAATATTAAACTGGGAAATAGTTTGGAAAAATATTTCACTTAACCTCCAAAAAATCATGCATTGAATAGGAACACAAACATCTGCAAGGCATACATTGAATATTTAAATAAAGCATTTGTCATGCATCGATGTAAATGAAGCTGTTATGCAACAGCAGAAAGATGAGATGTTGGCACTTGGCACATGTTTAGAAAGATTTGTGGTGACCTGTCTTTGCTGAGTCAAAGTAAATGAGGGCAGAGGTGTAGGTGTGAGGTGCTGATGCTGCAAACGTGCAGGAAAGTAAGAGTAGAAACAGATAAAGTAAAGTCTGACCTGTGAATACAGCAGCGAGCATTGCAGATCTTGAGTCTTTTCTGTGGCTCACCACAAGCATTTCCTTTAAAGTATTCTAAGGCCTCAAAATTACAGCTTCTGTTCACGACAGCCACTCTCGCCTCTTTCATTGCTTTAAAGTTGCATGAATTTCCATACTGTGTGTCTTAAAATTCTGCAGACAAATAGAGGGGTAGCTGCCTCTGTTTAAAAATATTTACTGACACTTTATGCATATGTGCATGAAGTTTTTGCGTGTCTGGTCAAACTTTTCTAACCTCTTCATTTTGGTTTAACCAGCATATAGTTTGTTTTAGCGTGTTATTAAAAGATGTATGGAAAAAGTGGCATGCAGTTTTGCTAAAAACGCCGAAGCACCTAAATCAAAGCAGCTGTGGGCAATTATTTGTCTGCTGCATTGACTAACAGCTTTTCTATGATACTTACACCTGCTTTCCGCTAGGGGGCGCATGACGACTCAGAAAAACATCCACTGAGCAGCATTCAAACATGTTTTATGACATTTGTACATTAATTTGATTCATTTCGGTGTTATGCATTTTATAATATCAAATCATGTCTTGTCCATTTGTGCTTTTTGCCATTTTAACTGACATCCAGAGAGGCCTTTTCTGAAAACTGGATACTTAAGATTCTGCAGCAATTTTTTAAAATAAAATTGTTTACTCTTAATGTTTAAATAAGGTATGTGAATTCCGATATCTAATCAAGAAGCTATTTTATATTTTTGATCGTCTAAAAGCAAAGCTTTCTGACGCACGGGTGCGATCATTTTATTGCAATACTGCCACCCTGTGGGTATTTTTAGTACTGCAATAAAATTCCATTTGAATTTCCCACCCCTTTATGTAATATAATCACTTCACTGATCAAAATAAATGTTCATGTCGAGCCAATGAGTATTTCAGTGCAAACAAAATGTTTTTTTTTTTTTTTACTAAAACATAACATGATAACGTTTGAAATACAGTCACAGGTTTTGCACAGGATTTCAAGCATTTTAATTATTTTCGGTGTTTTGCATTTTCTAATATCAATTTACGTCCAGTAAAAAAAATTTCCATTTTAACTGACATTCAGAGAGGCCTTTTCTGAAAACGGCAAACCTAACAATTAAGCATCAATTTATTGATTTTATTAATAAAATCTTTTTTTTCTAAAAGATTAAAAAAGACTGACAATTCCAATATATATTCCAGAAGCTATTTGTTATTTTTGAGCGTCTAAAAGCAAAAAGTTTTGAAAAAGTTTTATTGCAATACTGCCACCCTGTGGGTATTTTTAGTACTGCAGCAAAATTCCATTTGAACTTTTTGGGGCCGTTTTCCACCCCTTTGTGTAATATGGTCACTTCACTGATCAAAATAAATGTTGATGTAAAGACAAGGAGTAATTCAGTGCAAACAAAATGATTTGTTTTAACAAAAACATGACATGATAACATTTAATACACTTACAGGTTGTGTGCAAATACGCACAGTGTTTTAATTATTTGAGGTGTTTTACATTTTTAATATAATTTAATGTCCAGTCAATTTTTAATGTTTGTTTTCTAAAAGAATAGACCATGCCTGTAAATTCCGATATCTAATCCAGAAGCTATTTGATATTTTTATCGTCTAAAAAAGCTTTCTGCTGCACGGGTGCGATTTTAATTCAATACTGCCACCTCGTGGGAATTTTTTATTACTGCAGCAAAATCCCATATTCAACTTTTTGTGGCAGTTTCCTAACCCTTTATGTAATATGGTCACTTCACCGATCAAAATACAAGTTCATGTCAAGACAAGGGGTATTTAAGTGCAAATATTTTTTTTACAAAAACATGACACGATTTTTACTGCCTCCTTGTGGGTGTTTTTAGTACTGCAGCAAAATTCCATTTGAAAATTTTCCACAAAAACATACAGCCACACAGGTTTTGTGTAAACACACACAGTAAGATTTCAAGCGTTTTAAATATTTTAGGCGTTTTGCATTTTCTAATATCAATTCATGTCGTCAATTTTATTTTTTTTGCCATTTTTAACTCATATCCATAGAGGGCTTTTATGAAAACTGCAAACCTAAAATTCATCAGCAATTGTATCATTTTATTATAAAATATTTTTTTCTAATAGATTAAATAAAGCCAGCCAATTCCAATATCTAATCCAGAAGCTATTTGATATCTTTCATCGTCTGAGCAAAGCTTTCTGACGCACGCGTGCGATTTTTACTGCCACCTTGTGGGTGTTTTTAGTACTGCAGCAAAATTCCATTTGGACTTTTTTTTTTAACAAAAACATGACATGAAGTAAGTACACATCGTAAGATTTCAAGCGTTTTAATTATTTTCGGTGTTTTTGCATTTTCTAATATCAATTCATGTTAAGTAAATGTTTTGCCATTATTAACTGACATCCAGCTTGTTTGCATTTTCTAATATCAGCAGCAAAAAATAAGCAGTAATTTGAATTTGAAAGTTCATTATAATACAGTTTTTTATTCTCTAAAAATGTATTAATGCCTGTCAATTCTAATAACTAATCTAGATGCTTTTTTATATTTTAAAGCAAAGATTTCTGGCGCACGCGTGTGATTTTAATTTCAATACTGCCACCTTGTGGGAATTTGTAGTACTGCAGCAAAATTCCATTTGAACTGCTTATGTAATATGCCCACCAGACTGATCGAAACTATTTAATTGTCATGTCAAGACAGGGATTGTTTAAGTACAAAATAATACCTAATGGAAGAAATTGACTTCTGAAATGTACAAAAAGCCAATAGTCCACCCACAAAGTTTCAAATGGCAACAGAAATATAAATAAATACATTTAAAATGTGGTCCGATGGTTATCAAGCAACTTTAATGTTAAGACAAACAATTTTATTAGAATTTTACTGCTTATAAAATCTCAGATCGTCTGCATGTAATATATAACTGTTACATACACATTTGATCAAAAGTATTTAACTTAAATTTATGCATTGGCAGACATTTTAATTCAAACCGAGACTCGGCAGTCTGACCAGTGAGGATGCATTTATTGTAGATGTAATAAAAGCAAAAACGTCAAGAATTTCTGAGTTGTTTTATTAAATATGTTTTAAGCATTTCAATTATCTAATATTAATTTATGTCAAATCAATTGCCTTATTGACTAACATCCAGACATAGGCCTTTGCCGAATACTGTATAAATAATGTTCAGAAGTAACGTATGAAACGTTCATTAAATATATTTATTTTTCTAAAAGATTAATTAACAACTCTTAATTCTAATAACTAATTTAGAAACTATCTTATATTTGTGACGTGCGATTTTTATTTCAATACCGCTACCCGGTGGACATTATCAGTACTGCAGGAAAATATGACCACCAGACTGAATCAAACATAGTTTTCATGTCAAGATAAAAATAATTTAAGTGAAAAATAATACCTTAAGAAGAAAATTATTTGTGAAACAGGTAGAGTTAAAACAAGCAAAGAATTTTAGAGTTGTTTTAGGAAATATATTTTAAGCATTTAAATTATTTTTGCATTTTCTAATATTAATTCATGTCAAATCAAATTTGCCTTATTGACTAACATCCAGACATGGCCCTTTTCTGAATACTGCATACCTAAAGTTCAGCAGTAACGTTTGAAACGTTTATTAAATATATTTATTTTTCTAAAAGATCAACTAACAACTCTTAATTCTAATTTATCTAATAAAACTAATTTAGAAACTATCTTATATTTTTATTTCAATACCGCCACCCGGTGGACATTTTCAGCACTGCAGCAAAATATGACCACCAGGCTGAATCAAAAAAAAGTTTTTATGTCAAGACAAAAATAATTTAGGTTCAAAATAATACCCGAAGAAAAAAAAATGACTTGTGAAACAAATAGAGGTAAAACAAGCAAAAAGTCAAGCGTTGTTTTATGAAATATATTTATTATGAAAGGGAAAAACTACTGCCAAAAAAAAATCACATCGACCGTTAAAAGCTCCATTGACTGCATTTCCATTAGAATACATTTTGTAACAAAAACCTGACATGATAACCTTTGAATACAGTTACAGGTTTTGTGCGAGTACGCACAGTAAGATTTCAAGCAGGGTTGGGCTGATCTGGGGTCAGTGTAGCGCTAAGCTTCCAGAAAAATGGGAATGGCATGGAATAAACATCCCCTAAAATTGAACCCAACAAGAAGCACAAACCCTGCGACAGTTGTCTTAAAGCACATATGCCCGAAGAAACCAAAACTGCACAAGAAACACAGCATCATCACCTTACTAATAGGGTGAAACTTAACATTGTTGTGATGTGCAATCCTAGCAAATGTTTTGTAACCTTTCCGCTTAAAATAAAAATAAAGACGCTTCATTGCACTTACTGGATAAATGTCAGTATAGTGATGCTGTTAGCACACAGAAATGTTGGATGTTTGGTTGTCAGCTGTAATTCAGTTTGTTTGATCAGATTTCAACAGATCTGTTACAGTGAAACTGATACGTAACAATACACTCTTCACGTGAACATATTTACACTTTCACGCGGTTTTCCGGGCCAGGTCGACAATAGCAGCGTGTTAGTTGGGATGTGAATGCGTGGCCGAGCTGACAACAAAACCTGAAGTGACTTCAGATCGAGCTGTTTTAAAGTGTGGTGAGTTATCAGAGATGAGGAGAACCGGTGTAACCATGACAACTAAGTGGATGCCAAGAAGAGCACAGTGACTGATGGACGCCTGTTACAGGTGTCACACGCATGAGTCCACTTTCAGCTTATAAAAGAACAACGGTTATTAAACGATGTTGGTTTAGGCTCTATGTAGTGCTGTCAAGAGTGGCGATCCTTTGGCGGGCCGTCTTGGGTCGGTGGCGGGGCGTCGGGGGCGAGCTACGCTCACTCTCGGACTCTGAGGGCTCGGTTTCTGTCTGCGGAGAACCGGTGTCACCCACCAACTCCCGCAGGAACTTAAACTTCGACAGGAAGAGCTGCCACACCACATACCACCCTGCAGACAAAATAGAAAAAATATTAACATTTAATATAACAAGTCTGGCTTTCAGGGTTCACAAGGTTTGCCTTTGATTTGCATTTTTTGCAATCATGAATGAATTTGATTCCAGCTCACACAAAATCATTTGCATCCACAACATGATAAAGCACAGATTTAGATGGCATTTGCAAAATTGTACATAATGAAGTTCAGGAATCTGACGAATCTGATATTGGTTTAATACGGCCACAGGAGATTTGCACCCACATGTATATATGGGATGCATGGATTAAGGATGTACGATACAAAATTGGTGTGCCTACATCTATTGCACCCATAAATACTAGTAGGTATTCTAACTGATTTTTAGGAAAGCCGCAGCCTGTAATCATTATTATTGTGAATAAATAAAACTATTAATAAGCAAAAGAGTATTTAGTACAGTCAATACTGTGACCCACAGGGATCTGGGCCAAGTTTGTTTGACATTGTGACAGTCCAGTTTGACTTCTCAAATAATATACTGGACCCTACATACTTATGTAACAGCTAATAGTTGTCCACAGTACAGTACAGTATATAATGCTACCGTTCCCTAAACACATTCAGAACGACTTTTCATGTGCAGACTTCCATGTTGAAATCAAACCTGCTGACAGTGATCAAACTCGCTCTATTTTTGCAATGCTTGACTGTACAGATCATGTTCATACAGATGGGTCCAAAATTCAAGGCTGTGAACCCACTGTAGAGAAAATCCTGTAACTACAGGTGTGACTGTAAAAATGTGACAAAGTTCATGATCACCAGACTGTCTCAAGCAAGCAGTATTCTGAACTTCAAATAATTATTCCCGTCCTTGTATGTGTACATAACGCATTTGACCTTTATACAGTTGCTGTTTAGACATTTAAGGCATGCTTAAAATGTCTAAATATCATTGCATTGGATTGCAAACTACATAAAACCAACTTCCTCCTCAAGTTTTCACAGGTGTCTTGCAGAATAACCACAGGTGCATCACCTTTATTTTTATTACATATTTACCTCCATCACAAGCACTTAACTTAAGATACAATCATGATAATCTATAAATAAATGCTTATATATAAAATTACTCTTCGTTTACTTCTGCACTGCACTAGTTTACTTGGCATTGCAGTACCGTTAGTATTATTGTCTGTATGATGAATTGCTTGTGATGTTGCTCATTTATAAGACACATTGGATAAAAGCATGCGTTAAATAACTAATAGGGGTTTTGTGGGACATTTACCAAACAGCATGAAGAGAAGGACGCATATCAGCGTGGCCACGATTACAAGCACTGTCAGACCAACACTCTGCCACATCTTTCTTCTTCCCTAGAAACCAAATCAGATAAAAAACATGAATATCTGTAAGATTAAGATATTCAGCACACAACCAATATAATCTGTCAGATCTGATATCAAGAAATATGCCATAAATTTATCATAAATATTATAATATCATGTATCATTATCAGACACAGATCAAATCATCAGAGTTCACTTTGCATTTCTGTTATCAAGATCAAGCAAACTATGATAAACAAAGACATTCTTGGATTCTTGGTAGTGTCTTAGTATTCTGATCTGACAGCAGTAAGAGAGATATATAACAGATCAAACAGGTTTCTTCACTATATCGTATATACAGAACATTATTAAGCATAACAATATAATAAATAAATAATAAAAAAAAACAATTAAATATGAACATATATCAAATGTATTAAAGTGCAATACTTTATTGTGAGGGGAAACACATATCATTCAAATTATATTGACACATGTTTATTTAGATCATATTATATTATCTATATTATATTCAGCGTGTCTGATATTAAGAAAGCGACTCTACTGTATTAAGCTATATTTTATTACAGATAACATACATAGAGAATAAAAGTGTTTTTGTTTGTTTATTGTTATTATTATTATTATGTATCAGACCTTTAGTCGATCACGTGCACACAATCTTCACGCGGAATCCCGCACGGACGGACGCCGGTCACGCGTGTCATGGACGGTTTAAAACAATTCTCCTGATCTACATCATTGCGACATTTACAGAGAACAAACAACTACGAGAAAACAGCGATGTGGAGTCAACAACACGCTCAATCTGACGCTAACCCGGAACTGATTCGTAATCGTCATCGCAGTACGCCACGTAGCATTGTGGGATTTGTAGTTCGCCTAGCGTTTAAGGTTTCGTTCATATTTTTAGTAGATACCATAATAATAACTTGGACACAGTACTGTTCTTTAAATATATATATATAGTATAGTATGAAAAAATAATTTTGTATTTCAGTTTGAATTTCAAAATCTATTTCAGCACACATTTATGGCCATTTTTGGCCATCATTTAAAATTATATTTGAAAAGATTTTTTGCCATATTTGTGGTATAAGCTGTGGCTGGGAAAATGTGAAAATAAGAAATCTGTGTATTAACAGTGTAAATGCAGCTTAATAGACAAAACAAAAAGACCACTGCTCTTAAATGAGGTTTAGAAACTTTAATAAAGATATACACACACAGACAAAACACATTACAATTGAAAACAATATAGGCCTAAGCCCGTATTACTTCATATTAGCAAAGTCCCATTAGGCCTACTGCAATTTCTCTGTATTCTAACATAATATTCTGATAACATGTAGGAAAATTATTGAATAACAGCTGCAGATTAAAGAGGTGTGGTAAGTTTGAGATCTGTACTGTAGTATTTAAAATGTTATTTATTGGTATTGATGGGTGTGATGATCAATGGGGCTGAGTTTGTACCCTCATAAGCTGTACCTGGGTTAAACACTGGATAAAGTTTTTCACTGAAAGATTGAGCAGTGAAAGAGTAGATATGAGATGTGGACTCCACATCATAAAATGAGACCGAACCCTTCACACAATCCACAAACACACCCACCTTCTGTGGACTCACTTTCACTGACAGAGAGATATAAGGACCAACTTTATATTCATTTTCATTCCTCAGCCACAAAGTCCAGAATCCATTTAATGGTGTAAGTATGGTCTCTTTATTTCTAATAACAGATTCTCTGACCACACCTAAAATCCATTCAGTCTTTCCCTTCACCTGAACCTCAAAATAAAATCTCCCTGATGAGAATCCCTCTTTTCCCAGGACATTTGAATATCTATAAAACCTCTTTGGGTTGTCTGGGAGATCACGAGAAATGTTTCCATATCTCACTTGTTTCTTATCATCAGACAGGATGAGATTTGGATGAGCTGTATTAGGATTTAGAGTCACGTCCACTGAGAGAGATCAGAGAATATGAATCACAACTTCACAATACAAACACATTGTGATGATGATTGTGATATTTAATACAGTGTTTAATCAAACTGTAACACATCAATAATCTGTCAGTATTTAAATGTAAACTATTGTATGAGTAAACAGATCAGATGTCACACTGTACCTGCATACTGCTGCATCCTTGTCAACTCTATACAGACAAATGACAATAAAACATCATCACATCTTTCATGGATTTTTATATGCTAAGATAAACAAACTGTAACACATCAATAATCAGTCAGAATATAAATGTAAACTTTTCTATTATATTAGTGTATAGTGGTTGCTCGGCACAATGTCACACAATGCTTAGGTTGCTTAGCAACAGCAGATGCTACGGGAGCACCCAAGTAGGAAAGTGGTGCCATGTTTTCTGCGGGGGTTTAGATGCAACATGTGATGCGCACCTTATGCAGTTTATTTATCAAAGCATTGTAGATATTTCAACTCCCAAGATCCACCAATCATTGGTTTATTTTATGATGTAGAATAAAATGGTAGAAAATATATTGGGGTTGTTTTTGCCTTAAGATCTTATTTAATGCGTTTAACTAAATCAAAAAACCCATTGACTTGAAGACGATAGAACCAGAAAAGCTACAATGCTAAGTGGCTTAAATTTTTTGCCTATAAAAAGGTCATCCCTGCGAACATACATATACAAAACTTCAGAACATATCCCAATAATGTTGTTCTTCACGATACTAATTTAAAAATTCTTGAAAATCAATGTAAAATTTTTAATTGTCTTAAAATAAACTCTGTACTGTATTTGACCTTCACCTACCAGCTTCACTTTGTTTCTTAGCGTTGTAATCCACAATATAAGAAGCAACCAAAATGAACAGGACAGCTACCACACCAACAACAATCCAGTAATATTCCTTAAACAACTCTTCTGGAGACTTCTGCTGATGTCTCAAGCTGTTTGGATGTTTCACCTAAGATAAAGACACCAGTCTCACATGTATCTCCTATCTGAACTTTACATTCATTTAACAGCTTTAAACTCTTAGTGTCAACAATTGCCTTATTTGAAATTTTTGAATTATCAATCAATCATCAATGTAAATATATGAATTTATCCATGAGATAAAAAAGCTGTTGTACTTTAAAATTATCTACTGACCCATAGATGATTTTCACTGTTTCTCCTCTTCATCTCAGTGATCTTCTGCTCCAGATCTTTAATGAAATGTATTCCTTTTCTCTGCTGCCTATATAAAATTAAAGCCTGATAAAAAATCAGTTCAAAGCAGCAATTCGAAAAAAATGTTCATGTCATTTCAAATGACTTTCAAACTCAATGAAAAATATAAAGAAGCATTCTGTTTCATCCATTGGATTCATGCACTTTATTCAAAGTGTCATAAAGTCATACTATAATCTGATTTACAATAAGTTTTTATTCACTTATTCACTCTACACAGAATAAGTGTAAAAAATGTAAATACAGACACCATATGTGCCAGTCATTCATTTATGGCCTACAGGTACCACACACTTATCATGTATATACAATTTGTAAGTACCGTAGTGTTTGATATTAGTTATCATATATTTACACTATAAATACCTGTCATTTACCCTAACTTGCCTGTAAATACTAAATACTTTTATTATACATTTATTTGTAAGTACAGTAATGTTTCTCAGTATACCTACACTATAAGTATGTATCTGATATAACCTTGATATCTTTCTAATATTGATTGCGTAAATGAATGCCAAAGATAGAAATCATAAAGAAATGAATTAGTGAAATCATATTTTGAAGCTTATTATCTCAGAATTAGATATTTGGGCTTTAGCTTGGTTTTCACAGCACGGTCAGATTTATTCAAACTTGCTTAAAGAAAATGTATTGAATTCACTGAATCACTGAAGGATGACATCACTACATATCTCTTTAGTGCTTGACATTCATTCATAGACATTATTAATTAAAGCTACTGTAACAATTAAACTAGAGTTGCTTTATATAAAATGCAAAAGATTTAAACATTTAACATTAAAAATTTGGCCTTCAAATAATTAATATCAGTTATCAGGTTTTTATGTTGTGGTCTACAGGCCATAAACTTCATTGTTCTTGTGACAAAATTAAACTTGGATTAATAATCAAATGACAAACTTTTAATAAAATTCAGATATTTTTATCAGAGTGGTAAACAAACACTTAAGTATTTCACGTGCTTTAACCGCTTCTGTCCAACTTACTCCAGTTTGACATACAGTATAACCTACTTAACCAGATCACTAACAATATAAATCTGTTCAGTTCAATCTTATATTTCTATCACTTACCTGTAAGTGAATATCAGCTGTGTTCACTTCACTCTTACAATGACTGAAGAAATATTTTGTTGTTTAAAGACTTCAGAAATTCAAAGTGTGAACTGTTGAGTATCATTTTCTCAGGTTACTACAGTGATGTTACCGGTATTTCCACATTTTGTAAACCAGAAGTTTTAGTCTGTTTTAGGCAGTGAGACTCCTCCTTTATTTATGTTAACACAACATTTTGCTAGAACCTTTACAAATATCCATTACATTATAATATCCAAACATTTATTTTTATTATATTTCACCTGTGAATTAATGGAGACTTTCTTAATGTGAAGATGAGTCACAATTCTGTCTTAATTTCATTTGTGATGGTTTATAGTGATTGACATCTCATTTAACCTGTTGTTGACAGAAACATTTATTTTGATGTTTGATTACACAAAATACAACACTTGATTTGGTGTTGATTAGTTTTCTGTAAAAGCACACCTGACTTGTCAAATGTCTTAAAATAACCACCAGAGCAATGTTTGTGATAACCGTGGTATAAGTGTAATAATTGAATTATTTGGAAATATTGCACACCCGAATTTGTTTCGAATAAGTCAACGGCCCAACGTCAATTATTTCTCATACAAAACATAGTGGCCCTGTATGTGTTCTGGTATGTGGTACGAGGAAATGTATGGCATGTATAACAACAAAACAAAGGCGTAAAACATACTATATTTTTATCAATTTAAAAATGTCAAAAGTTTTCTGTGATGGTTAGGTTTATAGAGGAAAGGGATAGAAATAGAGTTTGTTCAATATAAAAGTCATTATGTCTATGTCCTTGTAAACATATATGTATGTGTGTGTTAAGAGAGTAAGATATGAAAATTTCAACTGTCCACCTGGAAAGAAAACATGGTTTTACGGTACATGTTAGTCAGGTGGTCTCTTTGGCGGTCTTTGACCAATGAAGTCTGCTATCTGGTATCAGTCTGATACTCTGGCTTTGATCATGAGATCATAGGCAGATCCTTAACTTTTCATCCTCTGCAACTCACTGTCATTCACGGACCATCATTCAATAGTTACTTATTTTTTCATTTAATGTATAGTGGACTAATATTAGACCAATACTTAATAGCTCGTCATTTCATAAACACAGAAATGTGCAGTTATTAAATGACTCATGAGTCCAGATGAGGTAAAACTAAAGGAAAGAGTAACTCACTGTTTAATCGCACTGCTACAGTTATATTGGATAGATGTCACAAGGTGACGATTTTTTTGGGCGGAACCAAAAGTTGGGAAAGTTTGGTTCCGCCCGGATGTTTCCACCCAGACCGGGAAGAGGAAACACCGGACATCCGGTAGCATCGCGAGGGCTGTAATCAGCGAAATCAAGCACAGCTGTGCGTTGTTAAGAGGAGCGCCGGGTGATTGGAAGACAGAAGCACACAGAGGAATATTTAAGAGCAGTTTAAATCACAGTTTGGGTGCTCAGTGTGAATGGTGCGACGGACACGAGAGGCGATCGACACGGGGAAAGCTCCTCTGCCAAAGGCAGAAAGGAACACGCACCTTTTGAAGAGTCCGCAGGCTCTGTTGATCCGGGCTGCGCTGGGAAGCGCGCGGAGAGAGGACAGGAGCCGCAAGGGCGAAAGAAAGGCAGGACGTGGATGGAGTACAAGAGCACCCCGATGAGAGCAGTGTGTTGTCGTCGGTCGTTGACGTTGTACTGAAGTGCTTAGTTCTACAGTGGAAGTGCTGGAATGATAAGAAACCCTACGGGTGGAAGAAAGATCGGTCTAGAGACATTATTAGAGGAACAAAGGAGTAAGGAAACGGATCGTGTTTTGCAACGTAAACAAGGGCGGACCGCTGTGAGTATTAACTCCTGTACTAAAACGAAGTGGAAACTAACTTGTGAACTTATTGAATACCTCCAGGAGAAGGAGGGCGGCCCTACCCCTGACTCAGCGTGGTAGGTGAGCCAAAGGGACTTTTCATTTAAACAGCCACAGCAGCGAAACAAATATTCAGGCCGATTTATCATCGCCCCCATCCAACCCAAGCGAAGTGGAGGACGACGGGGTCTTTTTGCGTACACCTGTAGAGTGGTGGGTGAGTCCTTGAATCTTGAAAACCTTTCACGTTGAAGTGGTGCTGTGTATTTGCTGTGGGTTGCTGTGCAAGTGCTGTGTGTCTTGTCAGACGTAACCCCGCATCATCCATTTCGTCAAGGGGGAAAGACGGAGAGGCTAACGGTCTAAGAAGGAGCTATCTATCATACGCTGTGTGCGGTTTTGAATGTGTAAAGTGACGGCGTGGGCCTCTGGAAGTTGCCCCCGTCTGTATATTGGCAGATTTAGGAGAACGGCGGTGAAGATCTGGAAGTTGGCGGTGTGTGTGAGTACAAATACGGGCCATTTGCATTGATACCTTACCTGTGTGTATTCCCTCGTTGCAGAGTTAGAGGCGAAGGAGTGCCGCCGCCCCGTGGTCTCTACAAAAGGGCGCCCCTGTCCGGTGTTCGATCGCCCTACGGGTAGCGAGGATAGGGCAGCGCTCGACCCGGTGAGACGGTGTGACATTTCGCCCCTCTGCTGACCAGCGAATTCGCCGAGTGGGTTTTGCCCCCGGCCCCATCTAGAAAGTTACTGTCCATCCATCCCTGCCCTTTAGAAAGCATTATAGCGAGCTGTGGAAAAGCTGCACTTACCAAGAGCTGTAAACAGCGGAGAGGTGAGAAACAACCAAGTCAGAAATAACCGTGTCTTTGTGTCCCAGCTGTCGCCTGTGGAGAAAGAGAGAGAACGAGAGTAAATGTCAGGAGAACGAACTGTGAAAAAACTGCACTTACCAAGAGCTGTAAACAGCGGAGAGGTGAGAAACAACCAAGTCAGAAATAACCGTGTCTTTGTGTCCCAGCTGTCGCCTGTGGAGAAAGAGAGAGAACGAGAGTAAACGTCAGGAGAACGAACTGTGGAAAAACTGCACTTACCAAGAGCTGTAAACAGCGGAGAGGTGAGAAACAACCAAGTCAGAAATAACCGTGTCTTTGTGTCCCAGCTGTCGCCTGTGGAGAAAGAGAGAGAACGAGAGTAAACGTCAGGAGAACGAACTGTGGAAAAACTGCACTTACCAAGAGCTGTAAACAGCGGAGAGGTGAGAAACAACCAAGTCAGAAATAACCGTGTCTTTGTGTCCCAGCTGCTGCTTGTGGAGAAAAAGAGAACGAGAGTAAACGTCAGGAGAACGAACTGTGGAAAAACTGCACTTACCAAGAGCTGTAAACAGCGGAGAGGTGAGAAACAACCAAGTCAGAAATAACCGTGTCTTTGTGTCCCAGCTGCTGCCTGTGGAGAAAAAGAGAACGAGAGTGAGCACCAAGAGAATGAGCTGTGCGAACAACCCGTAATTACCAAAAGCTGTACCCAGCGAAGAGCTGCTGCCAGTGGAGATAACGAGAGCCTGAAGAGGCCGTTATATTAAGTTCCCTTTCCTCCCTCCCCTATTTATCATTTTAAGTATTTAATAAAGTGCATTTTAATATTATGTTTACCTTGTGTGTCTGGTCATTGGGGTGGCTTTGGGAACCTCCTCGAGGTGGAAAAGGGGCGTGACCTTATTAACATCTGGGTCCACCCCTACCTGTGACATAAACACAAACAATAATGTCTAATAAAGTCTTTGAATTTGCCCATTTGTGTCACAAAACAAAAGGTTTACATCAGTGTTTCCCATACTGGGGTTCGCGAGGGTATGGGGGTTCGTTAATTGATGAAAAACAATGAATTCCTTAAACTTAAATAATAACATGTAAATAAATCATTTTAAATATAAACAAATCCAAATAAAACACTTAGTAAAAATATATACATTTTATTACTTTGTTTAGAAATACAGGTGACCATTTTACAAAACTACAATAATCAATAAACGGTGAACTAGCAAAATAGAGAGATACATTTAAAGCTGCGGTCTGCAACTTTTTTGATCATATTTTTTGATCATATTCACTGAAACCAACACCATGCTCCGATAGAACAACATAAATTAGATTTTTTAATTATATAAAAAATCTGCGCTTCTTGCTCCATCTAGAGCCTGTTATTTGTTTTGCAAAAATCCACCGCTCCCGGTTCATTTGGTCCAATCAGCACAAGCCGGTTCATTTGGTCTTCATTCATTTGAACATTCAGTAACAAACTTCAGATTCCTCGGTTAACAACCAGAGCTAGGAAAACAACCATGAAAAGATGGAAACAATGATAGAAAGCGATCGTGCCCGTAATAAAACTCGGATCAATATCGCGGAGGAATCTATGAAATTTTAAAGAGTTCAAGCTGGATGCAGAGCTTGCCACATTTCTTCTCGACAGGTAATTGTGCTTTATCAACCATTGATTGTAGCAGCTCAAGCACTATGGGACACAGGCTCTCAGGTATGTGTCATTGATGAACTGTGGAAAGAGAAATACTTACCAGAAGTCCCGTTGAGAGATGTTTCCAATATCCTGGAGAATCCAAATACGTTGAACCTTGTGGCTGCCAATGGCATTGAGCTGCCCTATATCGGGTATGTTGAAGTGAAATTCAGATTATCATCACAGACATCACACCAAACTGAACTTGTCATTCCTATGCTTGTAGCTAGGGGTCAGAACCTCTCACACACTATAATAGGTTTCAATGTGATAGAGCAAATTGTGGACTCCATTGAGCAAAAACAACCAAACACTGTCAACAAAACGTTGGAGAAAACTGTGAAAGCTGCATTCCCCAGCTTAAAAAGGAGCAAAGTTCAGACATTCCTCCAACTGGTGAGTGCAGAGAATTCATGTGAATACATAGTGAAAACTACAAAAGTGCATGTTAACATTCCCAAACAGTACTGTGCAGGTCTCATGTTGAGTGTACATGCAGCCAGTTAAAGAGGATAGCACACTCATTTTTGAACCTGATGTAAACCCCCAGTGGCCAGAGGGGCTTGAATTCACAGACAGTTTAGTGAGGCTGAGAAAAGGAGCTCGGTAACACTTTATTTCGATAGTCCACTTTAGACATTTTACTAATTATAAGTAACTTTGCAACTACTTATCAACTACCAATCTTTAGAGAATTAGTAGATTGTCTGCTTAATATCTACTAACACTTTATTGTGATGATATCTCAACAGACTTTCAACTGACTATAAGTATCTTTGCAGGTGCATGTCAACTTATTCCACTAACCCAAACCTCTTCCCTAACCCCAACCATTAGAGTCTACTAATACTCTAATGACAGTTAGTTGACGTATAGTTGCAAATTATTGAAAGTTAGTTGACATGTAGTTGCAAAGTTGTTTATAGTTAGTAGAATGTCTAAAGTGGACTATCAAAATAAAGTGTAACCAGGAGCTCCAACAAATATCGTGATTGAGGTGTACAATGACACAGATCATGATGTAACTCTCATGGGACAGACCCCGATGGGTACAGTACAGCTCGTCAAGAATGTATTCCCTGCTAGTATGTTTGATGTGCCCACAAACCCTACCTCTGTTGAGGTATGTAATATCCAGACTGCAAATACTTGTCCCGATAACATCAGTCCCGATGAATGGGTCCCACCCGTCGATGTCAGCCACCTGAGTAAACACCAGAGACAGGTAGTACAGCAAATGTTGAAGGAAGAGTGCCATTCATTCTCTAAGTCACACAATGACATTGGGTGCATCCGGAACTTGCAACTGAGTATCTCCCTTAAAGATGATGAACCAGTCAGTCGTACTTACATGTCAGTACCAAAGCCTCTTTATCATGAGATGAAAGAGTATTTACATGACCTTATAGTCCAAGGCTGGATTGAAAAATCCAACTCTTCATACTCCTCTCCAATCGTGTGTGTGAGGAAGAAAGATGGAAGTCTCCGTTTATGTATCGATTATCGGGACCTGAACCGAAAGACTCACCCAGATAGGCAGCCAATTCCAAGGGTACAAGATATTATGGACAGCCTCGGTGGTAATTCTTGGTTTTCGTCATTAGATCAGGGGAAGGCCTACCACCAGGGGTTCATGTCAAAGGAGAGTAAACATCTAACAGCATTTGTTACTCCTTGGGGCCTATATGAATGGGTCCGCGTACCTTTTGGCTTGATGAATGGGCCCGCAGCCTTCCAGAGATGTATGGAAGAGTGTTTAGAAGGCTTGCGAGATGAGATTTGCATCCCCTACCTGGATGACACCTTGGTGTTTAGTAAGACCTTTGAGAACCATGTCCAGGATGTAAGAAAAGTACTGCAACGACTTAGGCAACACGGCATCAAACTTAAGCCAAGTAAGTGTGAGCTTTTCAAACCTGAAGTACGTTACCTGGGTAGAATAGTCTCAGCAGAGGGAAGTAAAGTTGATCCTGCTGACACAGAAGCTGTCCGATCCTTGAAAGACAAACAACCAAAAAATGTTGGTGAGCTGAGAAGAATGCTTGGTCTACTTAGCTATTACAGACAGTACATTAAAGATTTCTCTCGCATTGCTAGTCCTTTATATGACCTGTTAAAGAGTACTCCAGAAAATGCTGCTCACCTGAAAGAAAGCAAGAAACGATTAAAGACAAAGTGCATGAAAACTGCCGTTCCCTCGAGTAAGCCCATTACTTGGACTGAACAACATCAAAGCACTCTTGACCAACTGATTGACTGTTTGCTTCAGCCTCCTGTATTAGCTTTCCCAGACTTTTCACAGCCTTTTATACTGCATACCGACGCATCAGCTCAAGGTCTAGGTGCAGTATTATACCAGAAACAAAGTGAGAAACTTCGTGTGATTGCCTATGGATCCCGGACTTTATCAGCGGCTGAGAAAAACTAGCACTTGCACTCAGGCAAGCTGGTATTCCTTGCTTTAAAGTGGTCAGTCACCGAAAAAATTCCGTGATTATTTGTATTATGCCCCAACTTTCACCGTATATAGTGATAACAACCCCCTTACATATGTCCTGTCAACTGCCAAATTGAATGCCACAGGTTGCAGGTGGGTCGCTGAATTGGCAGATTTCCACTTTACAATCAAATATCGGCCCGGCCGTGAAAATATTGATGCTGATACACTGTCCCGATTACCTCTTGACATCAGCACAATGATGAAAGAGTGTTCTGAGGAGTTGTCGTCTGATGTAATAGGTGAACAATTCAAGCTGTAGAAGCTCAAGAAGGTCCCAGCATCCCATGGTCAGTGTCAACCAACTGTTCATCTCTTGAAGCCCGTCCAGCAGCCCCAACAATAACTCCATTGTCAGTGAAGGAGATCAAAGAGGCGCAAACTAATGACCAGAGTATTAGTCCTGTGTATGATTGCAAACTATCCAACACCAAACCGCAAGTGAAACATCTCAAATCACACAGCCTAAAAACAAAATGCCTGTTTCGGGAATGGGGAAAGCTTACTATTAACAAGGATGGAATCCTCTGCCGAATCACTTCCACAGGCACACAAGTGGTCCTCCCTGAAAAATTTAAAGGAACAGTCTTGCGAGAGCTTCATGATGAAATGGGCCACCAAGGGACAGATCGCACTCTTTCACTCATCCGTGAACGTTTCTTCTGGCCATATATGCAAGCAGACATTGAGCATTGTCTCACCAAAACATGCAGATGCCTGAAGCAGAAAAAGCCCTGTCATGAGACAAGAGCCCCATTAACAAGTATTGTTACGACCCAGCCCCTTGAACTGATCTCAATTGACTTTCTCCACTTAGACCGCTGCAAAGGAGGTTTTGAGTATATACTTGTGGTCGTAGATTATTTCACCCGATTCGCCCAAGCATACGCCACTACTTCCAAGTCAGGGAAAACAGCTGCAGATCGGATTTTTAATGACTTTGCCTTAAAATTTGGTTTCCCTTCTCGCATCCATCATGATCAAGGTGGAGAGTTTGAGAATCAGTTGTTTGAACAGCTCCAAAAGTACTGTGGAATAATCGGCTCCAGAACGACCCCATACCATCCGCAAGGCAATGGCCAAGCCGAGCGTTTTAACAGAACATTGTTACAAATGCTAAGAACGCTCACAGAAAGTCAAAAGTCGAACTGGAAAGACTCCTTGAATAAGCTACTGTATGCTTATAATTGTACCCGCTCAGAAGTAACAGGATTTTCTCCTTTCTACCTGTTATATGGAAGGTCTCCAAGACTGCCGGTCGACATGTTGTTTGGCTTGAATTCAGAAATGTCTACCTGCAATCAGAAAGAACATGTGGAGAAATGGAAACGCGGAATGGAAGAGGCATATGAAATTGCCAGAGAGTGTGCTAAAAAATCTGCTGACAGGAGCAAAAAGAATTTTAATGGTAAGGTAAGAAGTACCATACTGCAGCCAGGTGATCGTGTTCTGGTAAAGAACTTAACACCACGAGGGGGCCCTGGAAAACTTCGAAATTTCTGGGAAGATAACATTCATGTAGTTGTGAGACAGATGGGTGGTGAGCTCCCAGTTTATGAAGTAAAGCCAGAGAAGGGAAAGGGACAATCCAGAGTCCTCCATCGTAACTTACTAATGCCTTGTGATCACCTACCTCTTGAAAATGCTCCACCTGCAAAAGTCAGACCCAAATGTGCATTGGAAAAGCCTCAAAGCAGCCATGTGGAATCTGATGATGAGAGTGACGATGAATTCAATTTCCATTATGTACAACCACAAGTACCTCAACCAGATTGTGTTGTTGAACCTGAAAGTCTCAAATCACTACCTACCACAGAGCCTGATGAGCAGCAAAATTGGGTCCTGGAACAAGTTCCTGATTCAATGTCGTCTGAGGAGAGTGACCAAGAGGTTCAAGAACCACCTGCAGGGACAGACCAAGAGACAGAACAAGAGTTAAACTTACCTGTTGATGAACAAGTCTCTGCTCCCATGTCATCCCCTGAAAGTGACCAAGAGAGTCAAAGAGAGGAAACTAACCAGCTACCTAGAAGGCAAAGATACCCACCAAGATTACTTACCTATGATGAACTGGGTACACCGATTTATAATGTCAGGCAACTAAGTGGGATCTTACAAACACCACAACCAAACTTACCGTATGTGTCTGCTTATGGACTGTCGACATGGTTGCCACCTGTTCAGCAATACTGTGTCCAGATGCCTTTTGTGTATGGAGTCCATTAAATGAGAACCATGAACTGTTAAATTTGCTAGTTGCATTATAGACTGTTACAGTCTGGCACTTTGAACTGATGGACTGTTTTAAGAACATTGCCATGAACATTCTTTGACCTGTTAAAGTTTGAAAAGTATGGACTGTTTTGTCTAAGGACGATTGCCTTTAACAGTTTTGTGACTTTGAAATTTTGAGAAAACAATGTACTGTGTGCCTTATGAACCAGTCTTGAGAGACTGTTGAACATTGAAACTCAAAGAAACTATGGACTGTTGTTCTTTACCTCTTTCAAGTTTTGCACTTTAAAATACTTAGGCACTATTTACTTGCTTCAGAAAGTGAACAAGTTTGGGACAATCTATGGACTGTTAAAACGGAAAACCGTTAAAAGAACTCTTGAAAACCGTTTGTGAGTAAAAGACTTTTGTTGAAAAAGAGAACTATAATGTCGAGACGACATTTATTCTGTCGGGGAGTGTGTGGTAGATTGAAATATGTATTTACAAAGAAATGGTTATAAATCATATGTATTTACAGAGAAATATAAAATAATTGAAATGTGTATTTACATAGAAATATGAAAGAATTTAGAAATATAAAAGAATTGAAATCTGTATTTACATAGAAATATTAATTCACCTAAGGTTTAATTAATCTGTGAAACAGTGAAAATACATTCCATTACATATGGTGTGAATATGTTTATAACTCATATATACCGTTATCTTTTGAAAGATGTGTTACATTGAAATTATTAAGTCTTTATTCTGTGAAGTATCTGTTTACAAGTCATCATTCTGTGAAGCGTAACTATTTAAGTTTATAACAGTTTATAAAATCTAACGATGTAATTTGTTTGTTATTTTAGTTCATCTATGTCTTATTAGATTTATGAGTTGGGTACAATAAGGCGTTCGATTGATTACTTTTGCCTACTCGATCGCAGGGGGCGGTCGATTGCTTTTGCCTGATTCACTTCACTTGGAGAGAACTCGCAGGGTTTCTTCATTACACATAAAGTTCGCAGTGGGGAAACTTCAACATCTTTATGAGTTTTCTTCTCCCTCTTTTCAGGTATTAACCAAAGTAATAAAATGTTACAATCGAGTAATATGATGTTAAAACAAGGTTTAAAAGTATATAAATGTTAAGATGATACTGATTGTGTTTTGGGGAAAATGTTTAAATGTGTACTAGTTTAGAGATGCACGAGGCCAGGCGTGAAATGGCGTAAGGCCCAGATAACAACACGAGGCCATATATTGAGAGTCTAATGTATTTTCACGTATTACATTTAATGTTTACTTCTGTTGATTTAGTATTGACTGGTTAATTTACTGAGAAAAATGTAAATATATTGAAGAATGTGAAAAGTGCATTTAGATGAGAGTTTATTTGAAGAGTACATGTTATTTTGAATTGTCTGTATCAGATATTTCTAAAAAGCTGTATTAATTCATGCATCATTGATTATAAATAACTAAAACTATATTTGATTGACAGTTTATGTAAAAATGTGTAAAAGAAAAAAACAATTGATGCTGTTATGTAAAGTTTATTGTCAATTGCTATGAAAATGATTACACATAAAGTTTGCAGTGGGGAAACTTCAGCATCTTTATGAGTTTTCTTCTCCCTCTTTTCAGAGGTATAACACATACATGTCTGATCATCTCTACAGAAGAGCTCCAGAGGTCTCTCATGTTTCAGACATATATAATCCTGCAGATTATTCACAGGATCAACCAGTTTGTGTTTCTGTAAACCTGTCACTGTCATATGAGACTCCAGATGAGTTTCACAGTAAGAGCTCTGACACACCAGACAGGACTTCACAGCCTTCAGTTTTACTTCCTCACAGATGTCACAGAGGACTTCAGGTTTCTCTGCAGTTTTCTTCTTATGTTCATCCACAAGATCTCTAAGTGTTGTATTAATCTTGAGTTCAGATCTTTGCTTGAATGTTTCTTTACAGTTTGGACACCTGCAGTCTTGACTGTTGTTCCAGTATGTATCCAAGCAGATCTCGCAGAAGTTGTGTCCACATGGAGTGGTGACTGGATCACTGAACACATCCAGACAGATCGAACACTGAAGCTCCTCGGTCATTAGTATACTGGAGGATGACATCACTGCAAAGACAAAATGATGAAAACATTTCACATACTGTACATGCATGGCTTTAATTAATGCTTTAATGTTTGAAATGAATATGCAGACATATAAAGTGTTCCTCATCACAGTTCATACTAAATTGTGTATAATTGTGTGTTTAACTATACAGAAAGTTGGTGATAGTTTAAGCTTTTTGTTTTTATTAATACTAAACTATTAACTATAGTTTACAGCGAGAAATCCAAAAGATATTTACCTTAATGCACTGTTGGATGAGGATCTGCCTAATGTAAATGTAGTGTAATACACCGCCTGCCACCAATGTTCAGTAAAAAGTGATATCTGGTTGCTCCACTTAAAATGAGTCACCAAATCTCTCTCAATAACATTCAGCTGTCGATTATTCCATTGAACTTACTCCACTTACTTACTCCAGTTTATATTACCGAACTAACTGTGAGCCAACAAGCTGACTCACTAGCTTAGGACTTAAAAGTTCTTTTGTACTCAACACAAAACGTTAGTAAATAAAAGTCTTGAATCCAAAGTTTTGACTGTTTAATTATGAATCTTAAAACATAAAAACTTAGGATATTTACTTTTCTTACAAATTAACTGTGCAGTTCCATATAGGTCAAAAGATTGATGCTCCAAAGTCCAGTGGCTTCTGATTGTTTCGCAGTCTATTTCTTTCATACTAAATCTATCAGCCAATTAAATTACATTATGCTACATTACTGGCTAACTGTTTACATTCCAATTTCTATGTTTCGTTTGCAACACAGGTTTTTCTCATATTTAAAAAAAACTTAAATATTATTACTTAGAAATGGCTTCAACACTAAAATTATAAACAGTCAGTGTGTGTTATATTTCTGTCACTTACCTGTATATCAGCCGTATTCACTTCACTCTTACAATGACTGAGAAATATTTTGTTGTTTCATTAAAGACAGATAATTGATTAAAGTCTCTGTGGCTGTTCATCAAGTAGTTTCACTTTCTTGCAAGGCTACAGTGACATCATAACTCCACCCATACGGTATATTTTATACCTGAGTGTGAAACGGCTCAGATTTATAAACTCTTCTTATAATCTCTCTATTAGATATGTGTGTGTGTGTGTGTATTTGTCACAAGGTGACGATCTTTTCAGGGGCGGAACCAAAGTTAGGGAAGTTTGGTTCCGCCCGGAAGTTTCCACCCGGACCGGGAAAGATAGACACCGGACTTTCGGTAGCGCCGCGAGGGAAGAAATCAACAAATCGAGCGCAGCTGTGTGCAGTTAGGAGGAGCGGCTGGCGATTGGAGGACACGCTATACAGGGCAGTATTTAAGAGCAGCTAAAATCACAGGTAGAGGTCGATTTCGGGCGGGTGAACTTCCGCCTAGGGCAACACAGCAAACACCCGCCTCCGAAGAGTTCGCAGGCCCCGCTGATCCGGCAACCGCTAGAAGACGGGCGGAGAGAGTGCGGGGCTGGTCCGGGTGAAAGGACGGCGCGGTCGTGTGAAGGAAGTTCAGGAGTTCAGTTTTTGGCTGAAGTTGCATGTTGGTGAGGACATCGTGAACCTTAAAGGTTGAGGAACGATCGGAACACGTTGTACACTGAAACAAATCAAAGGAGAAGAAAACGGCGTCGACGTGAGTGCATACCTGTGGAAAGATTGTGAGTTACCGGAAGTTGCAGTATAACCCGGTCGGGGAAAGAGTCGCCCTGTCAGTGTGGTTGGCGTGTTTACAGCGTGAACTGAAGCAGAGAATAGTGGGACGAAGAAATTGAAATCAGTCGTGAGTATCAATATTCTATTGAAAACGTATTGTATACTAACTTGCATTTATACCGGATACCTCCAGGAGAGGGAGGGCGGCCCTACCCCTAAGATAGTGTGGTGGGTGAGCCGAAGGAGCATTTACTGAAGCAGTCACGGCGACGAAACGATCAACTAGGCCGTATTATTCATCGCCAGATCAGATCCGAGCGAAGTGGAGGAAGACGGGCGTCCTTTGTGTACACCTGAGTGTGGTGGGTGAGTCCTTGTGCTGTAGTAACTTTCACTTTGACGTGGTGCTGTGTATTGCTGTGGATTGCTGTGCATTGTTGTGTGTCTTGTCAGACGAACCCCCGCCTTCATTCACTTCGTCGAGGAAGGACGAAGATGCTATCGGTCCTTGAGAAACCAGTACATATATGTTGTGAACGTGCTTCAGGCCCTTAAGTAATGGTGTGGTGCCCCGGAACGACTTCCCGTCGGAACATTGGGTGGATTGGAGAGTGGCGGTGAAGAACAGGAAAATTGGCAGTTGTGTGAGTACGCCCCGGAACGACTTCCCGTCGGAACATTGGGTGGATTGGAGAGTGGCGGTGAAGAACAGGAAAATTGGCAGTTGTGTGAGTACGATCAGGGGCCACTATTGTTGAGGCTTTATCTGTGTCGTATTTACTGTTGCAGAGAGAGAGGCGTGGGAACTCCGCCGTCCCGAGGTCTCTACAAAGGGGCGCCCCTGTCCAGTGTTCGATCACCCAACGGGTAGCGAGGAGAGGGCAGCGCTCGACCCGGTGAGACGGTGTGACGTCCGCCCCTCTGCAACCATCGAGCTCGTCGAGAGGGTTCGCCCCAGCGCCACATAGGAACTGCTGCCCCATCTGACACATCGTAAAGACCAATTGTTGTAAGTCTGCCACCTTGAAAATTCGTATACTAACCCCTTTAAGCCGTTGATTGACAGAGACGGAGAACGCGCTGTACACGACTGGCACGTGAGGAGCACCACGAGAGGAACCACTATTGCTAATCCCGTACTTACTGTACGTTGCACCTAGCGAAGAGGTGAGAGCCATCCAAGTCAGATTAACTGTGTCTTTGTGTCCCAGCCGCTGCCGTGGAGAAAGAGAAAGAGAGTAAGCACCAAGAGAACGAGCTGTGTGAAACCTGTACTTACCGGGAGCTGTAGCCAGCGAAGAGGTGAGAACCATCCAAGTCAGATTAACTGTGTCTTTGTGTCCCAGCCGCTGCCTGTGGAGAAAGAGAAAGAGACCGCTGCCTGTGGAGAAAGAGAAAGAGAGTAAGCACCAAGAGAACGAGCTGTGTGAAACCTGTACTTACCGGGAGCTGTAGCCAGCGAAGAGGTGAGAGCCATCCCAGTCAGATAACTGTGTCTTTGTGTCCCAGCCACTGCCTGTGGAGAAAGAGAAAAGAAGAGTGAACGACACGATAGGGAACTGTAAAGGCGCGTGCGGTGAAGTCCCCGCGAGGAGAAATCCAGGTACGCAGACAGGAAAATAACTTCGACACTCATACTGCTTTTAACTCTGCCTCCAGGAAAGAAAATAGGGCGCCACGGATAGAAGGGACAGGCAGGAGCCTGATTTCTACCCCCCCCCCCCCTGGTCTAAAGTGTCCTGGACCCCCGTTGCCCCCCCCTCTTTCTGTCACTCCCTTGGCCGCAGCCTACCTGGAGGGCAGAGCCGGAGATTTTAGTTTTAATTACCCTTTCCCTATTTCCCCAAGTCATTTTAAATATTTAAATAAATAAAGAATATTTTTATACTTACCTATCCTCGTTGTTGTCTGGTCATTGGGTTGGCTTTGGGGACCTCCTCGAGGTGGAAGTTGAAAAGGGGCGTGGCTCTAGCCATACCATAGCCAGCCCCTGGGTGTGACATATTTACAGTGTTTTATCAGAAAAGACATCATTAGACTTACAGCAAGTTAATTTTTGTGCATATTTCCAGGAAATTGCACAGGAAGTTGCACAAAATACAAATATTTTATTAAGGCAAATAGAAATGTTTGATATAGTTCAGGTGTGTACAACCTAACATAAACTAAGCAGATGCAAACATACAATCAGTTTGTATTGTACAACAATGAGTTATATAATACTACATAAAAGTACATTTTCAATTATTCATATTTTATAGGTGTTACATACATTCCAAAACATATAATCATAATTTTTTACTCCACTACATTTCATAATTTCAAGTTTTTGGTTTATATTTAATATTTAATAACATTAAACATCTAGTATTTTTTGTACTTTTACTTAAGTTAAAATTATTTTCGTACTTTTACTCAAGAAAATAAAAGTACACAATTTTTATGTAATTAGGCATTAAATCAATTTTAATATGCAATATATAATGAATACACAGTATGATTCTATGCTTTGGAATGTAGTGAAATTTTTTTAGTAAAGAAAGTAAATTTTTTCCCAAGACAAACACTCTGATAAAGCACAGATGCTTGGAAAATGTAACTAAAATATTTATAAAATATCTGCATACAATAACCGACCAAGAGAGCAAAAAATGCCTGAGACTGCGCCCGAAACCGCATACTTCCATACTATTTATTAGGCAAAACTGTAGGCGAGACGAGTAGTATGTTTGAATTCATAGTATTTCAAAAAACAGTAGACGAAACGTCCCCGGATGACCTACTACTTTCGACAAGATCCCAAAGTGTTTGATGGACCCTTTGCTATCCCATGAGCCCCAGGGAGAGTTCCACACATCGTAACATCCAATGAAGAAGAAAAGATGCCTTGTTTTATTAAAAAATGTCCAAAAGCGGGTTTGCGGCTCTATTCAACAGGTGCAGTCAATAATCAATGATTTGATGACGGGGTGCAAAGGGTGATGGGAGTTGTTGTCTGGTTAGTGAGAGCAGATGATGACGGATTGTGACATATTAGACTAAACAGTCCTTTAAATCAGCAGTTTTTAATGGAAGTTCATACAGAACGTGTTTGGCACTCACACATGCTTAAACACACACCGTTATGACCCATTAACTGAAATACCAAAACAAATAGTTGTTAAAAAATACCTCACTATTTCCTTCCCAGAGGTCTCTTCTGTCACCTACATATTCTTACAATTAGAGAAAATCTGTAATTCCAGCAATTGACATCAAATGACAAAATAATTGTTATACTAATTGATAAGTAGGGGGTTTTCTCTCGTTTGGTGGGTGTGTCAGAAATGTCGGCCCAATCAGCGGCAAGATGTATAAAACCACGCGGTAGTAAAGAGACAGCTCGCTCAATGGCTTCAAGTTGGAATTTTGTCTTTCATTCTGGACGGCAAGGTCAGTGACTGTAACATTGAGAGTATTTTACAGTATTAAACACACATTTAGAACGATTTCATCAGGCTTCAGAAACATAAAAAAAAATAGTTATTGAACAAACCATAAAAACATATAAAATGACTATAACATGTATTCAGTATTGTTTTTGTTTTATGAAAATATTATGCAGTAGATAAGACATGAAATTATGAAATTATTAGCTTATTTAAAAAAAAATGTTTATATTTAAACCTAACAAAAGTACGCACAAACACATTAAGCAATATTATAAACATTAACTAGTGACATAACTGTAAAAGAAAATATATAATCTACGTTATGTATGTATGATTTAGATTGTACTACTTAACGCACAGTGTCAGGCATGTTGCTTAAAAAAAGCAATTATTTAAAGTTAATAGTTACTTCTCACAAATAGTAACTGAGTTAGTACCTGCGTTACATCATCATAATTACCAGATCAGGTAACTATTGTGTTATTTTAAAAAAATCTGATATGTCAATTAACTTTGATTAATTGGATTTAATTAATTTAAAATAATGCATGGACTCTAAAGAGAAACCACTAATTTTGTGGCGGCATGTTACGATGTGTGGAACTTCATTCGATTAGCGTTAGGTGCATCAATGCGAAGAGACTCTTTATTCCTGGGCGTAAGTTGCATGTTACATAAACATGCTCAATTAGGGAAAAGCAGTGCTTATTATCAGTGCAGAACTAGATTTTTTTAAATAGGTTTGCCAGGTGGTGTCTAAGGCTAGTTTAGGAGGTCCATAGTAGATGAAAGAAAAACAATGTGTAACCATGTATCAAAAAAGCATGAATGAATCTCATGATCTCAACATATGAAAATCTCTCCAGTGAGATCAATTACTGTAACACGCAGCACTTGATTGTCAGTAATGGTAACGGCGTTGTAACGGGGAAACAGCAGTTCATTTAAGTATTTGTTACTGAAAAAAGCAACGCGGTTAGTAAAGCTGTTTATTTATTACTCCATTATTCCCATCACTGTTAATGCATGTACTAAACGTCTACTGGAAAAGCTTCATCCCACAAATTAAGTTAAATCCCAGCAAATCCAGAAGTATATCTTTGGCCAGAAGGAAACTTGTAGAGCAGCAATTCCACATCAGGCCTCAAGGTTGATAAGTTAAGGGAGGAAACCATCCAAGGGCTTGATAGCATTAACAATACCCAGCTTCCTGGACAGCTCTGGTGCCTGCCATTTGAACTCTTTCCCCATCTGATGTGGCTTCTTACTGTATACCATGTCCCTATTACCAGAAGCTGGAGAGAACATTAGGCTCTTACATTAAGAAATGGCTTGGGCTTCCATGTTGCCTTAGCAATATGGGACTTTATAGGAAAAGTGTGTTGGAACTTTCTGTCTCTAGTGTAACTAAAAAGTACAAATGCACCAAGTTAGATATCAGCCTGACTGAGGTGTTTTAATACAAGCGGCTAGGAAGAAGCGGACCCCAACCGACGCCATCCAGCAAAGCAAATCTGCTCTTATGCATAGAGACATTGTAGGACAGGTGCAGCAGGGAAGAAGTGTTTTTTGGCTTAAGACAAGCCGACCCATATGGTACAAGGCAACATCGGCCCAGAAAAGAAAGTTGGTTGTAGCCAAGGTCCGGCAGCAAGAGGCAGCAAGGTAAATGTTCAAACAGTCCAGACAGGAGAGGTACAGTTGACTACTTGGGAAAAGTTTGAGAAACGTAAGCTCACGTGGAAGGATATGTGGGAGATAGAAGGTAGCATCAAGTTTCTTCATCAGAGCCACCATGATGCTCTTCCCACGCCCAAGAACCTATACCAATGTATTGGAGAAGATTCATCACGTCCCCTCTGCCAAACCCCAGCAACGCTAATACCGGTTTCACACCGCAAGCATGAGCTGTAAGCTGCGCATGTTTGCCCACCTGATGACCCCAATGAAGTGTTTACTTTACTTCCTATCTAAATTTTAAGAAAGAAAGTTAATTTAAGGAATTGTACTAAATATTATAAAAAAATTAGTTTAGTCTTAAAATGTAAATGGAGGTAGGCTACATCAAGAGAATCAGACTAGAGCCCTGCGCGGGACTGTTTTTTTAAACCCGCTCCCGCCCGCACCCGCTGAATTTATGACCAGTCCCGCCCGCTCCCGCAACCTGCGTGTTCCACTCCCGCCCGCGCCCGCAATATTTGTGTCCACTCCCGTCCGCTCCCGCGGATTTTCTCAGAGCTTGTGAAAACTGTACACAAATGCATGCTCATACAAAACATTGGTTCAGATTAACATCCAGAATAACAGACTTTCAACACTATTGTGTTTAAAATTAGAGATGTGCACGAATGGTCGAATATTTGATCTGCAATAATAATTTTAATGGAAAAGATGCTATAGGAATATTAGTTTGTTTTTAACATGCACTGACCGCATTTAATGTTTTCACTTCATGTATTGTCTTTTACAGTCTTTAATGTAAATATACATCAAATATAAATTACATATACATGAAAATTTATTTGTTTGTATGTCTGATTGTTTTGGCAATTCGGATCGCAGACTTATTTAAGTATTTAGAGTTTTAACACCGGGTTGTCTGTTTTTGTCCACCGGCTCAGGTTTAATTTAGACGTGCTTCTCCGCCGCATCAGCGCGCATCATGAGAGATTTGTTAGCTTTTTGTTATGTCTTATTTTATTTTGTTATTACAGCTTAACGAGACAGACATGGAAAACTAAACGGTGAACATTTATTTTATTCGGTGCTCTATATGGAAAATGAAGCGGAACTGCAAATGCCTGTTTAAGCAGAGTTTTCTCCGCTGGCATTAAGAACAGGCTTCACCGGAGCAAGTAGGCTAAATATGGTTGTCTTTCTTCATAAAAACATGTCAAACCAAATAAAGAAGATATTCAAATGCCGACCGTGCAGTCTGTTATAGCCTATGTTTTTTCGTTCGCTCCGGGCTCTTACTTGGTGTTTCGAGTCTGTTTGATAGTGTACTTTGTCATGTCCTCAAACTTTCAACTTTGCTTGCGTTTGGGGTTAGAGTATAATATTTGCAAAACCTCAGTTTCAAATGTATACTGCATGATACACACGCACTAAATGATTAATTAAACAAACAAACAGTTTAACTGTTAACAACCTGATTTGTCACTAGTGCTTACCAGTTCTTCCAGACGCGAGGCACATATTGTATAACAGCATTGGGCATTTGCTCCCCGAAGTTGCCACGGTATGTCCCACATAATGTTAAGCTTCATTTTCTTTTCAACTTCATGTGTTGACCCCATTTCTATTACATGCAAAATCCCACCGGGACCCGTGGGTCTCCCGCAAAAAAATTCTGACCGCCCACTCCCGCCCGCAGCAAAGGTGAACCCACCCGCTCCCGCGAGATTTGCGTTGGGTCCCGCGGGAGTCCCGTCCCAATGCAGCCCTCTAAATCAGACCTTGCCTGTGTGAGCATGCTACATGACTCATAACAAGATTTGACTACTGCAATGCTCATGCAAGCCCATGCAGATAATTCAAAATGCAGCAGCACATTGTCTTCAGTCAGCCAAACAAAGTTCATGTTACACCTCTCCATTAACTGCCTTTACCTGTCTGCATCAAATGTATCTATCTCTCTCTCTAGCTTCAGATCTGTGTACTTTGTGTTGTTTCCTAAGACAAAATGTTTAATGTTGCCTCTGTTGTATATCAGATGTTAAAGACAAATGTGAAACATTTGTAGTTTATCAGGTTTTTGGTTGGTCTACAGATGATAAACGTCCTGTTTCCTTAGTCTTAAAGTTGTTTGACAAAATTATACCAAATTTGGGTTTACAATTAAAATCAAATGACAAACAATGAATACAATTCTGATACCATTTCAGTGCAAACTCAAGTATTTGATTTGACATGCCTAAAACGCTTCTGACTGCTTCTTGATATTTAACCTACTTAACCAGATCATTCATATTATAAACCTTTTCAAGTCAATCTGTGTTAAATTTCTATCACTTACCTGAGAGTGAATATCAGCTGCGTTCACTTCCCTCTTACAATGACTGAGGTTTGCTTAAAACAAATTTCAGTTTAGTTTCAGTTTTAGTTTAGACAGTGATGTGTTTAACGTGTAAACAAGGTCACTGTGACATTTTTCATATAAGACATAGCATATTAGATTTTAAAAAAAATTATTAAAGGGATAGTTTACCCAAAAAAAGAACATTCTGTCATTATTTACTCTCATGTTGTTACAAACCCATATAAATTTCTTTGTTCTGATGAACACAAAGGAAGATATTTTGGGAAATGTTTGTAACCAAACTGTTCTTGGACCCCATTTACTTCCATAGTAGGAAAAATGAATACTCAAAATATCTTTCTTTGTGTTCATCAGAACAAAGAAATGCATAAAGTTTTATAACAACATGAGAATGAGTAAATGATGACAGAATATTCATTTTTGGGTGAACTATCCCTTTAAGGTATAAACCTTGACCACAACTTACCTCTTAAATCAAAGGGATATATAATAAATTGAATGCTAAACATGACCCCAACCAAGTCCTGACATAAACATAATACTGATTTATCCTACATTCTGACTGTATCAAATGTCAAGTGCAGACACCTCTTCAACACAAGTCATGAATAAATAACGACAAAAAAACAAAGACAATAATTCAAATAATATTCAAACCAAGGCAGGACAAGGCACGCACACACAAGACGGCATCTAAAGATACAGTACACAACAATCCAGCACAAGTCATCAAACACAAGGGCATTAAAGGAACTTAACTAGATAACGAGAACAGACAGGTAGAGGGCAGGAACTAATAATTGGAAAATTAACAAGGAAACAAGACAGAAGAGAACAAACACGCAAGAACTCTTGCTAGTTTTCATCTAAGGCCTAGTCCACATGGACATGGGTATTTTTATAAGTTTTTCCTCCCAAAAAAATCCCGTACAAACTGATCGATTATTGCTAATTGAATACATTTAATATATCTCAGAGTAACTGTTACAGTAGGTGAAAACCACATTATACATCTGCAGATTGTGTTAAGACCTCTATGTAAGTTTACGTAAGCAGTAATTGTCAATGTTGTCTATCAGAAGAGGAAATTTTATTCAAAATGCACGTCATAAGGCATCTACGGATGCGTCTGAAAACTTAGGCAGCTGACTTGTTGCCTCGCTGCCTCATGAGGAAATGACTTCGGAGGCATGAAGGCAGCTAAGAGAAACACTTTTGGACACACTTTAAATGCAGCGTGTTTGAAATTAAGAAAGAGAGCGCCTTTGTGATAACTAATCACATATTTCAAAACAACAATACTAATTTCTCACTATAAATGCAATTAAAAGGTGTAAAAAGTAAAAAAAAAAAAAAAATTTATTTACACTAAATTTGTGCTCCAGCCACTTTCTTGGCTGCCATTTGATTCGGATATGTCTTGATGCCTTCCTGCCTTGGAATGTTGCCGCAGAAGGCAGCAATTTAGAGTTTTTGGACACAGCCTACGTATATGTCTATTGATGCGGGTGAGCCACATGAGTCCTGAAAAGTGAAGCTGCTGGCTCTTTGATCGCCCCCTGGTGGCTGGATGCAGTACAAGTCGTAAACCCCACTCTCTCTATGCAAATGAATGGTAATAAAAAAACGGGAAAAAAATTAATTACACTTCCAATAAAATTTTCTGAAGGTTTTTGTTATCACGCTGATATATGTTCAATATTTCATTTTTGTGATAAGTTTCATTTTAGCTATTAATTTGATGCTATAGAAACGGCGCGTGTTGTTATGACATTTGTGATTGATAGATTTATAAGCGAACTGTCTGAGCTTCGAGGAAAGATTGAAGATACACTGTCAGAAAAAGGTACAAAGTTGTTCCTTTTTCTGTCGCTGGGGTGGTACCCTAAAAGGTACCTTTTTGTACCTTTATGGGTATACAACACATTGAAATGTTGTACCTTATGGGGTACAATATTATACCCTGAGGACCAGTTGTGTACCTTAAGGAACAATTTTGTACCGGTTCAATTTTAGGGGTACAAAACAGTTAACTGTACCTTTAAAGGTAAACAATAGATCCTTAAGGAACAGTAACCTCAAAAGGTACAACATTGTATTATGTTTATATGCCTGTAAAGGTACAAAACGTACCTTTTCTATTTTACCATGACTGTGCACAAAACAAGGTCCATAAAGACATGGTTTGATAAGTTCTGTGTGGAAGAACTTGACTGGTCCACCTCAACCCCATCAAACACCTTTGGGATGAACTGAAATGAAGACTGTGAACCAGGCCTTCCTGTTCAACATCTGTGTTTGACCTCATAAATGACCTACAAAGTGAATGGGCACAAATTCCCATAGAAACACTACAAAGTCTTGTAGTTAGCCTTCTAAGAAGATTGGAAGCTGTAATACTAATCTTAAAGTCTACTTGAATACAATGTCATTGTTGGTTTTATAGTCAGGTGTAACAAAACGTTTGTCCATATGTATTTTAGAAAGGGCGGTACAATTATAACAAAAACATCATATTTGTCAATTAATTCCCCTGCTATTGTAGTTGGAATTCACATGTTTTCATTTCATTATCATTGTACACTTGATGGGTTAGTTGTAACAATGGGCCCTATTTTAATGATCTGAAACGCAAGTGCAAAGCGCAAAGCGAAAGTGACTTTGTGGGCGGATCTAATTATGAGTTAACTATTGACTACAATCCGTGTGTTTGTTGTATTCCAAGAAAAGAGATTTACGTGGGATTTGTACCTTTTGCATATCGTTACTAACACACACTTACACACCAAAGGAAATGAAAAATCAGAATCTGATAATTGGCGCTCTTTAATTATAATAAATCACACAGCGACATCATGTGGACAACAAAGAACTTTACAACAAATGACTCCTACACACCTATGTGCTAAATTTTCGATATGATCTCTTTTATTATACTGTTTTTTTAGACACATGGCATTGTTTAAAGAATCTTTTAAATAACTGATAAATGGATGTGTTAAATAGCAGCATTGTATAGCACCTTATAAAACGGTTAGTTCCAATCCTTGATTCTGATTGGTCAATAGGTGTGCTTTATTCACAATAAAACACTGCTATGACCGCTTCACCCAACGGTTCTGTTTATCACTGCGCCCTTAGCAACACCCTTATGGCCGATTCACACGGTACGCGGCAACCGCGAGTGTTTAGTTCTTTTTCAATAGGAGACGTGCGGAAAGCGGCAAAACGGGGGCGGTTACAGAGGTGAAGCGGAGTTGGTCCACACGCCTTGCTCGTGCACCCAAAATCCTATTCCTTCTCCGGACATGGTACTTCATGACAGGCGCCGTTGAAGATAAACATATTTGCACTAAATGCTGCACAAAACGCTTCCAATACAAGAGAAAAGCTGAAGCCGCGCGGCGATTTTGCCGCTTACCGCGTACCGTGTGAAACGGCCATTAGCAACCACACATATCGGTTTGATGTTTTTATTTGAGCATTCATGCATATCACACATTGGAACACATTTTTGTTCATGGTCAGGGACTATTTTTTCTAGTGGAAGGAATGCTTTTTATTGACTTAACTTCATGAAAGTTGCACTGCTATATTTTTTTCCTTTAATATTGTGTGGTAACCGTTTTATAAAAGCAATAAGGTACTTGAGGCAAGTGCTGTATCGTGAATAAGTAAGGCTGAAGGGGTTGCAGGCACTCCACTTCGTTTTGTGCCTTACAACGCCCTTCAGCCGTTACTTATTCACGATACAGCACAGCCTCTCGTACCTTATTTCTTACATAGACAACAGGGTATTATTTTTTAATAATAATAATTACTCTCTTACACATTACAAGAGTATCAATTATAACTTATTATTTCATGATACACTCCCAAACACCACATCACACTGATATTATAAGTCAAAATCTAACAACAATGACATATTGACAAAAATGTATTGTCATATCTTCAAAATCTGCATCTAGGCATACAATGTTTTTTTAAATTGTTATTGCAAAAAGTATTATGTTTATATAGTATTTTATTTTTGGTTAGTACATTTCTTGATTGTTATTGACAGATGTGATGATCAGTGGGGCTGAGTTTTTGCCTTTATCATTTAAACCTGGGTTAAAATATGGATAGAGTTTCTCATTGAAAGATTGATTAGTGAAAGAGTAGATATGAGATCTGGACTCCACATCATAAAAGGAGACCAAACCCTCCTCATAATCCACAAACACACCCACCTTCTGTGGACTCACTTTCAGAGACAATGAGACAGATGGACCAGCTTTAGCTCTATATTCATTCTCCTTTCTCAGAGTCACAGTCCAGAATCCATTCGCTGGTGTCAGTGTGATCTCTCCCTTCCTGTTAACAGATTCTCTGGCCACACCTAAAGTCCATTTTGTCTTTCCCTTCACCTGAACCTCATAATAAAATCTACCTGATGAGAATCCCTGCATTCCCAGGACATTAATACATCTATCAAATCTCTCTGGGTTGTCTGGGGGACTCCATAAGATAAATCCACCATATCTCACTTGTTTGTTATCAACAGACAGGATGAGATATGGATGAGCTGTATCAGGATCCAGAGTCACATCCACTGAGAGAGATCAGAGAATATGAATCACAACTTTACAATACAAATACATTGTGATGATGATGATTGTGATATTTAATACAGTGTTTAATCAAACTGTAACATATGAATAATCTGTCAGTGTATAAATGTAAACTATTGTAGTATATGAGTGAACAGATCAGATGTCAGACTGTACCTGCATACTGCTGCATCTTCTTCAACACTGTACAGACAAATGACAACAAAACATCATCACATCTTTCATATGAATTGTATAAAAATGCTTCACATTATGTTTCTCTGTGATTAATGTATGTGTGTTTGATGATATTTAAAGGATCAAGTATCAAATTTTTTGAAAGATTTGTCTAGGGGGTAACACTTTATTTTACGACCCGCAAAGTACCGCGTAATTAAACCGAATTTACAGCGTACCTATTCGTAACAACAGGGTACCTCTACAGTACGTACTTGTAGTTATAAGGGAACAATATTTTAAGTTTGGGGTAATAAGGGGGTAAGAATATATGGAAAATTATTCTCTAAGTATTTCATAACTACAGGGTACCTGTTGTAATATTACGTGGTATGTATGACTTACGTCTATGGGTAATATGGTCTATGTGTTTAATTTGTTTTTTTTCTTCATATTTGCTACTTACCTGATGAAGTGTTTTGTATAGCCTACAGTTGATGTCTACAAGCCACGTCGGCAAATAAAATATAACACACAATAAAAATAATAGCAACTTGTACCTCTTTGATCTGTAGATGTATACATGAGTTACGAGGTAACTCTTATATTTGCGGGCTGTAAATTAAAGTGGGGCTTATTCCCCGCTTGTTCTGTGTATGTACCAAGTAACTCTTATATTTGTGGGCTGTAAATTAAAGTGGGGCTTATTCCTCGCTTGTTCTGTGCATGTACCAAGTAACTCTTATATTTGCGGGCTGTAAATTAAAGTGGGGATTATTCCCCGCTTGTTCTGTGTATGTACCAAGTAACTCTTATATTTGCGGGCTGTAAATTAAAGTGGGGCTTATTCCCCGATTGTTCTGTGTATGTACCAGGTAACTCTCATATTTGCGGGCTGTAAATTAAAGTGGGGCTTATTCCCCGATTGTTCTGTGTATGTACCAGGTAACTCTCATATTTGCGGGCTGTAAATTAAAGTGGGGCTTATTCCCCGCTTGTTCTGTGTATGTACCAATTAACTCTTATATTTGCGGGCTGTAAATTAAAGTGGGGCTTATTCCCCGATTGTTCTGTGTATGTACCAGGTAACTCTCATATTTGCGGGCTGTAAATTAAAGTGGGGCTTATTCCCCGATTGTTCTGTGTATGTACCAGGTAACTCTCATATTTGCGGGCTGTAAATTAAAGTGGGGCTTATTCCCCGCTTGTTCTGTGTATGTACCAAGTAACTCTTATATTTGCGGGCTGTAAATTAAAGTGGGGCTTATTCCCCGCTTGTTCTGTGTATGTACCAAGTAACTCTTATATTTGCGGGCTGTAAATTAAAGTGGGGATTATTCCCCGCTTGTTCTGTGTATGTACCAAGTAACTCTTATATTTGCGGGCTGTAAATTAAAGTGGGGCTTATTCCCCGATTGTTCTGTGTATGTACCAGGTAACTCTCATATTTGCGGGCTGTAAACTAAAGTGGTGCTTTGTTCACCTCTTGTTATAAATGTTATAGGGTAAATACCATAAACATACAGAATATTGTTATTTTTATTTCAAAACATCTTTAAAACACTATAATTAAGCCAACACTTAATGTTTATTATCACATAACTTTTATTTAAAATAAAAAGTCATGACAATTTTTCATTGTTTTTGCGGCTTGGCTTCCTCTGTTGGTGTTCTTGTCCACTCGGATGATGAGTTGATGTCGTCTCACAAATGCTGTTCTGCATTACATATAAAAAACATAAATGAAAGCCTTCAGTAAATGTTTCTTCACTGTGCCTTGACAGAAACAGAGTTTTCTGAGCCAGTTACGTTAATAACTTTAGGCTAACTTATGTGCTAGCTAACCTGCTACACAGCAAAATCACCAGTGTTAAATCTACACTGCTGGTGTTTATATGGGTACCACCAGGTCTGGTGGTACCCATATAAACACCAGCAGTGTAGATTTACGCATGTAGCCTACGCATGTAGTCGTCTTTTGCTTTAGTGGGAGCTGATATCTGCTGTTGTTTCATTCTGGTTTGCCATTGCATTAATTCTATTTGGCTAAAATTCTTGTGTTTAAATCAATTGCAAAGCACCACTTCAAATATGTCCGCAAATGTAGGAGTTTCCTGGTAAATAGGGAATAAGTTGCTATTTTTATTGTACTTACCTTAAAAAAAAGATAACCACATTAAATCAGCTGGACTTTTGTTATTAAAAGCAAGTAATATAGGCTACTAAAATAAAAGTGATGTGCTGTTATATTTATTTGCCGATGTGTCTCGTAGACATTGACTGTATACAACATTCAGTAGTCAATATGAAAAATTCACAATAAAAAAAAAATAAAACATAAATTCCCCATAGACTTGACTAAGTCATACATACCACGTAATATTACAATAGGTACCCTGTTGTTATAAAATACTTAGAGTATAAATAATTTATAATTCTTCATATTCTTACCCCCTTATTACCCCAAACTTAAAATATTATTCCCTTATACCTACAAGTACTTACTGCATAGGTACCCTGTTGTTACAAATAGGTACGCTGTAAATTCGGTTTAATTACGCGGTACTTTGCGGGTCGTAAAATAAAGTGTTACCGGTCTTTTCTTCACCTACCAACTTCACTCAGTTTCTCAATGTTGGGAGTCTGAACATCAGTGGAAGAAGTGAGGTAGATCATCAGCAGGGAGATTCCCACAGGAACAACAAGAAACCATAAATGAGATCTGATTCTCCCAACCAGCGGTGAGTAATGGAGTCTTAAATGTTTTAAATTGTGAGGGGATGGACATTTTTGTTGATGTCTCCAGCCTTTCAGATGTTTCTCCTGAAAAAAAAGATTACATTTGCTGAAATTTGCCAAGATAACAAAATCGGATCAGTTGATATAGTATTTAAATTAAAATATCTGTTCCTGTACTGTACCTTAACAAAAATAATATAGTAAGAGCTAAAGAGCAAAACCAAAATCATGTGCTTAAAGTAACATTGGATAAAACCATCTACCAAAACTGTAAATCTGAATAGAACTAAAACTCCATGAAGTCTTCTCAGATATAAAAGCCTGACTAATAAGAGAGAGATCTACTGACCTGTATGATGTGTAGATGATCTTCAGTGTTTGTGATTTTCTCCAGCTCAGTGTTTCTTCTCTTCAGCTCAGTGATCTCCTGCTCCAGATCTTTAATGTGATCTTCATCCTGTTTCTCTGCTGCTTTCTGCGTCTCCTCCATCTCCAGCAGCTCAAACTGATATCATTACAAATCAAATCAAAAAATGATGAAATATTAAACATTAAACTTCTTCAGTCTTCTGAGTTCTGCTGAATGTTTGATATCTTGAATCTTCTTGATTCTGTCCTGGATCTTCTGCTGCACATCTGTCTGTGTCTTCGACAGCTCAATCTATAGAAAGAACAACACAGATACATTTGATCATAATTTAGAGATTTATTATTTTAAGTCTTGCAATAGGCATACAATAATCTTTGTTGATTAATAACACTGTATTATATGTATGGGTTCAGAAGACTTAAATACAGCACAGGCATCTCAATAATCTCCACCTTTAAAAACTCTCACCTTCTTCTCTTCACTCTCCTCTTCTAAAGTCACAGTGTTGTGATTCTTGTGATCTTTGACAGTACAGATGAGACACACACATGTCTGATCATCTCTACAGAAAAGCTCCAGAGGTCTCTCATGTTTCTGACAAATATAATCCTGCAGATTATTCACAGGATCAATCAGTTTGTGTTTCTGTAAACCTGTCACTCTCATATGAGGAACCAGATGAGTTTCACAGTAAGAGCTCTGACACACCAGACAGGACTTCACAGCCTTCAGCTTTACTTCCTCACAGATGTCACAGAGGACTTCAGGTTTCTCTTCAGTTTTCTTCTTATGTTCATCCACAAGATCTCTGAGTGTTGTATTAATCTTGAGTTCAGGTCTCTTCTCGAATGTTTCTTTACAGTTTGGACAGCTGATGTCTTGACTGTTGTCCCAGTATGTATCCAAGCAGATCTCGCAGAAGTTGTGTCCACATGGAGTGCTGACTGGATCACTGAACACATCCAGACAGATCGAACACTGAAGCTCCTCAGCCATTAGAATACTGAAGGATGACATTGCTGCAAAGATAAAATGATGAAAACATTTCACATACTGTACATGCATGGCTTTTATTAATGCTTTAATGTTTGAAATGAATATGCAGACATATAAAATGTTCCTCATCACAGTTCATACTAAATTGTGTATAATTTTAACTACAGAACGTTGGTGATAGTTTAAGCTTTTTGTTTTTATTAATACTACTGAAACTATCAACTGTTGTTTACAGCAAGAAATCCAAAAGATGTTTACCTTAATGCACTGTTGGATGAGGATCTGCCTAATGTAAATGTAGTGTAATACACCGCCTGCCACCAATGTTCAGTAAAAAGTGATATCTGGTTGCTCCACTTAAAATGAGTCACTTGAGCTCTCTCAATAACATTCAGCTGTCGATTATTCCATCGAACTTGAAATTACAAATTAAATAACAAACATTAAATCCACTTCTGATATCATTTCAGTGTAGTAAACAAATCAAAGTAGTTACTGTAAGTATTTGATGTGGGTTACTCTGACTTACTCCAGTTTATATAACTGAACACTAACTGTGAGCCAACAAACTGACTCACTAGCTAGCTTAGGACTTAAAAGTTCTTTTGTACTCAACACAAAACATCAGTGAATAAAAGTCTTGAATCCAGAGTTTTGACTGTTTAATTATGAATGTTAAAACAAAAAAACTTCTTTACTTTTTTTACAAATTATCTGTGCAGTTCCATATAGGTCAAAAGATTGATGCTCCAAAGTCCAGTGGCTTCTGATTGTTTCGCAGTCTATTTCTTTCATACTAAATCTAACAGCAAATTAAATTACATTATGCTACATCACTGGCTAACTGTTTACATTCCAATTTCTGTGTTTCATTTGCAACACAGGTTTTTCTCAGATTTCACAAAATAAACTCAAAATATTATTACTTAGAAATGGCTTCAACACTAACATTATAAACAGTCAGTGTGTGTTATATTTCTGTCACTTACCTGTATGTCAGCGTATTTACTTCCCTCTTAAAATGACTGAATAATTGTTTCATTAAAGACAGATAATTTAGTTAAAGTCTCTGTGGCTGTTCATCAAATAGTTTCACTTTCTTGCAAGGCTACAGTGACATCATAACTCCACCCATACGGTATATACCTGGGTCAGATTTATAAACTCTTCTTATAATCTCTCTATTAGATGTGTGTGTGTGTGTGTGTGTGTGTGTGTGTGCGTGCGTGCGTGCGTGCGTGTGTGTGTGCGTGTATTTACAGTGTTTTATCAAAAAAGACAGTATTAGACTTGCAGCAAGTACATTTTTGTGTATTTTCCAGGAAATTTGCAAAGGAAGTTGCACAAAATACAAATATTTTATTAAGGCAAATAGAAATGTTTGATATAGTTCAGGTGTGTACAACCTAACATAAAGCAGATGCAAACATACAATCAGAGTTGTATAGTTCTTAAGTATTTTTACTTTCTACATAAAAGTAAAATTTCAATTATTCGTATTTTATTAGTATTTGTCTTTGGAAATTTTTACTCCACTACATTTCATAATTTCAAGTTTTTGGTTTATATTTAATATTTAAGTACATTAAACATCTAGTCTTTTTTTGTACTTTTACTTAAGTAAAAATTATTTTTGTACTTTTACTCAAGAAAGTACTTAAATATACACCTCTGCACACAATTACTGACCAAGAGAGCAAAAAATGACTGAGACTGCGCCCGAAACCGCATACTTCCATACTGTAAAGAACCATATTTATCATATTTGTTATGTGTGTATTTTAAGACATTATTTTGTTTATTTACATTTATATGATTTAATTGTTCAATAATTTTGGGTGTGTATGAGGACTTTTATTTTGGTTGCGCCTCCGCTTGGTGTAATGGATTTAATGATGTACACCTGTTATGGTGACAGACAAACACTAATGCAATGTGAAGCACGGTAAACCAAGGCTGGATCCTGTGAATCTTAAGTTTAGATCCTGGTTTAAGGGGGAACAAGGTTATTGTCCAAATCACACTTTTGCTGTATGTGCAAGTTTGTTTGTTTATTTTGTTGATTTGTTTAATTTAATTCTATTTGTGTGTTGAGTTTTTAAGTAAATGTTTTTCTTTATTTTTTAGCTTTTACGGTGGTTCATATGTGTTATTGAATGGCCACAATAAAATGCTGTGAATCATCAGTAAAAGAGTCGACCACTTTATTAACCAGATTAGCCAGACTCCTTTAAACATCCTGCCATTATTCCAAATTGAGGGCAAAAGGTTTGTGAGATGTCTTACCTTATTTGTCTAAAATATCATGATATATCTGAGAATTTTGAGATACGATTTTTTTGGATGTCATTAGTGTTACTCTTTTTATAGCTGGGAGTGTTAAGATCTTTACATAAAAATACATTATACTGAATAACTATGTGATTGTTACATCTCTGATGAAATAGCACATTGCTAATGGCAGCCATTTTTTAAAAATATTAGTTTTTTTCTGTAAATTGTCATTGGTGTTACTTCTCTAATGAGTACTTCCTAAGCACTATTCCTTTAACTGACCAACATAAAGCATAAAAACAAAAAAGATGGAACATTTTTTAAGTTTTATCATATTCAATATCTATTATTATATTCTAATTTTGTCATTGGTGTTACATTGTGTCATTGGTGTTAAACCAAGTTTTGGTGTTATGAATGTTTTTTCTTGTACTTTCTAGTTATATATTGTTGTTGATATGGGATGTAAGACATTGTTGATATTTCAGTCTTTGCATCAAAGTCTTTTTGATTAAATATTTTTGTTGGTTTTAAAGAAAAAAGTCAAACTGAGAATCAAATAATTTCATACAATGCTGGGTAAAGATGAAGAATTTAATTAAACAAATATTAATAATCAATTATTTTTCTTGCTGTTATCATTCCTCTACTCAACCTTTAACTAAATACACAAGCTGTAATTGTAGTACCCTCACACCTGATGAGGGGAGATATTAATGTAAGAGAAAACTATAGACTGTAAAAAAAAGTTCTGAGCCTGTTCGCTCTCTTCCATTGGTAAAAAGTGAAGCAGCTGTGTCCCGATATGGCGCTGACATCTTGGGTCTTGAGTCTGCGCAGTAGCGTTTTCGGGACCAGTCATGCGCAGTTGGAAGGTCAACACTTCCAAGGAAAAGCAATCAAACGCTGCAATCATCAATCAAGGCAAAACAAGACAAGATAATAATGGTTTCCACAAAGTCATTAATTATTACCAATGTTCTTACTCTTAGACATTTTCCTTTCAATAATCAGACATTAGTTGCTTAAAATTTATAATTTTGATCTCCAAAATTGTAAAACACCACACATTTCAACATTTAGTTGTATAACACCACATATATTTCAACATTTTTGTAACCACCACATAATGAGAAAAAATGACAAATAAATGACTCTGACAAATGGATTCTTTATTAAAATGTATTAAAAAGTTAAAAATAGATTAAGCTCCCCGTTTTGCGGATTTATAGATTTGACAAGTTAATTAATACTATTAAAGAAGTTTTGGGTATGTTGAAAGAAGTTCATTGCCATCACCCAAATTCCACCTTTTCTGTAGAATGACCCATATATAACATGACAAGTATTAACAATACATCCACAGTAATCTGAACAAATGGAGAGAAGAGAGAAAGGGGAGAAAAAAAACAAAACTAATTATGGTACATGAAAGATCTCATCATATTTCTTTAAAAACAAATAATTTTTTCTTATTAGTCTTAGTGATTTAAACAAATGTTCTACTTCACATAAGAAATCTATAAAAGTAGGTATTTTCTTAAGAAATCTTTGTTTGTGAAAATAGAATTTTGCCATAAGGATAAGAAAGTTAACAGTTGATTTTAAAGATTGGTTTTGATAAAAAAAAACACATCCTTAATGTGTAAGTTACAATTCACATTCATTTTAGAAAAACAATAGGAACTCAAATCTTTCCAGAAGTTTAAAATCAAAACACCTCCCAAACATAACTGTGAAAGTTGTTTTTTGCATGACTCATGAGTAAGGGAAGCTTTCATTAGACATACCGGTATTAATCCATCAGAAATCGCCTTTATAACAGATTTAAATTCTTTAAACGGAACAAGACATTGATGGATATTCGTAAAGCATTCATAAGATAACAGATCACCATTAGGGTTGAATAGATCAGCAACAAAAATTATGTTTTTCTTAAACCATTTATGAAAAAAGATTGATCTATTTCTAATTTTGATATCCAAGTTATTCCATTATATGGTTTTGTGGGGGAAAAATTGTGGTTGTAAACCAGTTTCCAGGCTAACAAAGCTTGTTGATGGAGTATAGCCGGTTTACTAGGTAATTTTCCAGTGGAGTAATTCCATTTAAAAAAAAGCCACATACCCTCTTAAATATATTATTAGGAATAAAATACCATAAAGAATTTGACCCAAGTAAACATCTTTTTAACCAATTAATTTTAAATGTATTGTTAGTATTCTCAAAATTTAGGACTTCAAGACCCCCATCACTCCTATGGCTTAATTCAACAGGTGCAGGCAATAATCAATGATTGAATGACGGGGTGCAAAGGGTGATGGGAGATGTTGTCCGGTAAGTGAGGGCAGATGACGGAGGATCGTGACACATTAAACTTAACAGTCCTTTAAACCAACAGTTTTTAATGGAAGTTCATACAGAATACGTTTGGCACTCACACATGTTTTATAATTACGCACCGTTATGACCCAATAACTGAAGTAAAAGAACAATAGTTGTAGAAAAATACCTCACTATTCCCTTTCCAGAAGTCTCTTCTGTCAAATACATATTCTTACAATTAATGGGAAAATCTGTAATTTCAGCAATGACATCAAATGACAAAAGGACTGTTATTCTCTGAAAAGTAGCATGTACATATTTTAAGTTTTCATATTTGAAATGAAAATATTTTATACATTGTTGGCAAATTTACTGATTGTTGTTGACAGGTGTGATAATCAATGGTTTCGAGTTCTTTCCCCAATTATTAAAACCTGGGTTAAAATATGGATAGAGTTTCTCATTGAAAGATTGACCAGTATAAGAGTAGATATGAGATCTGGACTCCACATCATAAAAGGAGACCAAACCCTCCTCATAATCCACAAACACACCCACCTTCTTTGGATTCACTTTCAGACACAGATTGACATCAGGACCAGCAGCAGCTTTATATTCATTATCATTGCTCAGAGAAACTGTCCAGAATCCATCCGCTGGTGTCATTGTGATCTCTCCCTTTCTGTTAACAGATTCTCTGACCACACCTAAACTCCAGTTAGTATTTCCCTTCACCTGAACCTCATAATAAAATCTCCCTGATGAGAATCCCTCATTACCCAGGACAACACTATACAAATCAAACATATTTGGGTTTTCTGAAAGGTCAAGCAAAATGCCTTTATCTCTCACTTGTTTCTTATCATTAGAAAGGGTGAGTTTAGCATTTGCTGTATCAGGATCCAGAGTAACATCCACTGAAAGAGATCAGAGAATATGAATCACAACTTCACAATACAAACACTTTGTGATGATGATGATATGTGTGATATTTAGTTTTTCTTGATTGCTAAAACACTATAATCAGGCTTTTGAACTAAAATTTCAAAACCATAACGCCATTTTTCAAGAATCATTTTGCTGAACTATAAACACTATTCCCCTGCTTTAACACATGAGTCAGATTTGGTGAACTGTTACTTCAAAACTCTACACACAAATCCCTACATTTCTCAGTGCTTACACCATGTGGTCATATAAAGCAATAGCATTCAATACTGTTCACTCAAGTCAGCATAGCTTAGGCTCAATTAGCAAACAATTACCAAGGTGGAAACACTAAGAGTTAAAATTGGGCTATGTTTACACGTGGGTGGTTATTTTCATAAACGGACATTTCAACCTCTCCGGTTTCCAAAATAATATCGTGCACACATGTCAGTTTTCAGAAAAGTGTTTATTTACACGTACCCGTGCATACATGCCGTCAAGAGAAGCTCAAGCCCACGTAAGCCAATCACCGGCTGCACTGGTGGTGACGCGAACTGGTTCTTCATGTTGGAGGGAGGAGTTGTTGCAGTAGGTGATCGATGACGTCAAAGTACCGCGAGAGCGAGTTGAGGAATCATACGTAGAGGTCTAATTTCGAATCGCTCTCGCTGTACTTTGACTTCATCCGTTGCAGCGCCGCATGAAGTCAAACACGCGTAAAATTGCTGACCTCAGAGCACTCGTCTCTGCTCCTCGACATAATGGAGCAGCTGTATTTGCAAATACAAACACACGAAACGAGTTTGCACGAACAGAAATGTGATCTTGGAAGCGTTCAGAGTAGCAGTCACATGTAAACATGGGTCGCACTTTTGACGTAGGTGCGAGCTCTGGCACATACTCTGTGACGTTGCCTGCTTAAACATCCGTTTGTCTCACTTTACATGCAACCGTGCAACCGAAGATTTTCAAGATTTTCAAGAGTTCTTAGAAACAATCGGTTTCAGAGGCGAGTTCTCCGTTTGCGTGTAAATGAGGGGCACAAACGAAGGTAAATCTCTCAGTTTTTAAAAATAACCATGTGCGTGTAAACAGAGCCTTGAACACACATCAATCAGATCCTTCAGATAGATAAAAGGGCCTGAATCAGTTCACTGAGCTTTGGAAAAATGGATCCACAGAGAAATTAAGGAATAGGTTGAGGAGGAGGAGGAGGGAGAGGAAGAGGAGGAGGGAAAGAAGGAGGACATGGTGAAGGAGGAGGAAGAGGACTTGGTGAAGAAGTATGAAGAGGAGGAGGACATCGTGAAAAAGTAGGAGTGAGACAAAGGGCAATGAAATTCACGCCACTCTAGCTGACCATGTCCTTGTCCATGGTATGACTATGAGGGAGGCTGAGCAACGAGTGCAGCCTATTTTGAGTCGCTTCACTATTGCCTCCATCTTCAGAGCCCTTATGAAGGAAATCAGATAGATGTACTTACAGTAAGGGCCAATCTAATTTCTCTGTCTTACCCCTTCCCCTTTGTCTTAGTCTTCCCCTTGCCCCTCGAAACTGAGTGAAGGGGAAGGGGCAAGACAGATCGTTCGTCTAAAAAATGAGACACCACTCGATTACCGTTTGCGTCACCTTCCCTTGCCGCTAACTGGCTGCTACGCAAACAGACAAGCGGTATGAGCTGAGCTCACCAAATAGCGCATAACTTAGCTGCTAGCTAGCGCCTTAACTAGCGATTTAAATAAAAACATTACAATTAAAACCGCTTGAACATTTTATTAAAAGTATCATAAAACATGGGTGTCATAATATATTCTCAATTAAACTGCTGAAAATAACGTTACTTTCATTTGTGCGACCCCTTGACAGTTCGACGTTCATCCATAAAACATCTTATTGCCGGCTCTCCTGAGAAATTCCTACGTTAACGTTTACCCTTCTCTTTCAAGTGTGGTCCTTATCACACTTCGTTTCAAGGGCTATGTATCCCTACGTCTTGGCCCTAGCCCTTGATCAAACTGAGAATTGAGACGCCACTTCGCCTCACATGAACGTGCAAAACCAAGGGGTAGGGGTAAGGGGAAGGGGTAAGACAGAGAAATGAGACGCACCCTAAGACTGCTCTGTACAGTAACTTTAGTGTGCATACACCATTGGACTATGCTACTGGAATAAAGAAATGCATAAAATTTCCTTGCATACAGATCGACATATCAGTAGATGAATGCCAGGGGTGGATCATGCAAGAGGATTTTATCCTCGCTGTTTGGCTAGGACCAATATAGCATGTGATGTGGACGAGATTCTCTGGCCTGAACCAGAACAAGACATGATGTTGAGGCGGAATCATTTTTTTTTACAATGTGCTGTGTAGCACATAAATGCATAAAAATGTGCTAATGCATACATTGATTGTGTCTTTTTTGTTGGTCATGTGAAAAAGTTTTTGAGGGGGAGAACCACAAGCAACTTCCCAGTTTTGGATATATTGTTTTGAATTTATTGCACCAGTGTGTAATACTATGTTGTAGTGTGTGTGTTTTTGAAAGCTTGTGTGTGATGTCTGATGGAAAATGTTTTTTTTTTAGTCAAATGGTGAACAGTGAATGGTTTTGAGTGTAGAGCTTCATTTTGACCTGAAAATAGGATGTTTGGAGAATTGTGGGAGACGTTATGGAATTGTGTTTACTGTTTTTAGAATATGAGGCATAGTTTCAAGAAAAAGCAACCAAGAAAAACTGTAATACAGGGTTTAACTGTAACAATCGATTATCTGTCAGTATGTAAATGTAATTTTTTTTAGTATATGAGTGAACAGATCAGATGTCACACTGTACCTGCATACTGCTGCATCTTCTTCAACACTGTACAGACAAATGAAAATAAAACATCATCACATCTTTCATATTAATGTATATATGCAATTTTAAACAAACTAAGTTTATATACATTTTGGTTCATATTATGTCTCTGGTCAATTAATCTGTGTGTGCTGATAGAGGATCAAGCATCAAATAGGAAAGATCCCTCATCCTTTGTGTAGAGTGAATTGTGCACCCACAAGAAACATGTTTAACAGGAACTTTTCAGGATTAGGTTTAAGAAGTATAGCCAACCTGAACACACGCACGCACACTTTATTTTGATTAAAAGAGAAGCATATATCATGGCATAATCAAAATTTTGCACGCACGCACACCCTTTGAATTGCTAAATTATCCATGGATGCCCATTATGCACATACATTTATTTAGTTGCAAATACAACTTTTTTTGGAACCATCACAACAAGTTTGTTCTTTGTACTTCATGTCTGTGCTAAATTAAATCACACACATAAAGTCTCATTATCAACTGCTGATAAAAAAAATTATATTAAACTATCCAACTGTATTTGATCTTGACCTACCAACTTCACCGAGTTTTTCAATGTTGAGAGACTGAACATCAGTGGAAGAAGTGAGGTAGAGCATCAGCAGGGAGATTCCCACAGGAACAACAAGAAACCACAAATAAGATCTGATTCTCCCAACAAGCGGTGAGGACTGAAGTCTTAAATGTTTTAAATGGTGAGCAGATGAAAAATGTTGCTGCTTTCTCCAGCCTTTTAGATGTTTCTCCTGGAAAAAAAGCCAAGATAAAATCAGATCTCACAATATTTTCTGAAACACTTCTTAATTATCCGAGCTATGCTCTCACTGGCTATGTTTACATGCCTGAATTTAATCCGACTGAAGGTTACAGTTACATGCCCCCTAAACATTGCAATCTGATTAAAATGTTTGTTTACATGTACATTCTATAATCCGAACGTCAGACAGTGTGCCAGCTTTGTGTATAAAAACCAGCCCAAAAGCCTCCCAATGACTATTCACAGTCCAACTAGGGGTGTGCATTGGCACTGCCCTCACAATTTGATTCAATTACGATTCACCAGGTAACGATTCAATTCAATTCGATTCTACAATGCATTGCGATGCATCAGAATTCTACTGTACACAACAAGGCACATTTTTAATCAGTCAAGTAGTAAAGTCAAGTGCAACTATTCTCAACAAAAACGGAAGCTTAGCAGCTGTAAGACAATGACAATTATATACCTGAGATGAGATTTTTACACACAGCATAAGTCTTGTCTAGTTTCCCATTAACTTCTTAGAATCCGAAATGTGCCCATATGTCCACTTTCCATGGAAAAGGGTGCGTTTTTATTTTCCCGTCTATCACAGTCATCTCTCTCCACCTCAGCCATCTTGATTGTTGTTGTTATGCCCCCTGAAGTAATTCAAACTTCACAACTTTATTGTCCACTTGAGCCCAGAAAATAAACAGTGACATAATCGATTATGGGACTATGCTACATCGATGCTGAATTGTACATGCGCGCATTGCCGAATCGATTATTGTTGACATCCCTTAATTAAACTTTGAACTTCAGTAGTTTTTACATGAGAACTGGCCAACCCAATCCTGATTTGGGACTTTTACGACCTTTGTCTTATCTGTGTATATATTGTAAGGTGGTTCGGCAAAAGATTTAGGAAAGCACTCTTTTATCAGAGGTTTCCCACACAACTCTGTGTATTGCTATAAATTTATGGAAAAATCTGTATTCAGAACTTCCTGCACTGCTGTGTTTCTCTACATTGCCAGGTATGACTTCGACTCTTATTATTATTGTGACTTTAATTTTCTATGCTGATCTTTTTAGTTAATGTGTTGTTTTTGATATACTGTAAAATGCTTGATGGATTTAATTGATTAATTTCAATAAAATGATGATTGATTTAAGTGTAACCTGCATGGCAAAATAAATTGGTAATGTTTATTAAAACTTGTCAAGTGTTTTTTTATCATGTTTTCTGTGTTTAAGATAAAGATACTTGAAGGGGTGTAAATTAGGAGTAATGTCTAAAAACATAGATGGAGTAATGCCCCCCATTTTAGGTTGGATGAAGTATTTGCTTCAATCTAAAACTTAGATGGATCCTCAGTTTTTAGTGTGTTTGGATAAAACGCCTTACTTAGAAAGAGAGTGACTTAACACGCAGCTGTATGGACTATTAACTTAGCACCTCCAGAATTACATCTTATAATTTATGTGAATGTAACTTATTCAAAATAACTAAGAGAATGAAAATATTACAATGGTAAAATACATAAATTCTGATTAGCATCAGAATAATATTGATAGTTTAAAGGTGTAGCGGAGGATTTTCTCGAATTTTAGAACAGAATCGCCTTCTCCACTTTTTAAAAAAATGGAATTGCCAGTTCAAGTCACATGGCTGGCAGGTTGCTACTGTGGTGTCCTTGAGCAAGACACCTTAACCCTAATTGTTCCCTGGGTGCTGTAGGGATGGATAGCTGCTCAATGTGTGTGTACAACTTGCAGTGCCTGTGTTCACTACTCAGTGGGATGGGTTAAATGCAGATGTCACATTTCGAGTATGTGCTGCACACTTGACAAGCATGTCACACTTTCATCTACTGACCTGTATGAGGTGTAGATTTTCTTCAGTGTTTGTGATCTTCTCCAGCTCAGTGTTTCTTCTCTTCAGCTCAGTGATCTCCTGCTCCAGATCTTTAATGAGATCTTCATCCTGTTTTTCTGCTGCTTTCTGCTTTTCCTCCATCTCCAGCAGCTCAAACTGACATCATTACAAAGCCAATGAAAGCATGATACATTAAACATTAAACTGTTTCAGTAGAATTTAAACTCACTCTTCTGAGTTCTCCTGAATGTTTGATGTCTTGAATCTTCTTGATTCTGTCCTGGATCATCTGTTGCACATCTGTCTGTGTCTTCAACAGCTCAATCTATATAAATGACAACAGAGATGCATTAAATCAAAACTGAGATTTATTACTTTAAGTCTAGATAAAAAGTTTATACAATAATCTGATATATGATACATTCACTAATAACACTGTATTGTATGTATGGCTTCAGAAGATTTTAAATACAGCACAGGCATCTGAATGTTCTCCACCTTTAATTTTTCCTTTAATATTTCTCACCTTCTTCTTTTCTCTTTCTTCGTTTACAGTCACAGTGTTGTGATTCTTGTGATCTGTGACAGTACAGATGAGACACACACATGTCTGATCATCCCTACAGAAGAACTCCAGAGGTCTCTCATGTTTCAGACAAATATAATCCTGCAGATTATTCACAGGATCAATCAGTTTGTGTTTCTGTAAACCTGTCACTCTCATATGAGACTCCAGATGAGTTTCACAGTAAGAGCTCTGACACACCAGACAGGACTTCACAGCCTTCAGTTTTACTTCCTCACAGATGTCACAGTAAACCCCAGGTTGTTTCTCTGCAGTTTTCTTCTTATGTTCATCCACAAGATTTCTGAGTGTTGTATTAATCTTGAGTTTAGGTCTCTTCTCGAATGTTTCTTTACAGTTTGGACAGCTGATGTCTTGACAGTTGTTCCAGTATGTATTCAAGCAGATCTTGCAGAAGTTGTGTCCACATGGAATGCTGACTGGATCATTGAACACATCCAGACAAATTGAACACTGAAACTCCTCGGCCATTGGATCACTGGAGGATGACATGACTGCAAAGAGAAATTATGAAAACATTTAACATACATGCATAGCTTATATACATATAAAATCCTCATCACAGTTCATACTTAATTGTGTAACTTGGTGATAGTTTAAGCTTTTTATTAATACAAATGAAACTATAAACTTTAGTTTACAGTAGCCTATATGAAATCCAAAAGATGTTTACCTGCTATCCGCTTTCGGACAATGACCTGGCCAAAATGTGTAAATGTTGTGTATATACGTCACTTCCTGCCACCTATGTTCAGTAAATGAGCGATGCCTCAGTCAGTTTGGTTCTCTCTGGTTAAATCTGCTGAGACGATCACAACCTTTAAGATGCAACAAAAAAACCACACCTACTCCACATTCAATAAACTAATCCTTAACTTATTGTTAAAAAAATCTTCTCAAGTTGTTCATCTCTCCCTTATGCTTCTACTCTAATACTAAATGTTAACATATTTCTGTAAACTATGCTTTTTGCTTTCTCCTTAGACAAAATAAAATGCTTTCTCTTTTTTATTGCAAAAACATACAGAACATACATAAAGAAAAGTAGACATACATTATTGTCATAACCACGTATACAAGATACAACATACAAAATGTTTTCTCATTTGTAGATTATGAAAATAATAAATATAAAACATTTTTAGTTGGGTGTTAAAAGTGTAACACATGGCAACTTCCGGTTTATTAAAATAATAATAATAATAATAATAATAATAAGCAAAACATGGGTTTAGAGTTAAATGGCAGACATTAAATACACTTCAGATACCATTTTAGTTAAACAAATATAGTTGAGGATTTGACCATGGTTAACCACAATACTAGCACTAACATGTTATATCTCTATAACTTACCTGTAAGTGAATATCAGCGGTGTCCACTACACCGTTACAATAACGGAAATATTCTGTGGTTACGATAATCTGTTGTTCATCAATGTAGTTTCACTTTCGCGCAAGTGACGTCACCGATTAATTTCGAAATACTAGCCGTTTCTCAATGTCAAGGATACTTCCTTGGCAGGACTAGTCCTTACAAGTCACTTCCTTCAGAGGCGAGGCGAGGCTCCTTTTAAGCATTCGGAGAACACGTTAAATGGAACAGGCTAGCAAGTGCACGTCATTACGTCATTACGTGATTGAAAGGTGTGCTTTCGGTGCTGCGCGCAGAGGATTGTGGGTGATTTCAGCGCGTGAAGAGCGCGAAGGATACAAATTTGCATCCTTTCCTGTATATGGGATATTTGTCGAACGAAGGACTCAGTCCTTGGCTGAAATTTCGAGGATCCTCGACATTGGAACAGTCCTTCGACGGACGTCGATGACGTAGCATCCTCGAAATTCTAGCTTCCGAGGATCCTTCCTTGACATTGGGAAACGGCTACTGCTTCATGAAGCCTCGAACTTATGAATCTTTTGTTTCGAATCAGTGGTTCGGAGCTTTCAAACTGGCCAAGTCACGTGAGTTTAGCAAACGAGGATTCAGTTTATAAAACATTCATCCTTGAATGCTAACATTTATCCTACTTTTTGTTTATATACAGATTTAATGACAAACATAATAAAACTAAAAACATAGAATACACTTTAACTTAATGGCTTAAATATATATATATATATTTTAGAAAAACCTTTGGAATTCTGTTGTAAAAAGTGTTAAATGTTTGGACTGAGATCTTGCTACAACATTTTCACCAGCAGGTGGCGCCATATTTGGTATTTAAAGCGCTTCAAAACCGTGAATCTTTTTCAAAGCATTTGATTCAATTAAATCGATGCTTCGAAAAGTTTCGTTTCTCCCATCGCTACACATGAAACCAAACTGCAGGTGCTGCAGTTTGTAGGCGGGTATGTCTCGGAGGACCATATTAGTGGTCCGGTTTTGTAGTTCGTAGGCGTCGCTTATTCATCTGAGATCATGATTATGATTTGGCTATTTCAGTTCTTTGAACACTCCTGCTTTTGATGATTATTGAATCAACATGATCGCAATTCTTGATATATAGTCTCGGAAAATCTAATCACTTTGTCTGTGTTCATGTCACGGAATTCAGCTTTGTTTTCAGCGTTGGATGTCTTTTCCGTGCCACTCCCATGCATTTTTGTGACATTTGATTTATGTATTATGTTTTCTCATTGTTTTTTTCCCCTATTTTCAAATAATTGTCGGTTGGGGTAAGATTCAGGGTTTGGGTTAGGATGTCTAAAAATGTGATTCTAACCCCAACCACAAGTGACAATAGTAAGGAAATAGAAAAAAAATAAGAAAACAATACATAAAGTGATAACAGTGGGAGTGACACGGTAAGACACCCATGCTCCTGGCACGGAAAAAAAGCTGAATTCCTTGACATGGACACGGCTAAAGTGCAGCGTAAAAATGGAATACCTATCGATAACAGAAACATTGATCAACGCTATGATTGATCGGTTGTTATTATCACATAGGCCAATCGATGCTATGCATGAAAAATAAAATAGTATTAAAAACATATATATTAATGGTTACGATACACACCCAGTTTTTAACCCCTGCAGAGTAAGAGCTATTGATGATAGGAGGTTATAGTGAAGTGAACTTTAAAAATTAGGATTGTGCCTTTCTAAAACCACCTAAAATCTTTTTGGTGATTTACTGGGGTCTACATAAAATCACCTTTAATTAATATAACTTTAAAATTGACTAATTAAGGTCATGTCACATCTGCAGTAAATGGATTTTTAATGTTAATTTTACATCAAAAGTGCAACTGTATCAGATTTATGTTCACTGCACACTAGTAAAGGAATCCTCTAAGACGACATGTAAAAAATCTGGAGTTAAGTCACTAAAGGGCTTTTCACACTTGAAATAGTTAACCCTGGGTTATTCTAAACCCTGGGTAATGGAATCCTGGGTTATCTGTTTCACATTTCACACGGTTCATGCTTAACCAGGGGTTAAGAGATAACCCTGGGTATTCACAATCTGACGTTTCACACTGTGCATTCCTACTGTAAACCCTGAGTCAGGAGTCTCCAACCCTGCTCCTAAACTAATTATCAAACAACACTGAACACCTTGATTAGCTGCTTCAGCTGTGTGTAATTAGTGTCACAACATTCTAACCCGCTTCGTTTTATATTGCGTACGTTTGGCACCGCAAAAGCGTTTCTAACCCTGCTTCAGAGCAGGGTTTTAAAACCCTGGGTTAATTTCAGGGATAACCCTGCTTCTAAATTACAAGTGTGAAACGCTGCTTAACACAGGGTTAAAAGCAGGGTTTACAACAAAGATAACCAAGGGTTAAACGCAGTGTAAAAAGACAATCTGTCTTATTTCATAATCTTGTTTTATGAAACGACCCTCAGGACAGAAGCTGCACAAATAACATTGGTTTTATTGACGCAAAAAGAACAGTTTACTGTATATCAACTGCTGAGGGAAATAATTTGATATACTATTAGTTTAACCTCACAGTAATTGTTCAGGTGAGGTTCATATGTATGTCACATGACCAAATAACCAAAATAAACATCATAGGTGAAGGACACGAGAAACACAAACAGAAATTCATGTAATGTGAACATGAACAAAGTCTGATTTATACAACAACTCTCAAATCTTTTTGCTGTACTGACATGTTAACACGTATACATGAACGGTGGCTTCATTATGTTGTTATTTCATCTTCTCTCTTCAGGATTGGGCAATGCCAATACACAGAACACACAGTACCACCTAATAAACCAACAACCTCTAAAATATCTGAGTGAAAATAAATGAAAAAAAAACAAAAAACATTGGCTGATGTGTTTCTTAAAAGACAACAAATATATTATTGATATTTTCTCATGCCCACATGAACTACTATGGATGACTCTGAACAGCCTGTAACATTGTTACATTAAAAAAGATGACAGATGATTCCATATAAATGATAACATTCTGTTAATTCCCACAAACAAAAGTTCTTAATGAAACATACAAAAATAAGTCACTGCACTACAAAATAATCTACACATTACAAAATAATATACATATATACACCAATTATTGACAGTTTTGATGATCAGTGGCCCTGAGTTCCAACCTCAATTTTTAAAGGCAGAGTGCACGATGTTTGAAAGCCAATGTTGACATTTGAAATCACCTAAAGAAACACGCCCCTACCCCAATAGAATCTGGACCTTCTTTTGATAGACCCGCCCCACACATACGCAACACCTGCAAGGATGTCGATTAGTACAGTGGTTCCCAAACTTTTTCGGCGTGCGGCCCCCCTTGAGTAAAGTGCATTTTTTTGCGGCCCCCCGAAAGAAAATTTATGACAAAAACAGTTTTAAAATGTAATATTTTAATTAAACAAAACATATAAAATTATACCTAGTAGTGCTGTTGGTTAGTTGGCTTATTATTTTTTAGGTTTAATTACACAGAACTCATGATAAAAGAATGTATTTTATAAAATGTCATAAAACTGGGGCCCCCCTGGCACAATCTTGCGGCCCCCCTGGGGGCCCCGGCCCCCAGTTTGAAAACCACTGGATTAGTAGACACGCCTCTTTCTGCTGATTGGCTACAAGTGTGTTTTGGTAGACGACACCCTTATCCAAAACGTTTTTCAAACATTGTGCACCGGCCTTTAAACTTGGGTTAAAATATGGATGGAGATTCTCATTGAAAGATTGAGAAAGACTCATCTAACTTTGTCCTTTTATAGCCAAGTTGCCAAGTCCAATCCCCTATGACATCACAGTCTTGGGAATGCCCTTCATACAGTACAATCCTTCTGATTTCCTTTTTTCTCTTTGTGTTCTCTGTGCTGCTGCTCTTCATGATCCTCTTTTAGCCTGTAATACATCATGCCTATCTGACGGTAATTTATTCTTTGCTCTTATCTTTTACATATCAAAATACATTATTCTTTCTAATACATATTTCTTCCTTTCTACTCTACTTTAATAAACTATTGTGTGTCCTTCCTAAACAATGGATATGTTGTCATGCATTTTGGTGTTAATAGCATAATAAAAGTTTCTGGTGTTCTAAGGGTTACATCGTAAATTACATAAATTTCTTGAGGAAGGACACAAATGGATTTTCTTGTATAACACAATAACACAAACACACAGAGAAACACACAAACACACACACACAACCTCAGAATTTATTCAAATAGTGTGCAATAATTTAAAATAATTTATAAATATAATTATAAGATTGAATTGCTTTTAACTCTTTAGTGTATGTGAATTTCACCTACCAGCTTCGCTTTGTTTCTTAGCGATGTGAGCCTGAAGATAACAACAAAACAAAACAAAAAGGACAGCTACACCAACAACAATCCACAATGAAGAATCCTCAAACAACTCAGATGGAGACCTCTGCTGACATCTATATCCTTTCAGATGTGTCACCTGAGACAAAGACAGAAATGTAATTATAGACTGTGCTGAGTGTACAGTAAGAGCCATATATGGTGTTATTCTTATTTTGTACACTAGGTGGAGTATTGAGATTAGGAAATGTATAAAATAGGTACAGTAAAGAGGAAATGCTGCACAGGTGCAGGTAATGAGCATACAGTTCTTGTAGTTAATTTGATGTCCAATTCTGGTTTTAGCTGTTTAAGTTGGCGAAGCCTGCTGTATTTGCAGAATATATACACCTTAAATACCCCGTTTCTGCATAATTTATGAGTTTAATGTAGGCTACTTCAATAGTAGGCTACATTTATGAGTTTAATGTACTTCAATAGTATACGCATACTCTGTTGTAGGATGTTCTTATGTAAATGAAATGTGTATTTGACTTAATGTGGTACCATGCAGGCTGATTTCTGCCTGACAAATGCATTTTATTCTGGTTAGAAACTTTCCAACTTTAGTGCCACTGTTATCTCACGATCACATGTGCCATTGCAGTACAAAGAGATCAAGACGAAACCAGCCACCTACACTGTAAAAAGTGATTTGTTGTTTCAACGACCATGACGTTTTATGATGAAGTTTTACTGTACTTAAAAATATAAGCACAATTATCTGAAAAAGCATGAATGAAACTCCACCTCACTGCTGCGAAATCAGATTGTACTTACATGTAAATATGCAAATGAGATCATAAAAATTCATACAAACTATCCACCTTGTAAAGAAGTATTGTTATGAGATTGTGTTGCTATCGTGATTCATTAGCACGGAACATAGCAACTGATAAAAAGTCACTTTAAAAAAAAAAAAAGTGCCAAAAATGTAAATATGTTTTTTGCATTGTGTTATTGATGAGAGATGAGATTCACTGACCCGTATGAGACCAAGAGGATCTTTAGTGTTTATGATGTTCTCCAGCTCAGTGTATCTTCTCTTTAGGACAATGATCTTCTGCTCCAGATCTTTAATGAGATCTTCATCCTGTTTCTTTGCTGATTTCTGCTTCAGCAACCCGAACCGACATGATTACAAATCAAATTAAAACATAAAATATTAAACAATTAACTTCAAGTTTTTAAACTCACTCCTCTGAGCTCTACTGAATGTTTGATATCTTGAATCTTCTTGGTTTTGTTTCTGATATTCTGCTGCACGTCCGTCTGTGTCTTCAACAGCTCAATCTATAGAAAGAACAACACAGATCATAGCATTGATTGTGTATGTTCTGAGATGTTTTCAAAACAGTTTAGGACCAGTTCACCCAAAAACAATTTCAATGAATTCATGAATGAATTCATTTCTCACTCAGACTATATGTTTACACGGGGGTGGCTATTTTCATAAACGAACATTTCAACCTCTCCAGTTTCAAAAATAACTTTGTTGACATGCAACCGTTTATATATTGTACAACCAGAAGCTCAAGCCCACGTAAGCCAATCAGAATCCCGAAAACAGCAACAAATCACTTCCTGTTCCTCTTTTGAACAAGGTCGCATTTTTGATGAAGGTGCGAGTTCTGGCACACACGCATTACGTTGGCTGCCTAAACACCCGTTTGTCTCAGTTTACATGCAACAGTGCAACCAAAGATTTTCAAAATCTCCACTCTGGCCAGAGTTTTAAGAATCGGATTCAGGGGCGAGTTCTCCGTTTGCGTGTAAACGAAGGGCACAAACGAAGGGAAATGTCTCAGGTTTTCAAAATAACGAGTAAAGATCAAACAAGCATCAAAATCACATCCATCTGATATTCAATAAGTCATTAATTACTAATAATGTTTCCCTCCACAGTGTTTATCAAATCTCATTCATGCATCTACATATTCATACTTGGTACAAGAACATTTGTTAAATTATGGATAGAAAATTGGTCCTGAGTATTTAATTACTATGTCACATCAAATTTAAATAGATTTATATGAGTGAATGAGATTGGAAAGCTGTAAGGGAAATCATGGCTGCGTCCAAAAACTTATGAGGCTCATGAGGCAATGACTTCAAAGGCATGAAGACAACTCTGGGAAACGCATTCAGACAGACTTTATATGCAGTGTAATGAAATTCTGTTTCAAAATATAAACAGAGAGTGCCTGTGTGATAACAACTCCCATATTTGAAAACATCAATACTGATTTTTCGCTAGAAATGCAATCAAAATGTGTAAATATAAAAAGTGAAAATATAACTTTATTTACAATAAATTTGTGCTCCAGTCTCTGTCTTGGCCACCATTTTAGGCTCGACCAATCACATTCCTCACGCATACCCATGCATAGAATTGTGGGACAAGACAATGAAGGTATTTCAGGAGACAGAAAGTAAACCTAATACTAGATTGGGAAGTGTCTTGATGCCTTCATGCCTTTAGAGCTTTTGGACGCAGCATAAGTCTTTCTTTAAAGCTTTAGTAACTTCTACCTTCCTCTCTTCAATCTCCTCCTCTAAAGTCACAGTGTCATGATTCTTGTGATCTCCATCAGTACACGACAGACACACAGGTGTCTGATCATCTCTACAGAAGAGCTCCAGAGGTCTCTCATGTTTCTGACATATATAATCCAGCAGATTATTCACAGGATCAATCAGTTTGTGTTTCTTTAAACCTGTGACTGTCAAATGACGGCCCAGATGAGTTTCACAGTAAGAGCTCTGACACACCACACAGGACTTCACAGCCTTCAGTTTTACTTCCTCACAGATGTCACAGAGGACTTCAGGTTGTTTCTCTTCAGTTTTCTTCTTATGTTCATCCACAAGATTTCTGAGTGTTGTATTAATCTTGAGTTCAGGTCTCTTCTCGAATGTTTCTTTACAGTTTGGATACATGCAGTCTTCACTGTTGTCCCAATATGTATTCAAGCAGATCTTGCAGAAGTTGTGTCCACATGGAGTGCTGACTGGATCATTAAACACATCCAGGCAGATTATACACTGAAGCTCTTGATTATTGGAGGATGACATTACTGAAAAAATAAATGATTAAAATATTTCACACACATTTCTGATTTACCAAAAATTTACCATGCACTCTTAAAAATTAAGGGTCCAAGTCTTTGTCAAACTGTTCTGGAAGAACCTTTTAAGAACTTGAATTTTTTAAGATTGTGTGAATGAAGTCATTTATGCACACAGGAAAATCCCCAGTGTTAAATTAACTCTACCAGTGTTAAATCAACACTATTTGGTGTTTATATAATCCACACCAAGATCGGTGTTAAAAAAGACTGGTGTTAAAAATATAACTCTGAATCAGTGCTAAAGTTAATGAGATAATGATGTGATGATTAAGACATTAATGGTGAACACCTGCTGGTCATTCAAATCAATTACATTTTGGACATTTTCCTGTCTCTAAATTTTTATTTTGATGATTTGTTTTCTGGAGAAAATACTAAAATAATAAAGAAAGACAAATTATTAAATACAATAGATGAATACTGTTGGGTGTATGCCTCCAAAAGCTGCAATCTTTTACGTTTGCCTCTCTATCAGCATCTCTGTTTGAAAAATAAAATGATAACTTGCAGAGTTATTTTCTAAATGGATAAGTTTAACTTCTAAACAGCTGTCAGAACAAAATACAAGTGCTCAACTATTCCAGCATCCACACGCGTGATTTAGTAGACAAATCTTCTTTCTGACGTGATGTCTCACAAGTCAAATAGACATTTATCACAAAATGTATCAAATTAAATCTTACGTTTGTGTTTGTTATGAGTTCATTTGAAGTCACCATTATTGTGATTAGTGTTTCCTTTAGTTAGGCATTTGTCCCTTGACCTTCACTGATCTAACTCTCCTCTTTTAGCAATAGCAACAATGTTTTAGTAAGACCACTTGTTCATTGCTTCATGTAGAGGGAAGCCCTTCCAGACCTTCTCAGACTGTTTATTTTTATTATATTCTACTCTACAAATCATTGAAACATTTGATCACAAATTAATTATGAAGAAACAGGCATATAAAAAAACTCTATGCACATGTCATTGTATTGAATGAGACTGCCACCATGCTTCAGTGGTTTTTTTTTTTGCTTAAGAGAGACTTCATGATTTCTGATACAAATCTCAACGATGGTGACAGTTAATGGTAAGAAAGTTGCAAAAATTTTTGTCATGTTGTAATGCATGATGGGATTTATGAATGAGTATTCTACAATCCTGGTACCCAGCATGCATTGCGGCATGACATTTTGTTGTTGATTGTCACCATGATTGTGTTTTATAGGCTGATTGTTGATGTCTCAGTGTGTCTGACTGAAACCACAGATTAGATTTGGGTAAACAATATTTAACTCTTCAGGGTATGTGGTCTTTTACAGCACTGTTGGATTTCATGGGAACTTCACAGGGTTGGCAGAACATAAATTAAACACTTATATTCAGTGATTATTTTTTTATGATATCATTGAATCCCCAGACTAGAGTTGTGACGTTCGCGAACGAACCGATTCTTTTGAACGGCTCATTAACATGAACGATGGGAGCCGAGTCGCGGCTGGAGGGGAGCCGTTCTTTCTGTCGTTCTTTTTTCCTATGCGTGTTTCACACAGATTCACACAAATTAGCTCCTCCGCGAGACAGAACAGTTATAGGGGGAGGGGTGCACATGATGATAGTTGTGCACGCATCGTTCACGTGAGAACTCCAGTGGAAAAAAACGGTGTGCCCCAGATGTCCTATTTGCAAAGTTTACCGTAATAATAGTATTAATAGTGGACTGTATGTAGACATTTATTTCCATTTTATTTATTCTAATTTGTGGAAGAGTTTGTAGTAAAAGCTGTTTTGCACAGAAATTCATTGCAGCCGGATTTTTTTTTATGTTTATTTGTGAGTAGGTATTGTATGAATAACATAAGTCAAAGTAGCTTTACACATACACACATTTTGTACTAAAGGTAAATCCAAAATAGTGATGTCACTGTCTAAGCAGAGGGCTTTTGTGCAACCCTATGGAATATAGTCCACACATGACAAATGAGGTTAAAATCAATATTTCAGAATAATTTAAACTCAGATATTGGTGTGTGATATCTGAACTTAATTATTAGACTACAAATCTCACCTCATCATTCCTCCTAGTGATTATTTCCAGGATAAACTGAGATGCCCCTAAGCTGGCTTCCTAAAACTGACTAAATATTTTAAAGAGCCAAAAGAGCCGTTCTTTTGAACGGCTCTTTGAAAGGAACGGATCGCCAAGATCCGGATCCCCTCAAAGAGCCATAAATCCCATCACTACCCAAGACTTATACTTTTATACTAATTAACATAGTGAAAGTTATAGACTTCATTTCTCTCATCTTCCTCTGCTTTAACAGATGTGTTTTATAAACACACTACCACAATGAGCAGAAGAAAACTAACACTAAACTTCCAGACCCAAGTACCCAACTAAAGGAAACACTAATCGGCACAATGGTGACTTACTTTATTAACGAGATTTACAGCAGTTCTTTAGAAGTTAAACCTATCATCCATGTAACTCTGCAAGCAAGTTGTAATTTTAGTTTTCAAACAGAGATGATGATAGTGTTCATTAAACTCTAGGCATTTTATATTTTGCATTTAATATTTTGGCTTTCTTCCTCATTTTAGTATTACTTTCTCCAGAAAAAGTGTCAACAAAATAAAACTTTTAAGACAGGAACAATTCCAAAATTTTGTTGATTTGACACGGAATGACCAGCAGGTGTTCACTATTACTGACTCAATCACTTCATTATCTTATTAACTTTAACACTGATTTAGTGTTTTTTTAACACCAATCTTGGTGTGGATTATATAAACACCGAGCAGTGTTAATTTAACACTGGGGATTTTGCTGTGCACTATATAATTCATTATTATTATTTTCAAATAATTCAAAGGACCGGAGTCAATTATTACGCTTATACCACGGTTACCACAGACAGTGGTTATTTTAAGACATTTGACAGGTCAGGTGTGTGCGTTTAAAAACATAAAAATAATGAACACCCATGAAACATTTCTCAACCAATCAGAATAAAGCACTCAACAGGCCCTTGGTATAATCTGAGTTACTGAATTACATGGAGGTTCAATAATACTCAGTCTCCTGGCTCTTCTTCTTCTTCTTGGTGATGTTGATGAAGATTCTGTCATTGATCTTCATCAGTTTAGGTCTTTAATAAAACAAAAAACACAATATATATAAAATGTTTGCATTATGTTTACAAGCATTCTTTTAAAAGTCACTGAAACAATCTGAACTTTAAACTGGTGTTTATATAAAACTAAAAGATTATTCTGTTTATTTATTATTTCAACAGATGAACAGAAAACTTTATGTAGTCTAGTAAATTAATCTTGTTTTCTGGCATATCTTTATTCAATCTGTCATGTAACTTTACTTCCTGAATCTTAAGTCTTTAAGTCTTGTGTAAAAAAAGAAACAGAACTTTACTTTTCAAACAAAAAGGGACAAAGCTAGGGCTGGTCAATAGCCTACAGCTAAAATGTGTCACGGTACAAATGGAAAATGTTTGTGATGACGAGTATCTTCAGTATAGAAAAAATCCAAATGTGCAGGTCCAACGCTCGCGACTAGCTTTATTCAGGAACTGCACATGAGGGTTGTTCATGCAAACAAACTTCATGTTTATTTTAATGCACTTAAGTAAAAATCAATCAATAAATACTGATATGTCTGCGTTTTTTCCCCAGCCCAAAGGATGCAGACAACTTTTAATAGTAATCTGATACTGTTAGCAAACAACCAAACGTAGAAATGCTGAAACCTGCTTAGTCCAGTTTACGTGACACATAACATACTTAACCAGATCACTAACATTATAATCTTTCACTTACCTGTGAGTGAATATCAGCTGTGATGACTTCACTCTCACAATGACTGAAGAAATATCCAGTTTATAAATTAAGAAAGACAGTTTAGATAAGAGGTAAGACCTCTGTCGCTTTAGTTTTACTTTCTCTAACAGTGACGTCAGAACCCCACCCATGTACACCTGGTTGTGAACCAGATCAGATCTGTTATTATAATCACTCTATTGGATGTGTACATGTGTCTACAGTATCTGTACTAGTTTTTTTTATCAAAAGACACATCATTTACTGTACAGCAGATTGTTAGCTGTTAAGTGTACAGTCCTCACTTCTGTATGTGAGTTTAAATAAGGAGTCATTGTTAATGTGTGACACGTAAACGCATACAGGAAACAACTGTAAACTTGTCGCTTGTTTGTTTTGTTTTTTATTTTCCCTCCTCAGGACTGGGAAAAGCCAATTCAAAGAACATTGCTCTATAAACCAAAAACTGCTAAATTTGTAAAAAATTAATAACGAAAACAGCCATTGTTAACTTAGTTCATCAGAGGAGATTTACTCAGAATGATTCTTCAAACTATAATAATAACAATAGTCATTATTATTCATATTTACTCACATGAAGTATGTGTAAAAGTGTCCTATTCTGTTTGGTATTAATTGCACATTTTACCCAAATTAAGATTTTTATATTTTAACTATTTATATGGATGACTATGACTCTAAACAATATACAGTAAACTTTTTTACATTTAAAAATCTGCAATTACAATGACATCAACTGACATAAAAAATGGTTTTCTCTGAAAAACAGGATGTACATATTTTTGATTTTATATTTATAATTACCAGAAGTACTGTATTATTTTGTACTATTTCATATATGGCTGGTAAATCCAGTAATTGTTTTTGACAGGTGTGATAATCAGTGGCTCTGCGTTCCAACCCCAATTATTTGATCCTGGGTTAAAATATGGATAGAGTTTTTCATTGAAAGATTGACCAGTGAAAGAGTAGATATGAGATCTGGACTCCACATCATAAAAGGAGACCAAACCCTCCTCATAATCCACAAACACACCCACCTTCTGTGGACTCACACACAGACACAGAGAGACATCAGGATCAGCACAAGCTTTATATTCATTTACATTCCTCAACGTGACAGTCCAAAATCCATTTACTGGTGTCAGTCTGGTCATTTCTTTTCTGTTAACAGATTCTCTGGCCACACCTAAAGTCCATGCAGTATTTTCCTTCACCTGAACCTCATAATAAAATCTACCTGATGAGAATCCCTGCTTTCCTATGACATTTACACTGTAATCAAATCTCTTTGAGTTGTCTGGGGGATAAGGCCTCCATAAACTAAAGCCTCCATATGTCACTTGTTTGTTATCATCAGACAGGATGAGATATGAATTTGCTGTATCAGGATCCAGAGTCACATCCACTGAGAGAGATCAGAAAATATGAATCACAACTTCACAATAGAAACACTTTGTGATGATGATGATGTTTGTGATATTTAATACAGTGTTTAATTAAACTTTAACACATCAATAATCTGTCAGTATATAAATCTAAAATATTTTAGTGAACAGATCAGATGTCACACTGTACCTGCATACTGCTGGATGCTCTTCAACACTGTACAGACAAATCATAAAACATAACAATATATGAATTTAAATATGCAATTTTAAAAAAGCTGTAAGCTTATATAAAAAAAAAACTTAAATCATGTTTCTCTCTGATAAATATGTGCATGTTAATATTTAAAGAATCACATACTATTTAGACAAATTGGGACACCTGACCATTACACCAACAGGGACTTTAATGAGATTGCATTTAAGAACATTAGACTTATATACATTAGACATAGTATGTCTCCTCTTTGCAGCTAATGCAGCTTACACTCTTCTTTTAAGGCTTTTCACAAGATTTTGAAACATTTTTGCTTTTTGTGCTGCTGGCTAAAATTATTAATTGATTTGCTAATCTGATTTGTCCATGGATGACAATTCTACACATAAATAATATTTATTATGTACACTTGTCATGCTTATTGTGAGCATGTGGCTTCTAACGCACATATATAAAATCATATTATTGATATACTGTATTTGATAGTTACCTACCAGTTTCACTGAGTTTCTCAATATTGAGAGTCTGAACATCGGTGAAAGAAATAAACAGAATGATTCCCACAGACATGATAATCACAATCAGCAAGATCTAATAGAGAGGAAATTGAGACTTTTGTTGATGTTTCCCCTGAGAAAAAGATTTGCCCAGATCGAGTCTACAATCAAAAAATTTGATTTCTCAACATTGTCTAACACACTTCTTAATTATCTGAGCTGTGCAATCTATACATTAACTTGTGAAAATGTCTGAGACCAAGATGATACAGTGGTTAAATGAACAGTGAAAGTGATGTGATTGTCAAGAGCAGTTAGTTGGATTTGTAGTAGATATGAGCAACACCAAAATCATGTGCTTAAGAGTAATATTGGATGAAAGCATCTATAAAAAATGTAAATCCGTGAGTAGTGTAACTAAGAACTCAATGAAGTTATTAAAGAGTTGCATGACTGATAAGAGAGAGATTCAGTGACCTGTATGAGGTGTAGATGCTTTTCTTCAGTGTTTGTGATCTTCTCCAGCTCAGTGTTTCTTTTCTTCAGCTCAGTGTTTCTTCTCTTCAGCTCAGTGATCTTCTGCTTCAAATCTTTAATGAGATCTTCATACTTTTTCTCTGCTGCTTTCTGCTTCTCCCCCATCTCCGCCAGCAGCTTAGAGCGACATCAATACAAAACAAATATTGATTATTTTTACATAATATATTAACAATAGTTTTTAAACTCAAAGCGTTTGACAGTAAGAGCTCTGACACACCAGACAGGACTTCAAAGCCTTCCTCTTTACTTCCTCACAGATGTCACAGAGGACTTCAGGTTTCTCTGCAGTTTTCTTATGCTGATGCACAACTTCTCTAAGTGTTGTATTAATCTTGAGATCAGGTCTTTGGTTAAATGTTTCTTTACAGTTTGGACAGCTGGAGTTCTCACTGTTGTCCCAGTATGTATTCAAGCAGATCTTGCAGAAGTTGTGTCCACATGAAGTGCTGACTGGATCATTGAACACATCCAGACAGATTGAACACTGAAGCTCTTCAGTCATTGGATCACTGGAGGATGACATCACTGCAATAAAAAATATGGAAAATATCAAATTTTCTTATAGTTATACACTTGGGATGAGTTTGTACACAAAATTTTGCCAAATAATTTATTTTGACAAATTCAGAATTGTAATTCAGAAGATTCACAGCATACGGTACAAGGAAGGCAGCCAATACATGTCTAGTATACATACAGTAACATTTTAACTACTGTTTAAAATTATCCCATGCACCATATGAAGTTGACTCAAGTAAAAAATGTGTTTTCTGGGTTATTGACTTACATTGAGATTCATTTAAACTCTTGTTTCTTCTTCTCTTTGCTCGTGAAGATTTTGCCATTGATTTTGCCCTCTTTAAGCACTTTCAAGAAAGAAATCACAACATATTTTATTTCACAGTTGAAATGATTACCAATATGCATGAAAAAGACATCAAACATCTATCAATTTGCTCCTTGTAATAATAATTGATCTTTAAAATTTCACTATTTTAAAAACATAATCGAAAGTTATTTTAAAAGGCTAAAGCTAGTATTTTACGTTTCACATCAGTTAATTACAAGAGCGCATGATCTGTTCAAAGTTCCGATCTTTGCTGTTCATAATTTTATAACAGACGTCAAGTGCTTTGAGTTTTGCAGAAAAGCGCTACATATAACAAATTATTATTATTATTATTAAGTTAAATCAATATTATTACATATGATCACTGTTAAATAAATGAAAGACAAAAGATTAATCTTGCAAATCCGTGTCATTTAATAAACTTCCTGTTTCATTGTTCATCATATCTATAAAGTCAAGTGTTATATTTTTATCACTTACCTGTGAATGAATATCATCTGTGTTCACTACACTCTTACAATGACTGAAGAAATATTCTGTTGTGAGATTAAAGCCAGATAGGTTAGATAGTTAACGTCTCTGTACCATTGTTCAACTTGGTTTCACTTTCTTAAACATAATAACATTATACGTCATAACCCCACCTATGTTTACACCTGGATGTGAAACGGATTAAGAGTGGATTGTATTTGCATCTCCAGGGCAAAAGCTGCACAGATTACAAATGTTTTATTAAAACAAACAGAATTGTTAGAGACAAATTAACTATTGAGAGAAATAGTTTGACAAAGTATAAGTTTAGGTTTACCTCATATTAGACTTTTTCACATTTTATGCACAAATAATGATTAATAAAGGAAATATATTTAGACCACTTTACTTAATGATTGCTTTCAGGTTGTTTCCATTACAGATCTGCATAAAACTTGTGCCATATTTTCTACATGTAAATAAAAAACTGTATGTGCTATGATATGCAAATATAATGAAATGGTAATCATACTTTGGAATAGCTATGCAGTATATTATTGTACCAATACATTACTCTCTGATTACATTATTGTACAGCCACATTACTTTTCATGAAGGGCATGATTGAGGTGATTGAGTCATAAATTAAGTAACATTAAGGAAACTGGAAACAATAAGCACAGTGTTGAACTTGAATATTTTAGTATTACAAAATGAATGACAACAATCCTGTCATAGAAATGAATATATAAGTCTTTATTCAGTGTTTTTTTAGCAAACCTTGTGCAATTTTATTTTGACAGGTATATAAAAAAGAGCGAATACTTCTGAATCAGACAGAATAACTATTTAAAGGACATTTACAAACTTTCAGTAAACCCAGTCTGGGATGTGCTCAGTGGCGGCGTTTCACGAAAACCTAGGGTATGGCAAAAAATCTTCGTACAAGAAGGCCATTCTCAAATAACGAATCTATGAAACCACATAATATGTGTACTATACTCCACCAACCTGTACAAAATCATACTACGATTGCTCTAATGTAACTTTACACTTACTGAAAACAATACGGAAGCAATACAAATGAAAAACAAAAATAGAAATCATGGTTGTTTAAAATGCTTTTCAAATGTTGTAATTCTTAACTAAGTGCAACTCAGCAACAGATACACTAAAACAAGATAATATCAAAACATACTGTAACAACATCCCTTCACAAATCTTGTCATGACAACCACCAATAAACACTTAATAAACACACAATAAAGACTTTTAAATGATGTGATAGAGCACACGTAGTTAACCGACTAAAACACTAAATAAAACTCTCAGTAAAACAGGGCTAAATGTAAAAACAAGTCTTACCTTTGTCGTCGTGAAGTTTTTATTCCACAAGTGACCATATTCAAAAATGCGCGCAAATAATTAATACAATTCACTTCGACTGCGCTACACTTTCCCAGTGGAACAGAACATGTTTATTTATTCATAGAGAACAATGTGCTCTGTTTTAAACAATATTTTTGTTTATGTATTTGTAATGTGTGCAGGAACTAAAGAACAAACTAGTACTTTACAAAGAAATTTAACACATATACCTGTACATGATTACATTTTTAAGCATCTTTAATAATATTAAATGAAAAGAGACAATCTCAGTCAGTTTGCCAAAGTTGGACATGATTGTGCTTCTCTGATTACAAAAAAGGTTGTTGGGATCCAAAAGCTGCCTATAATGTTGTTAACGTTAATTTAAAAAATAAAAATGAGAAAAAATGACCAATCACTGGAAAAAATGAGTGCAGAGTTGCCTGCTTGGAATATTGCAACACAGCACACAGTATGTGGGTTAAAATGACAAAAAGGTTGAAATTGAAATATTTAATTTGTAATGAAAATTATAATAATATCCAGATATTAATGTTGAAAAAATGTCATGTCAACTACAGATTTTAAAAACTGAATTATAGCTGTAGATAGAAGAAAAAATGGACATTAGTAAACTAACATGAACAAACAATAAATAACATAGTTTTCATCATGTATTACTTCTTGTTAATGTCAGTTTTTCATGTTAATTCATGGTGCGTTAATTAATGTTAACAGTTACAACACTTAATTTGATAAATGTATTAGTAAATGGTGAAATTAAAGATTAATAAATACTGTAGAAGTATTGTTCATTCTTAGTTCATGTTAGCTAATGCATTATAGATACATTACAGAACTGTTTACAAATACAACCTTATGTTAAAGTGTAACCAAAAATATATATATTATTGTCATCTGTTTAAAAAATCGATAAAATGTTAGTCTGAGTATGAGATCTGTAGTATTTTACACTTAATATATATGTACATTTATTTATTGTTATTGACAGGTGTGATGATTAATGGGGAGGAGTTTATATCTTTATCAGCAGTACATGGGTTAAAATATGGATAGAGTTTCTCATTGAAAGATTGATCAGTGAAAGAGTAGATATGAGATCTGGACTCCACATCATAAAAGGAGACCAAACCCTCCTCATAATCCACAAACACACCCACCTTATGTGGACTAACTTTCAGACACAGAAAAATATCAGGACCAGTATTAGCTTTATATTCATTCTCAGTCCACAGAGTTACAGTCCAGAATCCATCCGCTGGTGTCACTTGGGTCACTCCTTTTATGTTAACAGATTCTCTGGCCACACCTAAAATCCAGTTGGTCTTTCCCTTCACCTGAACCTCATAATAAAATCTGCCTGATGAGAATCCCTGCTTTCCCAGGACAGATAAATAATAATCAAATCTATTTGGGTTGTCTGGGAGTTTGAGCTTGATGTCTCCATATCTCACTTGTTTGTTATCATCAGACAGGGTGAGATATGGATTTGCTGTATCAGGATCCAGAGTCACATCCACTGAGAGAGATCAGAGAATAAAAAACACAACTTCACAATACAAACACTTTGTGATGATGATGATGTTTGTGATATTTAATACAGTGTTTTTTAATCAAACTAACATTTGATAATCTGTCAGTATATAAATGTAAGCTATTGTAGTATATGAGTGAACAGATGAGAGATGTCACACTGTACCTGCATACTTCTGCATTCTCTTTAACTCTGTACAGACAAATGACAACAAAACATCACATCTTTCACATATATTTATATATGTCTGACTGTATGTGTACCAAGTTTGTACTTTTGGTCATGTAGCTTCTACAACTTAAAATGTTTGTACTTCTTGTTTGTGCTAAATTATATATATATATAACGTCTCATTATTAAATGCTGGAAAATGAGTCGGCCAGGCCCGGATTAACACAGTGAAGTGCCCCAGGGTGACCAAATTCCAAGTGCCCCCCCTCCCAAAAAAATTATACATTATATATATATATATAATATTGAACTCTAGTCATTCAGGGCTCCATGCAGGCTAACTTTTTTTATTAGGAGCACTGTAGCCCCTGACAGAAAAGTTTAGGAGTGCAAGCTGAAAATTTAGGGCACACCTTAAATAAGCCTGCAATGCAATTATTCACATTTTTCCAAAATAACTACATTACTGAAAATACTAAATAGACTTAACTTTATGCAGTTGCTGCACATGTCATTATGCACAATTGATTAAACTTTTAGAATAGGAAGTTATGAACCTGTAGGACAGGTGGACAAGTTTTGTTTTTGGAGCTGGACCATAAAACAATTAAACCACATTCTGTGTCTACTTTTGAGAGACCTGTTGTCTCTCTCCACAGGGGTCACGGATACCCAGGAAGGAACTGATCTGTATTTCACCCCCTTTCTCTTCTCCCTTAAGGTTTTGGTTACTGGAAATATACTAAACACATGTAACATTGGGTATATCATATGTTGTGATGCTACAAAGGTTTATCTTCATGTTTGGTTTCGTTTAAAAGGTGATGGTGCGATGGTTAAAAAGTTCTAATTTCTATAATGCTAAGAGAAAGTATTTTAAAGTTTAAAACTTAAGACATAATCTGTACTCCTGTGATGGGTGTCACATCATGAGGAGATCTCGATTACAGATGGTTAACAGTCCCATTTGGTGCTCCTTTAGGTCACGAGAACCGACCAACCAAATCCTGATTTGAGATCTTATTATTCTTTGTCTCATTCTGTGTATATAAGGTGGCTTGGCAAGAGACTCGGGGAAGTATTCTTTAGCAAGAAACTTCCCCACACTTTGTGTGTGTGTATTCAAACATCATGGAAGAAATCTTTAACAAGAAACTTCCTACACCATTTTGGGTATATTCATGAGGGAAGTACTCTGTAGCCAGAGTCTCTATTGCCAGGTATGACTTTGTAACTTTTGCAACTGTTGATCATTTTAATTAATTGGAATTGAATCATATTCTGTATGATATTATTTAATTTATGTTTGAAGCTGGAACCTGCCTGGTATAATAAATTGTTACATTTGTTTCATCTGAATTCTTCAGAAATGTTATTGATTTATTTTAATTCTTTCAGAAATTATTATTTCCAGTAGATTAGAAGGAGTCTGGTATTACCGCAAAATAAGTATGTCAGGATATGATCACACTGGTTTTTTGATGTTGAATGGAGCATGGGGCACATTCATCAGGACTCTCAGATTTATGTCTATCACCTGACTTAGCAAGTTGCATGATCGTGACTAAAGTAACTATTTTTATGATCGGAGCAAGCATGGGGCGGCCAGACGTAAAAATATTAGTTTACCCGGCAACCTCTGACTAGATCAGACTGGCAATTTTGTGTCTGTGAGATGTACGCAACGGCCGACGTATATCCTGTGCGATATCGGAACCCTAATGAACGAAAAACTAAGATTATGGGAATTTATAAATAATCAAACATCTAAATTATGATCAACAGGTAATTGGAATAATGCACAAAATTTGTAATATATTAAATTGGAGTCAGATAATAATTTAAACACAGAGATCAAAGAAATTAATTTAATCCTGATATGGAATTATTCTTCTAGAAGCGCTGAGAAAGGAACGAACACGAGAACCCTTCACCAACTCCACTTGTATCCGTCGTTGGGCTGGTGGGTGGACCCTTACAAACCAAAGAATCATACAACCCCCTTCACTAATTCAAGGCATAAGATACATACATATACAATAAGTTATAATCAGATAGCATACTGTAATGAGATGAGTGGCAAGGCAATCTACATACTTGTATCCTTTTATACGTTTCTCATCTTTTATCCAGTTTTCCTTAACTGGGCACTGATGTCTGAAACTTTTATTCTGATCTATAATGTTGTTGGTGTTAATGTAGGTTAAAAGTTCTCCCGCTCTCTTTGTCTCTCATCTCTGCAATTTTTAATTTTAAATCCGCGCCAGCGCGTCTCCTCGCGGTTCTTTTACTGAGATGTGTTGACTTTACCTGGGCTGCCGTAGAGCCATCGGTACAATCAACTAAGCGCATGGTAACATTAAACGATATACGCCTCATGCAAATGAGCGTTTAAAACGCGATCGCGCATTCCGTGGTTTTGGTTACTTGTAAAAAAAACATTTTAGGGTGCCCCCCATTGCCTGGTGCCCCAGGGCACTCGCCCAATCCAGTCTATGGATAATCAGGCCCTGGAGTCGGCTACAAAAATAAGAAAAAGTGTATTTGATCTTCACCTACCAGCTTCACTAAGTTTTCCAACACTGAGAATCTCACATTCAGTAGAAGAAGAAAAGTAGAAGAACATCAGCAGGGAGATGCCCACAGGAACAACAAGAAACCACATACGAGATTTGACTTTCTCAACCAGCAGTGGCATTAAATGGAAATCAAATGGAGACTTTTGCTGATGTTTCCAGCTTTTTAGATGTTTCTCCTGATTTATCTCCTAAGCAAAACAACATCAGTTATCAGATATTCGATATATTCAACCTGAATGTTTGTCTTTAACATTCTTGATTCAGTGATCAAATGCTTTATTAAAGTGTTTTAAATTAAACGTTTCCCCCCACATGCAGTATCTCTCAGACATCCTTCATACTATGAGAGAGATCTCATTTTCTATACACACCTCTTCTAAAGTCACAGTGTTGTGATTCTTGTGGTCTGTGACAGTACAGATGAGACACACGTGTGCACGATCATCTCTACAGAAGAGCTCCAGAGGTCTCTCATGTTTCTGACATATATAATCCTGCAGATTATTCACAGGATTAATTAGTTTGTGTTTCTGTAAACCTGTCACTGTCAAATGACGGCCCAGATGAGTTTCACAGTAAGAGCTCTGACACACCAGACAGGACTTCACAGCCTTCAGCTTTACTTCATCACAGATGTCACAGAGGACTTCAGGTTTCTCAGCAGTTTTCTCCATAAAATGAACTACAACTTCTCTGAGTGCTGTATTAATATTAAGATCAGGTCTCTGCGTGAATGTTTTATTACAGTATGGACATCTGCAGTATGGATTGTTCTCCCAGTATGTATTCAGGCAGATCCTGCAAAAGTTGTGTCCACATGAAGTGCTGACTGGATCATTCAACACATCCATGCAGATACAACACAGAAGCTTTTCTATCATTGAATCACTGGCAGATGACATCTCTGCAAAGAAACATGATGAAAATATCACTTGCACTTGACAAAGTTTCTCATGATTTCAAACACCATTTGTAGGAGCCATGTTAATTGTATGTTATGTGACTGTGAGAATGGGATCATCATTAATTATGCAACATTAAAACACCTGTGACACTTGTTTAAATCACATAGGATGATTTATGTGTCACAAATGTATTGGCTTTCCACTCAGCTCCTAGCGGCCCTGCAGGTTATTGTGCCACTACACCATTTAAAGGCATATGCTCTAACAGACCCGGCGCCAGACACAAATTCACGGACGGGCATTTCATTTTTCAGGGGGGGCACAAATGAGAGAAACCTCACTGCAATGCATAATATCATTAATTATGAATTAAATGGACAAAAAAGCGAGGAAGAACTAACATACCTCTCCATTAACCCAATATAACGGAGAAGTCGTAAAGATTGGACCTATCTTACTGAAGCAATCTAAACGCAAATAAAACACTTCGCAGAGGTCAACATCAACGCTTGTCCGCTTAATATAAGAGACAAGTGGATTTTTTAAAAGGCCAAGTGAAAGAGAATTTTACTTGCTCGACCGAACAAGTTGCCTAGTCTGATTAAAAATGCCAATAACAATCAACAAAACAGGATAATGATTCTGCATCCTTTAATCAATGGCGACCGAAAGTGCATAATGTAATAGCGCAAAGTTAAACAAATAAGCACAGCAAACACAAAGTGTGTTAACAAAGTGGGTTAAATATACTGCGGTAAAAATGTGGATTTTTTTAATAACATGATACAGTTAAGCAGCATCACATCACGGTTGAAAATGTGAAAGATTTAATGACAGTTCACTAAACAAGTAATTAATATTAAGCCACTTACATTTTAGACGCAATGTTGACTGTTTTTGTTGTTTCAGCAGCGAAAATAGTGAAAGATAACAGCAGAACCATAACGTCTCACTGTAGGCAGCACTCAATCGTGTCTTAACGTTAAGCGGTGGCGCCAAACACATTTTATTTTTATTCAGGAGTTATATATGTACAAAACAACAGGGCCGTGCAGAGACCATTGGAGGGGCAGGTGCTCAAAGAATAAAAAGGGCACTTTGCTCACTGACACGCAAGCACACAACTGAAACAAATAATAAAGTAATACAGAATAGAAAGATGATTTTAAGTCTAATGTTTTTCTTTGTTTTCCTTGCAAATAGAGTGAGACAGAAAAATCTATATATACAGAGTTTTATATCTACAAAGTGGCAATTTTACCATGTTATAATAAATTTGCTGTGGGGGGGGCATTAAGGACTTATTTTACATCTTTAAAAAATCTCATAATATGACCCCTTTAAATCTCAAAATGTAAGATGTTTTATAAGTTAATTTAATTGTTTTTAATGTGACACGCATTGTGTAGTCAGAAATGTCTATTTAAATTGTTTAGTTCACAAACAAATAGTTAAATGAGAAATTCATATAATGAAGATTAATGGCTTACTTCAACAATATGTCATGAAACACAAATAAGTATGTGATAATATTAGCTAACATTATTACTTCCTCCATAATACACTCATTGTAAAATTACTAATGTTAACAGCTCTATAAAGACGTTCTGAGCAGGGCCGTGCAGAGACAATTGGAGAGGCAGGTGCTCAAAAAATAAAAAGGGCACTTTGCTCACTGACACGCAAGCACACAACTGAAACAAATAATAAAGTAATACAGAATAGAAAGACGATTTTAAGTCTAATGTTTTTCTTTGTTTTCCTTGCAAATAGAGTGAGACAGAAAAATCTATATATACAGAGTTTTATATCTACAAAGTGGCAATTTTACCATGTTATAATAAATTAGCTGTGGGGGGGGGGGGCATTAAGGACTTATTTTACATCTTTAAAAAATCTCATAATATGACCCCTTTAAATCTCAAAATGTAAGATGTTTTATAAGTTAATTTAATTGTTTTTAATGTGACACGCATTGTGTAGTCAGAAATGTCTATTTAAATTGTTTAGTTCACAAACAAATAGTTAAATGAGAAATTCATATAATGAAGATTAATGGCTTACTTCAACAATATGTCATGAAACACAAATAAGTATGTGATAATATTAGCTAACATATTACTTCCTCCATAATACACTCATTGTAAAATTACTAATGTTAACAGCTCTATAAAGACGTTCTGAGCAGGGCCGTGCAGAGACAATTGGAGAGGCAGGTGCTCAAAAAATAAAAAGGGCACTTTGCTCGCTGACACGCAAGCACACAACTGAAACAAATAATAAAGTAATACAGAATAGAAAGATGATTTTAAGTCTAACGTTTTCCTTTATTTTCCTTGCAAATAGAGTGAGAGAGAAAATCTATATAGACTGAGTTTTATATCTATATATTTATGCATTTGGCAGCAGCTTTTATCCAAAACGACTTACAGTGCATTTCATTTTGTGTTTGTGTGTGTCAACAGTATATGCAGTTTTGAAATTATATGATATTATTGCATTGTGACATTAAGATATTATTACGTTTACAGTCTTGTGTTTTTGTTGTCATATTTAAAATATAATTCTATTCTAGTCCTGTTCGAAATTTGTATACAAAGAGAGTAGCCTACATATTTTAGCTTTTGAATCGTGTTTGTGTTGTGTTTTTGCACACTTTGATGCCTTGATGACAAGGAAATAAAATAATGACATTCATCTTTCCTTTCGTTCATTTCATGAAGCCTCTAGTACTTTCTTTATTTTCAGGTAAACTAACTGGTTGCAAAGCTGGAGAGGTTTGAATGAGTTAATAATTTAGCACAAGTATGGCTATATTACCCAACATCAGCTCACATAGTCTATTATCAAAGGCGAGTCCAGGAATCGTAAATTCAATATGATACAAAAATTAAGTGTTTTTTACCGTATTTATCGGATCTTGCTCTTCCAACAAACTCCGCGTGACAGGTGGATGACATTAGAACAGCGCGAGAGCGTTTTGAAATCAAACTCCTCCGTATGATTTCCCGAATATTTCTCGCGGTACTTTGATGTCATGTGCGTTTCGGTTCTTGCATTGCTGCGTGAAGTTGAGAGAACGTCCCTGCCTTTGCCTCATTCATTGTTTTTATATGGGAAGAATGTTTTATTTTCAGCGTGAGAACTGGCTGAAATGCGTGTGTCTCACGCCGAATGCATGAGACCTGAGAGCCCTGTTTGCATCTAACGTTCTAGAGATGTTAATACACATAGATAGCAATAAACAAAAGCTGTGCATGCTCTCCTCACGTCGTTCTTGTAAAATAATAATAATAAGTAAGGTTAACATTAAGCATACCGCTTAGGTTCAATGCCGGCTGGAGGGGGATCCTCCCTGTTCTGCGCACCGTGTCGTGCATGTGTGGGCGCGCCGCTAGCGCTGTGAACTAGTGATCGTCCCTAAAGAGATTGTCCAATGAAAGGTCAATACGTCATCATGTGACATCATGTGACAGACCTTGATAGTCTGCCTGAACTGTCTAGTTATGAGGCTCATGAGCAAAGAAAAGTTGATTGGGCAAGGCTCTCACAATTTGATATCTGGAAGTATAGCTCCCTGACTGATCGAAGTTTTAGTGAGATTGATATACCACTTGATGCTGTCTTGCGTAACAACATTAACTGTAAAAATAATCAGCATTATTCTGGTATACTTAGGTTGTTTTCACATATGTTGGTGCGCACCGTGGTGCGGCCTCGGAGCGCACCAAAATACATTGTATCATTTTTCAGTTAGTGCGGTCCGTGTTCACATATATATATTTTTTACTTTACTCGAAATGCCGCACCGTACACCATGTGACAACGGTCAGCGCTGTCATTGGTCTCTGACAGCTCTTACCGTCTCATGACCACCCCCACGTTTCCACGACAACCAGCTTGACAGGGAGAGCGCAGCTATCAAGATGTGGAGATAAATGATGCATGTCTTTGCGAAGTTTCTTTGCTTTAACGCGAAATTGCGTAGCTGTTCTATTAAAGCCTTGAGCTTCATTCAGAAGCTAAAGAAGCCCTGTACAATTGGGTAGTAGCTGGACAATTGAGGCATGGCCCAGAGTTTGAACATAAGAAAAAAGCAAATGCCAAGTTTAAATATGCAGTACGTTTTATTAAAAGAAATGAGGAAAAGATGAGGGCAAACTCTATGGCTAAAAAATTGCAGCAGAGTGATGGGTATGAGTTTTGGAAAGAAGTTAAAACTGCTAAGAACAGTAAGGCGTCTTTGCCAGCAAGTATTGATGGGATCTCTGGAGATAAAAATATTGCTGAATTGTGGGGCACCCATTTTAGGGGAATTTTTAATTGTGTTGTGAGTATTGATTTTAAGGTTGGTGATGTGGTTAATAATGATGGTGTGGTTATTAGGCCTAATGAAGTGTTTGGTGCAATTGGGAAATTGGCTGCAAACAAAGCATGTGGTCCTGATAATATAACAGCTGAGCACCTGAAATATGCAAGCCAAAGACTGTCAGTGTTACTTGCCATGTGTTTAACTGGATTGTTGTCTCATGGGATACTACCGGACTCAATGCTATCTGTACTGCTAACACCAGTCATTAAAGATAAAACCTGTAAAGCATCAAGTACACAAAATTATAGACCAATTGCTTTGGCTAGTGTACTATCGAAAGTGTTAGAACGAATATTGCTTGATAGGCTACAGGAATATATTGGAACAACTGACAACCAATTTGGATTTAAAAACAAATATGGCACTGATTTGTGTGTTTATGCTTTAAAAGAACTTGTCTCCAAGTATAAGGGGCACAATACAACAATGTTTATGTGTTTCTTGGATGCGTCCAAAGCCTTTGACCGTATTAATCATGGTAAACTGTTTACTAAATTGCAAGAGCGAGGGGTGCCTCCATATTTAATAAGAATTTTGCACCATTGGTATTCAAATCAAACCATGCAGGTTAGATGGGGGAAAGCAACATCAACCCCGTTCCCTGTATCTAATGGGGTCAGGCAAGGTGGAATATTGTCACCTATTCTTTTTAACTTGTATATTGATGACCTATCCAGAGAGTTGGAGGAGTGTAAGACTGGATGTATGGTGGGGAATCAGCTCATTAATCACCTAATGTATGCAGATGACCTAATTGTTATGTCACCTTATAGTGCTGGGTTGCAACAATTGCTTAGAGTGTGTGAAAAATATGGTATGCAATATGACATCACATTTAATTCTAAAAAGAGTGTCATCATGATAGTACGAACTAAGGAGGATCAGCAGCTAAAGTTTCCCTCCTTTTATTTGTCTGAGAAAGAACTGGATACTGTTGCTAAAGTAAAATACTTGGGTCACATTATTAGGGAAGACCTAAGTGACGATGATGATATTCAGCGCCAGTGCTATAAATTATATGCTCAGGCAAATAGGTTGGCACGAAAATTTCATATGTGCACTGATGACGTTAAAATAGCTCTTTTTAGAGCTTACTGTACTCCACTTTACACAGCACATCTATGGTGTCGCCATAGTAAAGGAAAGATGAATAAAATAAACGTGGCATATAATGATGCTCTTAGAATTTTGTTGAAGTACCCAAGGTGGGAAAGTGCAAGCAAGATGTTTGTGAATTGTAATGTTTCCACTTTCGGAGCTTTGCTTAGGAAACTAATGTTTAAATTTATGTGCAGGCTTACGGAGTCTAGGAATGTCATTATTAGGTCTTTGGTGGACCCTAACATGAGTGTAACAAGATACTCCTCGAGTCTCTGGAAATATTGGAATCAACATTTGTATGTTTTTTAAATATTGGACACACATTTGTGCTATGTGCTATTTATGGTATGTTTGTTGTGGTTGTTTGTGGATGTTTGTATACTGTGTGTTTCTTTTATATATTATGGATGTTATATTGTGTATGCTTTTTTATATATTATGGACGCTTGTATGTTGGTATGTGTTTTTATATTTGGACTTCGAGTCTGTTAATAAAGAATAATAATAATAATAATTTTATTTACGGCTAAAATATTTGTATTAATTTTACTAATAGTTAGATTGGGCAGGCCTTCACAAAAGTGCATTTAATTTAAAAAAAATGCCTTGACAAAAAGGGCACTTTGGTCATTCAGGGGTAAAGGGGCAGGTGCTTGGGCACCCGCCGCCCCCCCCCCCTCTGCACGTGCCTGCAAAACAATAACTTTTAATTAATAACAGTGGCCTTTTGATAAAAACATGGAGCTGGTGAACAGGTGAAGGGAGACCACAGGTTCGTCCAGGGCGGGCACTGGTGACTCACAGGGCGGGCCCGGCCCCCTAAAGCCCGCCCATGGCGCCGGGACTGTGCTCTAATGTTACAAATATTTTGTATTCTCAAAAAAATCTTCTAAAGAAAGTTCTTATTTTTTCCTTAAGGATGTTTTTAAGAAAAAAACTTAAGAAGAATTCAAATTCTTAAAAGGGAAAATGTCTTAAACAACATATTTAGTTATGATAACCTCGCAGTCTAAAAATCTGATTTTTCCTTATTTAAATGCTATAATTGGATCCCTAGTCAAATGACTTACTGTCATTTACATAGAGAAAGAAATAAAACACTTGACAGCACAATTGAGTTTTAATTAAAAAAAAATGGCTTCCTTGCAACCAGTGTTTGCATTTCATCATTTGCATTTTAAAGGACACACCTAAAACGGCAAATTTTTGCTTGCACCTACAAAGTGGCAATTTTACCATGTTATAATAAATTAGCTGTGGGGGGGGGCATTAAGGCTTTATTTAACATCTTTAAAAAAATCTCATAATATGACCCCTTTAAATCTCAAAATGTAAGATGTTTTATAAGTTAATTTAATTGTTTTAAATGTGACATGCATTGTGTAGTCAGAAATGTCTATTTAAATTGTTTAGTTCACAAAAAAATAGTTAAATGAGAAATTCATATAATGAAGATTAATAGTTTACTTCAGAAATATGTCATGAAACACAAATAAGTATGTGATAATATTAGCTAACATATGACTTCCTCCATAATACACTCATTGTAAAATTACTAATGTTAACAGCTCTATAAAGACGTTCAGGGGTGCGTTTCCCGAACAACTCGCTGCTGAACCAAAATAGTATGATGCATGGAGAAACTAACTACCTTGTCACGACTGTTTCCCGAAAGCATGGTAACTTGGTCACACATTCATCGTTTGAACCGTGTTGGTTCAACAACATAGTTGATGATGTCACGTGGGAGGTGAAGTACTTATTAATCTGCGCAAATCGGAAGAATTTTGTTACCGTGATTTAGTTATCTGTTGTTTATTTTCAAGATATTTGATTCATGTCCAAGTTCCCTCTTATGTCACTCCTACCAGGGATTCCCCAGGGTCTTAAAGCTCGTATGACTGTGCACATGCGCAGTTTTCAAAAGCAGCGCTTTCATTCTGTTTACAAACTTAAAGACATAAAATAAAATTGTAATATATTTAGAATGATGGATATAGAATGTACTACATGTTTTGCTTATTTTAATCAAAAGCATGATCAACGTAAGTCTACACATTATAATAACAAGGAACGATGCTTCTAATGACAGGTGGAGAGTTGTCGTTCAAACCACACAAGTTTGGGATGCGAATGTTCGTTTGAACTATGGTTTCGGGAAACACCAAATCCTTGAACTTTGTCAGTAACAATGAAACTTACGACAGTAGTTGGCTAACGATGCTTTCGGGAAAATCACCCAGCGGGAGTCGGACCGGCAATCGGACCGATTGAGAGATTAATGATATTTAGCACTCACCGCATCGCCTTTAGACTAGCTATCCTCTATAACAGAGAATACTCTTCTACAGTATAGTCTTAACACATCTATTGTTTGTAGAATAATTATGTATTGCAAGTTGGTAAAAAGATTAATGGACGGATAAGTGTATTGTTACCTCATGAGCAGGGTAGAATAATTAATTTCAAAGCTTGTCATTTTATTCTTAAGACAAAAAATTAAGATATTCCTAAGTACTTATTTGAGGACTTCCTAAGAAATGTTTGAGGAATGCACTTTGGAACCTTCTTACGAACTTCTAGAATTTATCTTAAGGAAGTTTTATATTTTATTACAGGGCGCTCTAAAATGCTTGATTCTGATTGGCCAGCCACAATATTCCAAGGTTCATTCTTTTCAAATAACTACTGCTCAAAACTAATAACACACGACTGCAAATAATTTTGACAGGTACAGTTTAATATTACACAAAAAATATATAAATATGTAATTTAATTCTTTGCTGCCTTAATTTTTTTTGTGTAATCAACTTACTATTATTTATTTTGACAAGAGATGAGTTGCTACAACTTTTAAAAAGAAGTTGACCTATTTCAACTATATTTCATAAGTTATCACAATTTATCTCTAGTCAAGATATATAGAAGTTGAAATCACTTGTAAATCTCAGTAAATCTCTTAAGACAGCAAAGAATTTTGACAGTGCGTCTTGTCTTATCTTAAAATAAAAAATAAACGGGTTTTCCTCACACAAGGTCTACATTTGTTAAAAATTTAGCAAATACAATATTTCAAATAATGCTCCTTACCTTACTTAAGAGGTAAATAGTCATGTAATAAGCAGTATAGTGTACAGTCAGCAGCGTGTCTGTTCCTGATCACACTGTCGGAGCTTAGTTCTGCGTTAACAAAATTAAAACAGTCTTAAGAATGTTTTTTGTGAATCCAGCCTCAAATAACTAACATTATAAATATGTTCAGATCACTGTTATATTTCTATCACTTACATGTGTTCAGTATCAGCTGTGTAGCCTGTGTTCACTACAAACTTGAATTAGTTTCATTTTCTCTTAATGTACCGGTATTTCCCAAATGCACACAAACTTTCCACAAACAAACGTCAGTTTAGCTTCAGTTTCAGTTTAGACAATTATGTTTGAAGTGCAATTTTTTTTCATTTAAGACAGCCTATAAGATTAAAAAAATATATAAGAACCTAACCATGAAATCAAAGGACTGTCATAAGTTGAACGAAAAACAACAACAAGACCCTATAACCTAGTCCTGACATTAAAGGAACATTATACAAGAAATGTATATCAATTAATCATAAAATGTCCCTGATATGTCACTAGACATTAAGAAATCATTTTCATTTCAAATACTTCTATCACTCACAACAGCGGTCTGGCCAGGATATTGTCATTTAAAGTGGAGTTGCAGCCCCCAACTGATGTTTATGTTGTCATGTTGTGTATTGGCCACCAGTTGTGTGATTGGAGTACCAGTTTTAGCCACAAGTTTTGTGATTGCATTACCAGTTTTGGTCACAATCCTACATACTGTTCCTTTAACCTTACACTGATCTAAAGGTATTCCTAGGTTGGTATGAAGAAACAATGAAACTTGTTTAATTACTTGATGAAATCAGAATCACAATTGCTGCTAACAAACACACAATAACTTAGGAGTGTATAGCCTAGCTTTCATGCAACAATGCTTAATGAAGCATCAAGTTTCACAACATTTCTTAACCTGCAAGCAGATTCATTATTGCTAACTGAATACATTAAAAAAATCTTTAAGTATCTGTAATAAATTAAGCACACATTATACAACTGCAGATTATGTTAAGACCTCTATATGGGTTTACATAAACAGTAATTGTCAATCTTGTCCATCCGAAGAGATTTTACTCAGAATGGTTAGTAAGGCAAAGCAATTTTATTTCTAAAGCACATTTAAAACAGCTTCTGCTGACCAAAGTGCTGTACAATCTAACATAAAAAATACAAATACAATAAAATACATACAATAACAAGAAAACACAATGAATCCCACCATTACATCATTCAAAACCCAGAGAAAAAATATGTCTTCGGTGATGATTTAAAACCTTCAACGTTGAGATAATCTAATGTAAGCCGGTAAATCATTCCACAAATGTGGGGCGGCACCCAAAAGGCACAATCAATGTTTTGAGTTAGCTGATTAGAGTGTGGCATCAGGTGTCTTCAATATTGAACCTTTTCACAATATTCTAATTTTCCGAGATACTGAATTTGGGATTTTCTGATTTAGACTACATTCACATGGGAAGCTATTTTCATAAACGGACTCCGGGATCAAAAATTACTTTGTGCACATATGTCAGTTTTCAGAAATGTGTTCATTGACACGTACCCGTGTATATATGGTGCAACGAGAAGCTCAACCCCACGTAATCCAATCAGAATCCCGAAAACAGCAACGAATCACTTGCTGTTCCTCTTTTGAACAAGGGCGCACACTGTGATGTTGGCTGCCTGAACATCCGTTTGTCTCAATTTACATGCAACTGAGCAAACAAAGATTTTTAAAATCTCCACTCTGGCCAGAGTTTTTAGAAAGAATTTGTTTCAGAGGCGAGTTCTCCGTTTGCGTGTAAACTAAGGGCGCAAACAAAGGGAAATGTCTCAGTTTTTCAAAATAATGTAAACAGGGCCTTAGTTGTCAGTTATAATCATCAAAATTAAAAGAAATGAATGAACATAATATAAGAAGTTTCATTTTTTGAAGGCAATTAGTGAAATAAATCAATGATTCTAATATGAACAGCACCTGTATAAAAACTTCAAAAAGTCATCAGAGATTGTTGGTGAAGAATCAGGGAATGAAAGCACAGCAGCATTCAATACATTGTGTATTGAACAACGTCTTTGGACTATGCGCATGCTTTGTTATCAAGTTGGAAAAAATATTTATTCCTAGCAGGCTTCACTGAGTGCTGGTAACTCAAATTTCTTATGATTTCATAGGAAATTTAGAGCTTATATTTTTTTCCACTTTCTTTCACCTCTCCTCCATCCTTGTCAGGAGGCACGAGTATCTTTATTAAGACAAGGCTGGATCTGTAATTTGGGTTTCTTCATTTTAAATGGAGCAACATAGTCCAAACAGACACACTGTTAACGATTTCCCTGTATTTTTACAGTACGGTACTGGCAGCACGGTTGCCAGTAAGTTACTGTATTTTGGTTCTACAGTACTGTACTGTAATCCAGTTTTACAGTACACAAACTAGTACCGTATAGTTACAAAGCAGTACTGTACTGTAATTTTACAATAATAGCCTATTTTTACAGTAATTTACTGTAATGTCTATATTGACCCATAAATACTATTTATTACTTATTACAGTTAATACAATAATGTATTATAGCTAGATATTTAGGTTTAAATCTATAGTTATTAATATAGTAAAAAAAATGCTATCCTTGACATGACATTATGAATTAAAAGGCAATCCAAGCAATGTTTATATCAAACATTTTATTAAAAAAACATTTAATTGAAACAATCATTTAAAACAAGATTATTAATATTAAACAAGTAAAATAAAATAAAATATTATAAAGTATAAACAAGTTTGGAGGCCCCTGCTGTAACATATTTAACTCTGGCAAATAGAACACTGGTCCATAGTTTGAAGTTTTCAGTTTAAAGTCCATCATCGACTAAAAGGTAACATTTAACTGTGGTAAAAAGAACACTGGCTCATAGTTTTAAATATTCTATTTGAATTTTATTGAACACTAAAAATAAATGCATTAAACTGTGGCAGACAGACACTGGCCTTTAGTTTGAAGTCGCCCATTCAAACTCTATCAGGGACTGCATGAAGCTGTTCACATGGGGGTTAATGGCCACAGCTTTTCTCTGCACCAAGTTCCTTGTCTTTTTGCTTGCTCCTTGTCTGGATGTGCACTTTTTCCCATCTTTGGGATTAATTCTGTCAAGAAACCTGTTAGAAATATCACAAACTTTAAGTCAACAAATATAAGATAGAAAAAGATTCTTAAAAAAACTAAACTCAGCCCTGAATTTACCCCTATTCTGAAACCTTTTGCTTTTATTCTAATGTTCCACACCTAATTACATAAAAATACAGAAGATTCCCTTACCTCGGAACAAACTCTTTCCTCAATGGACAGCATCCACATGGATCATGTCATGATTGAATGTCCTGAACAGAAAGTACAATTGTTACTGATTTGGATACAATATTTTATTCTGTGTGGGTGTGTGTGGTCGCGTGACAGTGTTGCGTGTGGGAATTGTGTATGAGTGTATACATGGGTATTTAAAGAAACTGTAGTGGTAAAGTGTAAACTTACCGAACAATGTGCTTGGTGTGTGTCTGGTGTCACCCGTGTGCCTCCACATCTGCCTTAACTCCTGAAAAGTGCAAGGACACTCATGTAAACTACAAATAAAAAGTGATCAGCCACATTCCTGTGTACTTTTACATGTGACGTAAAAGCATTTAATATTGCAGTCGAAAAAATACATGACTAGTAACGTGTAACTGTACATCCTGTACTTGCCTGGTTCCTTTAAAGATGATCCATCTTACTCAATCCAGCTTACAAGCAATGGTAAGACTGTAAAAAAACAAATGTTACAAAATCTGTTAGCCATAGAAATAAGTAGACTTTTTTACAGTCTATGGTTATATATAAATGTGGTCAATACTTACAGAAAACATATAAACCACAGAGCAAAGTGGAGCAAACTGTAACGTTAGAGCTGTAAAAAAAAGATATGATGTGTTACTGGCTGACATTGAAAGCATTCTGTTTAATATGATGCATACCAGTGGAATAAGATTTTCAGAAAAGTAACTAAATAAGTCAAATGTAACTTTTGTCAGAATTGGGTTTTTATTAAATTATTATTATAACATCTTGTCTACAGAAAATCTCTGAAAATATATTTAGTGAGGAAATAGCGATTTATAGTGACAAGGTAACAAGCCTGCCTCTTTAATGTTTCACCCGGACAGGCGGCGGTGTAACACACTATTTCACGCAAAGTTTTTTTTTTACAAAGTTGCTCACTTTAAGGATTAACATGATCGCCGCAATTTGAGCAATCCTGTTGATGCCAGTGTCCTACACGATGTTATAATGGACTATTTTACATCCAGAGATGAAGAATCAGATGACAGACGAGAAGAAGGTACCTGTCATGCTATTACGTAAATGCGGAGCCCATTCTCCTTTTGTGCATTGATTTGAGGTGTTTTGGAAACTTATATTGCATGTAATACATCTGAAGTGGTGTAAATAATATGCCATACAAAATGTATCGGACAACTTATTGGGCGTGTAAAACGCTTTAAAGAAAATATGCTTTGGTTTTGCTAATATACCGTAATGATAACAATAAGCGCGCAGCAATCATCTGATAATAAGATGAGCCCAGGTCTGAACGATATTTGGCCGCAGTTACAACTGCAATGCATATATCCAGTTAAATATGAGGTTTCTTGGTTTCACTTCTGTTGAGGAGTTGATTACTACGGTCTGTGTTGAATATTAAGTTTACGGCGTGTCGAGTCCTGTCTGTTTATGTTGATATTCTTATATTCAGCTTTTCATATTTGAAAAAGACGCAAATACAGATTAATGTGAATATGAATATGAAACTGTGCTTTTTCACGTGCACAGCTAACGTTAATCTACGAGTCAGCCTTGCCAAACAGTCGAACTTAATACTTCTCTCTACCGCTAACTGAACAGATAAAACACCGAGATAAACGACCATATGCTGGGACCGCAAGACCGCGCTGGCGGGTGGTCTTTGTCCATTTTGTTAAAAATAGTTTCATTGTTACCACACTTTCAACAAATATAAACTCACCAAAACCGTCATAATTTAGTTAAAACAACACTATATTCATTAATAAAGGTGTAAAGCGAGTTAAAGCAGCGGTAGGCATCTGTGTAATGTATGCTTACTTTCTGAGGGAGATTAAAACTTTGTTGGCGACCATTTTCTCTCTCATTGCACGTTTAAAACAATATGACAAACTATTGACAAAATTCTTCTACTAAAAATTTAGTTTTCATGAAACAGAAAATATACCAAACTCACCGAACTGCCAGAAATCAATCGTCCTCCTTCTTCAGCTGCAGCCAGGAGTTGTGCTCTGTCTGTGTGATTTGACTCTGGCGCACTTTCTCTGATTATTGCAAGTACACCTGGCACATTACAGCAATGGCTACAGCAAGGTTACATCAAGACCAAAATATACTGTAAAATTTTCCCGCTCAAACAAATTTACCCAGAATGCACTATGAACTGCAGTACTTTACTGTAATGTACACATACAGTATAGTACTGTGGATTTTTACAGTACAGTGCTGCTAAATCTACAGCGACATCTAACAGTGCAGCTCTGAGAAAAAAAGACCCAATGGTGCAAACACCCATGGCAAAAGCATCTTCAAAAAGTTAAGATATAGCAGGGTTTACAGACCGGATATGATGATTGCATGTAAGACTTGACATGCAGAATTAAAGTATTAAGAATAGTGTTAAACAATACTGGCTTATGATAGACATACATCATCAATCTGAATATTACTTACAGAGAGACCTAATGAAATAACCAAATCAAGAGTGTGACCATGTGTATACTCTGTGACAGACAATGTAAGATTAAAAGAGTCAATAATTTACAGGAACTCATTAGCCAGGAGAGGGATAGCACACATGCATATTAAATCTTAATTCTTCAGCATCCCAGGCCATTTTGTACAACACTATGCATTTGGGGAAGGACCTTTTCTATTTTAGCATGACTGTGCCCCAATGCATAAAGCAAGGTCCATAAAGACATGATTGATTAGGTTCTGTGTAGAAGAACTTGACTCGCCCACACAGAGCCCTATAACCTCAACCCCCATTGCACACCTTTGGGATAAACTGTAATGGAGATTGTGAACAATTCATTATTATTGTCAATTATTTCCCCTGATATTGTTATCATATTTATTATTTGAAATGTACGTGTTTTAATTTCATTTTAATGTACTTGAGTTTAGTTGTAACAGTGTGTTAAAACAACCCCCCCCCCATCCACTCAAGACTGTATGCTTCTCCATGACCATCTCACCTGGCCTTGCCCTGATTATTTCAATATTAAGTGTGCATAAGAAATTATGGCATGATTATACAAAGCTATCATTGGAGAAATCGGTCAGTTTATTCTTGTGATGACCTCTGGTTAAAAATAATTATTGCGAAAAATAAGTGTAACCTCTAAGGGGACTAAATAAAGTATGTTTAAAAATAAGCAAGCATGGAGCGGCCATCTAATCATATAGTCCAACCTCTGGCAGCGACCAAGTCGGTTCGGCTTCCTTTACAGAAACAAAGTTTTCATTCTTGTGGTCTGTGACAGTAAAGATGAGACACACACATGTCTGATCATCTCTACAGAAGAGCTCCAGAGGTCTCTCATGTTTCTGACATATATTATCTTGTTTTTTAGTCCTTAAAATAAGTTACTTGGAAACAAAAGAAAGCCTGCTGTCTATAACGTGTCAGCGGGAACAAACGTGCACATGGAGAACTATGATCTTTCAGGCTTTGACGGTCACATACGCTCATAATTAAGTCAAAATGTCCATTGGCGTATATAAATGTGTATAAAAAGGTTATGTGTAAAGTGCAAAGTTTAGGGAAAAAGTGGTTTAGGACGTATGAATCCATTACTGTCAGCTTTTAAAATGACAGCTGTAGATGTTAATCAAAAAACAATCTGCTACTTAATGTTATATTTAACAATAATAAAATAATAAAATGAAATGAATAGAATAAAATAAAATGAAATCAAACATGATGCTCTTGATGCTCTTACAGTACTTGAAATCTCTGTTAAATGTTTTGTCTGTTTATAACAGAAAAAGAAAATGCAGAATAAAAACAGGGAGTGGTCCTGCATCTTCACATGATGTCTTGTCAGGAGAGATGGTTTAGGAGTAAAGTCACTAAAGAGTGTGATATGGTGGGTGATAGTACACAGAATGATTATAAAAGGTTAATAATGTAAGTTTTGCATATTTTTGACCCAGAGAGATTTTAAACCACTGGTTTATTGTCAATGTTAAGTTGATGGAGTTTCATTAATGATTTCAGGGTGAGGATCAGTTGAAGAGAGGTCTGATGGAAAAGCACATTATAAGCCCGACGCACTACATGTGTGCTGAGGTGTTGATAGTGTGTATTTTTTATATATATTAAATGAAATGGCAGCACTATAACAGCAAATAACAAAGGATTTATTGATGCAAAAAGAACATTTTATATGCTGAGGAAAATAATTTGATATTTTATTCGTTTAGCTGTGTATGACCTCACATTAGACTTTTTATTGGTTTTTTTTGGTGCTGTTCATATTTATCCCACATGACCAAATAACTAAAATAAACATCAGGCAGTGAAAAACACGAGAAAGAAAAACAGAAATGCATGTAATGTGAACAAAGTCCTGATTTATACAACAACTCTCAAATCTTTTTACTGTACCGACATGTAAACACATATACATAAACATGTCACTTTATTGGATTGTTATTTTTTCTCTTAAGGATTGGGCCAATACACAGAACATACAATACTGCTGAATACACCAATAACCACTAAAATAACCTGTATAAAAATAAATAAAGAAAAGGGCCATTGTCATTTGAGCCCATACAGAATAATTTGTTTCTTAAAACACAACAAATATATTATTAATATTTTCTCAAGCCCACATTGAACCATTGGATGGTACAATCTGTAACATTGTTACTTTAAAGCAGATGACAGAGGATTCCCAAAATGCAGTGATAACATTCTGTTATTTCCCACAAACAAAAGTTCTTAATGACACATACAAAAATAAGTCACTACACTACAGAATAAACTACAAATTACAAAATAAAACACATAAATATACCAAATATTGACAGGTGTGATGATCAGTGGCTCTGAGTTCCAACCCAAAATATCTGTACCCATGGGCTAAAATATGGATATAGTTTCTCATTGAAAGATTGACCAGTGAAAGAGAAGATATGAGATCTGGACTCCACATCATAAAAGGAGACCAAACCCTCCTCATAATCCACAAACACACCCACCTTCTGTGGATTCACTTTCAGAGACAGAGAGACAGAGGGATCAGCATTAGCTTTATATTCATTTTCACTCCTCATCCACACAGACCAGAATCCATTCACTGGTGTCCTCGTGATCAATCCCTTCCTGTTAACAGATTCTCTGGCCACACCTAAAATCCAGGCAGTCTTTCCCTTTACCTGAACCTCATAATAAAATCTTCCTGATAAGAATCCCTGCTTGCCCAGAATATCTACACTATAATCAAATCTCTTGGGATTGTCTGGGGGATAAGGCCTCCATAAACTAAAACCACCATATCTCACTTGTTTGTTATCATCAGATAGGATGAGATATGTATTTGCTGTATCAGGATCCAGAGTCACATCCACTGAAAGAGATCAGAGAATATAAATCACAACTTCACAATACAAACACTTTGTGATGATGATGATGTTTGTGATATTTAATAGTGTTTAATCAAAGTGTAAAACATGAATAATCTGTCAGTATATAAATGTAAACTATTGTAGTGTATGAGTGAGTGAACAGATCAGATGTCACACTACCTGCATACTGCTGCATCCACTTCTTTTCTGTTCAGAAAAATTACAATAAAACATATCTTTCACATGTATTTATTTAGGCAATCATAAACAAACTGTAACCTAATATAAAAATGATTCACATGTTTCTTCTCTGATCAATGTATGTGTGCATGCTGATATTTTTAGAGGATCAAGCAGCAAAACTAAAGGAACTTGAGGGTGACCAAGAATGCATTGAAATAATATGTTACATTGTTCTTTGATATATAAATATGGTATGTGGCTTTTTTAAGTGAAAAAAATTATCCAGAGACGGTATAACATGTCCTATTACAACCATAGGATTTGCCCTTAAAATGAAATAGTCTGTTATTACCTTATTTGAAAGGGTCATGAATAATAATAATAATAATAATAATAATAATAATAATAATGAGCTGCGCTCTGATTGGCTGTTTCCCAACGAGGGTCACATCACCAGCTCTCATAGTACACTGTCAGAAATAAAGGTACAAAACTGTACCTTTTCTGTCACTGGGGCTTTACCCTTTCAAAAAGTACAGCTCCAATAATCAGAGTAAGGACTTATTCCAAGATGTTTACATGACCGGAGCTACAGTAACTTCTTCATTCCTGTTTACAATCAGTTTTTATTTTCTTGTTATTCACACATAGCCCAATACAGAGCACAAAGATGACCTCACATATACTGTCCACTGTTTTCATTTACTTACGTTATGACAAACACGTTCGTATGGATGTATTTCTTTATTCTGTGCTGTAATGAAGACAGAAATATTGTGACGTTGCAACAAGTTTGCGCAGGTTTGATGTTGAGTTTTTTAAGATGCAAAGTGTCTGCATCAGCTGGCGGCTGTCTCGTTCGCATCCATGGATTGTGAGTTTAGCACGTTCCCCGCCCATCAATCAATCAATAGGCTATAGACCCTTTTACTGTTTGTACACAATGATGATGTGGCAACATATGCGCTAGCAGTTTGGCAACGGAAGTATGGCAAGAATAAGCAGTGAAGCAACACAAACAGAAAAAGATACTTTTTCAACACAGCTACAGACCCGTGTACGAGTGGATAGAAAACGTTAGCAGATGGCCAAAAATAAAGTGGCCAGATACATATATACGTATATTATTATATTATATTATATTATTATTACTGTGTCATAATATACATATAATTACTATTATAACTATGTCAGGTATACAATTTTGAGATACAGTTTTGTCAGTGGGCCTTCATTAAAAAACATCTATTATGATGAGCCTTGTGTTCTACAAAGGTGGAATGGTTTAATAGTGTTAGGCAAGACAAACATATATGTCAGGAAAAGCAATGTCTAGCCATATGCCAATGTCCACAGACTACTGGTTGTTTGGCAAGTTGTTAGGGTCACTGTTAAGGCAAACTAAATTTAATTAAAGCTGATATCAGTCAGGCATTTTTGCAGCAGCCGCTATGAAAATGAGCCATTTTGTTAAATGTTTAGTCACGCAACAGGGCGAGCTCTGGTGTGGTCATGTGGAAAAAAGTGACATTGTTGCATACCCTCTATACCTGCAAAACTTCCAGTGATTCTACTGTGCACGTCTGGCTGGCCTAGAACATGGGCGGGTAAAAATAGAAATGTTGGGAGCGTACATATTGACTGTTACGTCACAGTCAATGTTATGTTGAGATTGGCCAGTTTTTCTGTAGACTTTTGCATGAGATTTACATAAGAATGAGGAAACTATTGTTTGAGGCTCACAATATGTCATTACCATATACAGAGCTGTAATAATTCAGCTATGACGAGCTAAATACAATTTTACATTCTTGGTCACCTTTTAAATTTTTTTTGTGGTCACACATGTCGAGAGGAGAGACAGGAGTTATAAATATACCACAGCAAGACCTGAAGGGCTATTGCACAATATGTTGGCCACCTGTACAGTATGTATAAAATAAGTACTAAATTAATTTGTGTACACACGCACACACCACAAATAGTGTGGAATAATTTAAAATAAATTTGTAAATAAATGTATGGTTTTAATTGCCTTTAAACTCTGTACAGTGTCTTCACCTACCAGCTTCACTGATTTTCTTAGTGTTGTGAGCCCCAAGATACCAACCAAACAAAATCAAGAGGACAGCTCCCACACCAATCCAGTACAAAGAATAGTCCTTAAACAACTCAGATGGAGACGTCTGCTTACATCTAAATCCTTTCAGATGTGTCACCTAAGACAAAGACATTATTGATTTAGGTACATTTTGTAGAGATTCTGTAGAAATTTCAGTAACCTCTGATTTCAGACAGCTGGTCTTTTATTTTGTTTTTTTGCTGGTTAAGGTGGTGAAGCCTGCTGGTTTAGAAGTGTTTTTTCCAATTTTTTTAAATATTCAAGATGGCATTAGCTGGTCAGGCTCAAAGAAACTATCTTGGCCTTGGCCTAGGTTAATCCAGCTAAAACCAGCTGTTTAATTTATCAGGCATCAAACCTGATTTCACCGGAAAACATTTATTTTATGTTATAATTTGTATGATGGGAATCATACAGAACCCCTAATGGGACCTTTGCAAAATGTAAAAAGCCAAAGCCTCTCCCATACGCACACATTACTGTGACATCAATTGACTGTGTCTGTTATTCACGAAGAAGTTTTCAAATGCATTATGTTAATTCATTTGTTATAGATACACAATAGATATAGAATTGCAAGTAAAAGGCACAATATGTAAGATTGTTTAATTAAAACTATTAGCACAGTGTTATATATTTTGTTTACTTGTGTACTATGGTACTATTATCAGTACTGGAAATGGCAGAAATTCACTAGGGGGACACTAGTTTGGAGGGGGGGGATGATATGACTTTGATATTAACTGCTTTATAATAACATAATAACATGGTTAAAATAAGATAACATTACATTTTTTATGTTTCACAAAGTCACACAAACTTTTAACAATTTAACAATAAATTTGTCCTCAGGTTAAAGAAAAATTAAAAATAAGCTTGATGATGCATTATTAAAGAGTTGCAATAAAAAAACTCATAATGGGAAGTCATTTTTAAACGCCCTTTTAGTTTAAAAAATAATTCCTTTTCAATTCCACTTTTTTTTTAGAAATCCTATCCAGCTTGAGATGGAGCTCTCTTACTCCTCAAAATTTGCTCCCCAGACCCTGTCCAACGTTCCGTCATTTCTAGCCCTGACAAATATCCTAAATGTTTTCAACAACGGTTTAATCCAGGGAAAATTGCAATTTTAATCGTTTTATACGTAGCAGCATATAAGTGATCGTATTAGTGCCCCTGCTGTTGGCTGTTCATAGAGTCGAAGTACTCCCAAAAGTGCTATTACGCCATAAAATATAGTTACTCTTTTAAATCCGCTTAGAAAAGCGCTATGTTTTATTTTGTACCACCAAACTTGCTCGTATAACTACTCGTCTTAAATAGGAAAAACGTTGATGTGTTTGGTCACTTCTAACTTTATCTCTAAATGGTACCATTGAATGAATGGGGCTAAGCTAAATGCTATCGTAGCATCGCAGCGTGCTCCAGCGCTTACGTGAACACACACAGATGATAGAGGGATGATTCAACAGTTCTTAGTTAAGGTAATAACATATTTTAATATTGAAAATGAGTAGACTATTCCTTTAATAATGGCATTGACTGGGCATCAATGTTTTGAAGTTCCAAAAGTGCATCCATCCATCATTAAAGTGATCCATATATAACCCAGTGGGTCTTCTGATGCAAAATGATAGGCTTGTGAGAAAAACTTTATATTTTAAGCTTTAAGTGAGTTACGATGTATATGTAATGTAAACAGACTACAACAACTCAATCGCATTGTTTCTCATGTGTCTCTACTGTGTTTCATCACAATTCATTTTACGACTATGAGATGCATAACATCCAATGCGATAACACGTGCCGCCATATTTAAATTGTCTTTTTAACTTTGTAAATGTCTTGTCTCTATCATAAAAAGCTATAAATATGAATAGTTTTTCTCACAAACGTATTGTTTCGCTTCGGAAGACATTTATTAATCCACTGGGTTACATATGGATTACTTTAATGATGGATGGATATACTTTTGAGCTTTGAAAAACATTGATCCCAGTCAATGACATTATAAAGCAAAAATATAAATACAATATATAAATGTAAAGAACCAGGAAATGATTTAATATAACTCTGATTGTGTTCTGTTAAAAAAGTAATAATCAGTCAATTTTCATTTTGGTGGGAGGAGTAATCCTTTAACTCATTTGAGTCATCAGACAGTCATCTTGTTGCTTTGACTGAATTCATTTACAGATCAAAATCCCTGGTGGTAAATCAACACTGCTCAGTCTTATCTATTTAGGTACACTGACGATCCTGAAGGTGTGTTAACAGTAATAAAATAATAAAGTAATGCATAAAGTGATAATTGAACATTACTGATGATGTGTGCTGTTAACAAGCAGAAGGGTAAAGATAAACTAAAACAAAGACGTCAAAGCAACAAGATGACTTGGTTCAGACAAGTCAACCCTTTTAAAATGTCTTTTATTTAACAGTGCATTTTATCCTTTATCTTAGAAAAAAGCAGACCATGTTATTTTCATTTAATACATTCTGAAACAAATCTGGGTCCACTTATCATTTCTACTTACAAATGAACATTTCTGTTCTGCTCCGTTTACAGTGTTTGGGTGAGATCTAGACCGAGGACTAAGGCGTATACTAGGACAGAACTAAGTGTTGTGGCCCACAGGTGAGACAAACTTTGCTACTTGGTATCTGTTAGACACGATACATTGAAGAAGGGCCCATTCATATTATACTTAAACTTGGTCCAGGACCATTTGATTTTTGGTTCATTCACACTGCCAATGATTTTTCGGAATCTGTGTTTATGCCGTAAAGACACATGATGTGTTTAAAGTCCTGCACTTGATAGGTTTTATCCACAGTGTCTGAAGGTTTGTTATTATTGGTTATTTCTCTCTGCAGAAGACTGCATTTTTGTTTATGATAAGACTATAATGGAGTGCGTGATGCGCTGTTCTAGTATGCACATGAATTAACCCAATTTCAAAGTGGATTTTTGAAACTCCCTGAACTCTGTTCTAGTCCAGTTTGCAGACATTTCTCATTGTGAATGTAAACGTTCATTTAAACCCCCGTTTTAAAGAGCTGAATGGTATATCTTGTTGCTATGACGCACATGTATTTTGTTTAATATAAGCTCATGTGAGCACCTGATGCGCTAGAACTGTTGTGCTGCTAAATGATCTCTGCTTCAGCGTGGATAGTGACAAGCTCCCTGATCTCTGCTTCAGTCCAGTTTGCCGACCTTTGTAAAACCCTTGTTTTAAAGAGCTGAACCATAACTTCAAAACTACGCCATTGTTTTTGCGTCTCATTCACAAAGAGGGCTTTCCAGGTATCTTATGGTAATGTTACTAGGTCCTCTTTCCTGGAACAATCCCAGAACATCTTTGCGTTCACACAAATGCCTGTCTGCCAATTTTACGGATATTTTCTGGGACCAAAGTGCTGTGTGAATAAGGTTATACTTTACTCGATTACATGAACACTGATGCAAGCACTTGTTCAACACAGTTTGGTGGTAAGCAAGTGGGTGACTGTTATCTTTAGATATCTCTAACAATAAAATGTATAATTTTCAAGACATTTGCATTAATTCCTCCTATAGCACTCATTTTAAGTATAGCTGAGGATGCAAAGAAGAATAAACACTGTTAATAATGCACAGCCAGACACTCAGGAATGCAACAACACAGTAGACCAGATGTTTTATATGCTTACATAAAGTACTGTATGCTTTGTGGGTCCACTTTTTGATTATCTATCCAATATACACGATTGTTCATGTTTGCCATAGGCACCTAAATTTAAATATAAAAATGTGATCGTATGATTAATAATTTTTTGTTGGATGTTTCCATTTAGGTGATCCTAAAGCAACAAAGAGGAACCATGGAGAGGAAGAAGTGGTGTCCAGATGTTTAAAAGGCGGTGTTCGGGACAGGAAACGAAGGCAACAAAGAGGAACCTCTAAGGTTTAAAGGCACTGCTTGCAGAGACGAGTGCAGAAAACAAGACAGAAGACCTGTCGAGAATGTTTTATGATTAAATGTTTTTGTTATGTACATGCACATTATTATTTACAATATATTTCTAAGATACATAAATATGTGACCTTGTATATGAAATCCAGGCTACTGTCTTAAAATCTAATGACATCTAAAGTTTGAATTTACTGATTTAACATTGAGTTCAGTCTTTGGCATGACCTTACTCAGTCAGTATTGAATATGTCAAGATTATATTTTCAGATAATGTTTTCTGAATTGTGTAGGATGATTTTATGTAGAAAACAGTAAGTCACAAAGAAATACTTTGCTGGGTTTTCACAGGCCGTGTCCCATTTGTACAACATATGTGAATTATCTTGAGACTAAAACTTCTGAAATCCAAACTGTTATATTTTAGCATTTCAAATGCAGCCACCCTTTGCCTAGAATTTGAAATATATACCCTTGGGTTTTTTCAGTAATTTTTTGACATCTCACCCTGAGATATTTTTAAAGAAATTTCTATGTATTATGGGCTTGAATTACTTGTTTATTTTATCATTTTGTCCAAGTAATTTGAAAAAAGTTTTAAATTAAATTTTAGTTCTCAATTGAAATAAATGTATATGTTGAGACTATATTTTTGTCCACAAACGTAATTGAATCATATACTTTAAGAGTATATTATTTTGAAAGGTATAAGAAATATTTTAGTTAAGTGTAAGTAAAACGTTTACACAGTAGTATAGCAGTGTATAATAGTTACAGAATATGTAATTTATGTGTGACACATGTAAATATTCTGTTACTGATTTATCCAAGTTGTTTATGTGTTATATTTGTCAAATGAATAAATTTGCAACGGTTATTGACAGTGGTGTACTTGTTTTTAGTTATTATTGCAAAGAAGCACATTATTCTGCATAAGTGTGAATGAATAAAGGTTTAATTTAATAAATAAATGCACGGTAAAGCCCGTGCAGAGCGGCTGTAATTGCATCGTTTAAACATCGGCCCGAGGGCATTTGCGACGAGATGCCGACATCTAGACGACATCTTCCCAATGAGCAAACGCTCCCTGAGCGACATCTTGCCAATGGAACTTTGAAAGTCGGCACAACGTCGGCCAGATGTATGTGTGCTGTCTGGGTAGTAATACAAAGAAATATGAGTTATGGTTATAAGTCATTTTACACATCCACATTTCCGATCCCAGTATTTGCAGAAAATATACACTTTAAATACACCATTTCTGCATAATTTATGTGCGTAGGCCTACTTTAATAATAAACCGTGTATAATGTGCTTATGTACCTGAAATGTGAATAAAGTGAATTAAAAAATCTGATTGTGTCAGGATCCTGCCAGATCCTTGTTTGTATTTAGATCCAGTCAGCATGGCAGGGTTCTGACAGTACATATGTTCTATGTGGGAGATGCGTGGTTTTAGTACTGGTTTATTCTGACCACGCATTTCCCGGGTCTCGTCACTTTTTCCCAGATCCCTTACTTGTGATTATGTTCAGGTGTATGTAATTATTTTCTCCCTATTTAAGAGTCATTGTGTTTGTTGCCCATTACGGGTTCTTCTGTGTAACTGTCTCAGTAAGTCTCACCAGTTTGTAGTTGCCTTGTTTAGCTTGTGTTCTTGTTAATGTTTAGTTTAATTGTGAAGTAGAGTCCAGTGTTTATTATTGGTATCCTGTTTGTTTGCCCCCTCGTGGGTTTTGTTTTTCTGTTTTTGATTTAATAAAAAAAATGTGTACCTCCTTATCCGCATCTGGGTTCTCTCTGTCCCAATCCCTGACAAGTTGTTTCAACTACAACTAAAATTAAGCAAATGTAACATTAATTGAATTATACCTGAAACCGGCAGAACTCGCCAAGTGATAGAAAAATAGTATATAGTTCAGCTCAAACACACCTAGGGCCCTATCTTTCACCCAGCGCAATTGACTTTGTCAGTGACGCATGTATCATTCGTATTTTGCACCGGCGCACAGCGGGTTTTATCCCTCCACAGACGCACGTCGGCAAACTAGGGAATGAACTTGCGCTCCCTGGGCGGTTCAGCGCAAAAAAAGAGGCGTGTTCCGGCGCAAACCATCCCTGATGCTATTTTGCAGTTTCAAAAAACAATTGCGCCACTGACCAGAAAAAAAAGTTAAAAAGTCAGTGGCGCGTTGCGCGTTGCGCGTTGTTCATTATGCTATTTTAAGGGTGCATGCTTGACCATAATGTATAGCGTGCACAACGCGCATACACTTTGCATCTAATCTACACAGACGCAACAGTTATTTTTGCAAATCATAAATTGTTACACTTAAAAATATTAATACACGAGATAAGGGAAATCATTGTGGTGAGCATTGTGGTGATAGTTTTTATTTATTGTGTGGCTGCGTTAAAAAATTCTCATGCAAATAACGATTAAAATATTTTCATACGTTTGTTGTGTGGCTGTATTACGTTTATTTTATGTAAATAATAATTAAAATGTTTTCATAAAGAAACCTTAATGTATATGAACTTGATTTGTAAGAGTACTTTGGGGTTGGACCTTGCTTGCGTTTCTTGGGTCCGATTTCAAAGCCCCCAAACCCTTTCAGCGGTGAGGGTAGACGCAGCGATGTCCTCTGCTGGCGTCAGGTCATGTGTAGGCAGATCCACCTCCCGTTACACGGCGTGCCCAATTTATGCTGGCAAGCTTGGGATTCCCCCATACAAGAACGTGGGTCTCCTCGGCTGTGAACCGCTCCTGGCGTGCGCCTGGTAAATCCGTCATAATAATAGCAACCCGCCATGGAACTTGCGCCCTTGCGTTTAAAGGGAATGTTGGATGACGTTCTGATTGGTTTATTTGACTTACGCCCAAACCACACCTATGAATAATGAACCTACTTCAGACCAACCCCTTATTGATTTGCGCCCGGCGCAAGAGTTATTTCTCACGCCGGGAAAATAGCAACAGCGCCCAAGATCCGCCCACAAACTCACTTGCGCGTTGTGCTTCGCACTTGCGTTTCTGATTGTTAAAATATGGCCCCTAAAGTTTCTTGTACACATGCAAAATTATTTGAATTTTCAATGTTTGCAAAGGTCCCTTTAGGGGTTCAGCAGAGCTGCACAGAAAAGCAGAATTATCTGAAAATAGCATGAATGAAACCCCACCTCGCTGCTGCAAGATTGTACTAAAATATGCACATTAGATCATAAAAATACAAAATATGCCATTTGTAAAAATGTTATGTATTGTTATGAGATTGTGTTGCTTAAGTCCAGTTTGATTGGGATGGAACACAGCCACTGATAAAAAAATCACTTTGTATAAAACATGTAAATATGTGAACATTCATATAAGAACACCATAAAGTTTCCTAAGTTATAAATGAGATAATTAGATACATTTAGATTTTTTTGTATTGTGTGATTGATGATAAATAAGATTCAGTGACCTGTATGAGGTGTAGATGATCTTCAGTGTTTGTGGTCTTCTCCAGTTCAGTGTTCTCCTGAATGTTTGATATCTTGAATCTTCTTGATTCTGTCTTGGATCTTCTGCTGCACGTCTGTCTGTGTCTTCAACAGCTCAATCTATAGAAAGAACAACACAGATACATTTGATCATAACATTAAGTGTATATGTTCTGAGAACTCTTGTATTTTCACACAAAATTAAATTTCTTTCATGTCATTTCAAACCTGAATGAATTCATTTCACACTCTGTGCTGAGTAAAGATTAAACAAACATCATAATCTCATCCATCTGATATTCAATAAATCAATATTCACTAATAATGTTTCCCTACACAGTGCTTATCAAGTCTCCTTCATGAATCTACATATTCAAATTTGGCACAAGAACATTTGTTAAAACATGAATAGTAATTGTTTTTTTTTTTAGTATTTCATTACAATGTCACATCAAATTTGAATAAATTTATATGAGTGAATGAGATTGGAATGTTGTGAGGCAAATTATGACTTCCTTTAAAGTTTTAGTAATTTCTACCTTTATTGTTTTAATCTCCTCCTTTAAAGTCACAGTGTTGTGATTCTTGTGGTCTCCATCAGTACAGGACAGACATACAGGTGTCTGATCGTCTCTACAGAAGAGCTCCAGAGGTCTCCCATGTTTCTGACATATATAATCCTGCAGATTATTCACAGGATCAACCAGTTTGTGTTTCTGTAAACCTGTCACTCTCATATGAGACTCCAGATGAATTTTACAGTAAGAGCTCTGACACACCACACAGGACTTCACAGCCTTCAGCTTTACTTCCTCACAGATGTCACAGAGGACTTCAGGTTGTTTCTCTGCAGTTTTCTTTTTATGTTCATCCACAAGATTTCTGAGTGTTGTATTAATATTGAGTTCAGGTCTTTGCTTGAATGTTTCTTTACAGTTTGGACAGCTGATGTCTTGACTGTTGTCCCAGTATGTATCCAAGCAGATCTCGCAGAAGTTGTGTCCACATGGAGTGGTGACTGGATCATTGAACACATCCAGACAGATTGAACACTGAAGCTCCTCGGTCACTGGATCACTGGATGACATTGCTGAAAAATAAATTATGAAACAATTTCACCTCTATTCAAAAACTTAGCAAGTAGCTTTTAAAAATAAAGGTTCCATAAGGGTCTTTGTTGGGCTGTATCGTTTCATCAAGAACATCCACAGAATATTTCTGTTGCACAAATGAGTCATGGAGAAGGGTTCAACATGGAAAAGATATCAAAAGATATGAATAATTTCTGAATGAACCTTTAAAGAATTATTTATTTTTAAGATTGTGTGAATTAAGTCATTCATGCACTAGAATTCATTATTATGCAGAGTTATTTAATTACATGGAGGTTCATTTATACTCAATCTCCTGGCTCTTCTTCTTCTTGGTGATGTTAATGAAGATTCCGTCATTGATCTTTACCTGTTTAGGTCTTTAATAAAACAAAAACACAACAGATGTTTGCATTACAAGCATTTTTTTTTAAAGTCACTGAAACAATCTGAACTTTAAACTGGTGATTATATAAAAGTAAATGATTGTTCTGTTTATTTATTATTTCAACCAATGAAAGGAAAACTTTAAGCAGTAATTTAATCTTGTTTTCTGCCATGTCCCATCACGTCTTTATTCAATCTGGTATATACTTCCTGAATCTTAAATCTGAACTTTGCTTTACAACCAATAAAAGGATAAACTAGGGCTGGGCAATACAGCTAAAAATGTGTCACTGTGCAATGTTTCATATCATTTGGTATGGGTAATTATTGATCAGTTTTAAAAACCTTTTAAAAATCAACCATTACAAATATTTTGAATTTCGCCACTGTATTATTCACATTTTCCTCATTCTGTTCCGCAACTGTATTACTGTATGATACTTATAATTATAAGACTTATCATAATCCCACAATTATGAATGTATGTAATTACTGTATGAATTAAACATTACTCTTATTAAAGATAGAGTTTTTAGCCTAGGGTTTTTTTCAACTTCAACTTTTTTTCAACTTTTTCAATTTTCAATTAACACAGACAGAAGATATTTACTTTCACTTTAAGACAATGAAAATGCACGGTTTATCTTCACTTAAGACATAACTGACTGTGTTTATGTCCTTGTGTGTTTTTCACATAGCACTTGTGTTTATTTGTCAGTTTATGCACTTTGTCCTCAGTATCACTGAGTATGCATTAAATTGATTGAAAGTTTATCAAGGAAAAACTTTACATAAAGATGAAAACATGTTATTGATGAAGAATGTTGTATAGAGAAAATCCAAATGTTCAGGTCGCACATGGGACTGCGCACGCTTGAGGGTTATTTATGCAACCAAACTTCATGTTTATTTTAATGCACTTAAATGAAAATGTTGAGCGCTATATATTTATAATTTTTCTACCGTTGAATGTATCATCGATAAATACTGATACCATTTCATTGCCCAGCCCCAAAAATGGACAACTATTAATAATAATCTGATACCAGAATAGCAAACAACCAAAGTAGAAATGCTGAAACATGCTTAACCCAGTTTACACCTGTACTCTGTAAAAAGTGAAAAGTTGATTCAACTTAAAAAGTTACTTCAATTGGTAATTTAAAATGTTCACCTAAAGGGAAGCTACATAAACTTACATTTTTTACATGTTATCATTGAAGTATCCAACTTTTCACTTTATACAATATATGATACTTTACCAGATCACTAAGATTATAAACATGTTCAGGTCAATCTGTGTTATATTTCTATAACTTACCTGTAAGTGAATATCAGCTGTGTTCTCTCACAAAACTGAAGAAATATTATGTTGTTAGATTAAAGACAGATAGTTTAGGTAAAACCTCTATCACTGTTAACCAGTTTTACTTTCTCTAATAGTGACTTCATAACCCCACCCATATACACCTGGATGTGAACCAGATCAGATCTATAAACTGTTATTACTGTATAGTCTCTCTATTCGATGTGTACGTGTGTTTATCTGTACTCTGTGTTTTATCAGAAGACACATCATTTACTGTACTGTTAGTACAATTTGTTAAGCTTCTACAGTCCACACCACTATAAGTGAGTTTAGATAAAGAGTCATTTTTAATGTGTGTAAATCAGAGATTTACTCAAAATGTTTTTTTTTTAACATCAACATTTAATAGATTTAATCCAGATATCTTGCCCTTCTGCCTGTTTTAATCCACTATACAAAATTATTGCTGGACAATTTTTCTATTATTTTGTATAAATGCTTTCCAACGAGTTTGTGTTAATAACAGAAGTAATCTAATATTTTTACGCATGCTTTTAATAGTATATTAATGTAAATAGTGTTTTTTATTTTGCTTTATTGAATAAACAGTCTTACATCCTCTTTCTGTGGTTTCACGATGGGAAAAATAAGACAATTGCTACTACTGTTTCATTGTGACTTTAAGTTAAGCCCACATGAAGTACTTTGTATTACTGTGTCCTATTCTATAAGTTATTGACAAATACATCACTACTCCCTCAGAAAACACAGAAAAATGTGCACATTTATTTGAAGGATTATTGCTTTATTAACATTATTGTTTATATAAGTTACACAATAGCATATACATATACATGACACAAGTGAGAAACAAATAGCTTTTTATTTAATAATCACAGTTTAGCTTACTGACTTTGACCCAAATTATACATTTATAGTTTTACATTAATAGTTTACCAGCTTTTATACATTAATATATTGTGTGAGAAATACCCTTTTTATGTTTTGTTCTTAATCTTAGGTCCTAATTTTGATTAAAGCATTCTTATCCCAAGCTCAGAGAAGAGTTCAAAAGTGCTTAAATAAAATAAAGTTATACCAGATGATACTAGCTATTATAATTCAAATGTTATGACTAAATCCATTTTACACTATGTAAAATAAAAGTGCTTCATGATGCCTTTTCTGTCTAAATTGTTCTTTAAAGCACCTTTAACATCTAAAGAACCTTTCTGTTTCACAAAATATTCTTTAAGGTTCTTCAGATAATAAAAATGTATAAACTAATTGGTTCTTAAAGAACCTTTGACCAAATTCTTTGAGAAACTAAAATTTTTTTCTCTATGGCATCGCTGGGAAGAACCTTTTAAGCCCCTTTATTTTTAAGAGTGTATCATGAATAACAATGCTGAATATAGCAACATCACAATTGAGCACAAACATTTCCAGACCTCTCCCAAAATGTACCCTTTGAAATCTGAGTAGAACGAAAGCTTGGTATCATAGCTTATGTTTGCATTAGCGTTCATGTGCTTACTAACTGCTGTGGGTTCACCAAGCATTTTAAAACAGCTGAAAACGCCACCTGGCTGAGGGCACTTGAGAGTAGACATGGGCCGGTTACCGGTTTCAAGGTATATCGAGGTTTTAAAGAGTCATGGTTTCAAATTTTCTGTGACACCATTTCAAGGTACTGTATGAGCTGTGTTTACACAAAATGAATTAAATCATTAAATCATGTAATTAATGTGATGTTTACATTTAATATAATATTTTTTTTAAAATATTATAATTTAAAGGCTTTATTTTTACCTAGCATACACGTTTTACGTTGCTTCAAAATTTAACGTATTGTGTCCAGTTGAAAAGTTGTTGTTTGTTAACGCAGACATAAAAAAATATTTTAGTGTTGCAATGGCAATACCGCAACACAGTTAAACCGTAGTGTTTTTGCATAAGGTTATCATACTGCCAAAATCTCATGCCGGCCCATGCCTACTTGAGAGCGCTTTTGAAGGCATAGTGTTTTCAGATGATTTATAGTTGCTATACACTGGCCTCTTTTGATTATCAAAATATAATATGGTCCAGCGGGCTGTTTTAAAGATATTGCTGTGCCACATCCAGACTACGGGCTGCCAGTAGCTCATCACTGCCCAGGAGTGGACTATAGGGTCGGCAAATGACCCGTATTATCAAGTCCCTTATTTTGAGCCCAATTGATTCCAATTGGAATCCAATCACAAACCCCCTCAAGCACAATCAGTATACATTTAAGAGGGTCATATAATATGATTTTAAGTTTTCTTTTTTTATGTATGGATAAGGTCTGCATAGTTAGAAAGCTCAGTCTCAATTCTGAAGAGATGGCCGATCTAGGCCTGCCTGAAATGCCTCGATCTGTAAATGCGTTTTAATTATTTGTTAAAGTATTTGATGTTGACTCTGCAAAACCACAACTTACAGAACTATGTTAGTTTGTCACCTGTACTGTATGATTAACATGAAGGGGTTAACTTTTTTTACCCTTAGTGCGGGAGTCACAGGTGTTTTGATTTAGATATTAAAGATAACCGTTCAATTAAAGGACAGTGTTAAAAGCATTTTATCACTGAATAAATTAACAAACTATTAAATTAATAAACTATTAATAAACCGTATGTTGCCATGCCATAAGAGTTATGAATTCATATTTAATTAGTCGATTAGATATCGTTTTGACAAATGGCTTAAAACAATACACTGTATAAACAAAACCATACCCGCACTGCTGCGGCAGGCCACCTTTTGTCGCATATTTCAGAGTGACAAGGTTGGCAATCCTACCTAGACTGTAAGAAACATTTATAGTTTTACAAATTCAAAACACAAAAAAGTAAAACATCTCCCTTAAATCTTTGTTTGACCACCTTCAATTTAACAGTGTACCCTAAAATCATCTGTTCATGGGCATCAAGGTCTTACCTTTACCTCTGAATATCTTTAACCTTCATTTTTAGTCTATAATTACAGCAATGGCATCAAAATAACAAACGATTGTCATCAGGAAGCAACATGTACATATTTACCTAATATCTTATTTTTTATCAGTAAATTTACTGATTTTTATTGACAGGTGTAATAATCAATGGTGATGTGTTTTTACCTTTATCATTGTAACATGGGCTAAAAAATGGATAAAGTTTCCCAGTGAAAGATTGATCAGTGAAAGAGTAGATATGGGATCTAGACTTAACTTCATAAAATGAGACCAAACCCTCCTCATAATCCACAAACACACCCACCTTCTGTGGTTTCACCTTCAGAGACAGAGAGACAGAGAAATGTTCAAAAGCTGCATATTCATTTTCATTCCACATCCACACAGTCCAGAATCCATTCATTGGTGTCAGTGTGATCTCTCCCTTCCTGTAAACAGATTCTCTGGCCACACCTAAAATCCAGTCAGTCTTTCCCTTCACCTGAACCTCATAATAAAATCTCCCTGATGAGAATCCCTGCTTTCCCAGGACATGTACAGATGTATCAAACCTTTTTGGGATATCTGGGCTAGACGTCCATAAAGCCCAAACTTTATGCCAAATGTCTCCATATCTCACTTGTTTCTTATCATCAGACAGGATGAGATATGTATTTGCTGTATCAGGATCCAGAGTCACATCCACTGAGAGAGATCAGAAAATATGAATCACAACTTTACAATACAAACACTTTATGATGATGATAATGATTGTGATATTTAATAGTTTTTAATCAAACTGTTACACATGAATAATATGTCAGTATATAATGTAAACTATTGTAGTATATGAGTAAACTATGGAAACCGAGAGAAGACATGCACTATTATCATTTTTGCTTGCTTGTTTTTTTGTGATCAAGACTTAATTTCTCATGATCTCGAGATAACAAAAGTTGTTTTCTCGATTATCACGACTTCATTTCTCGGTATCTCGGGATAACAAAATTTCTCGTTATCCTGACATGATAATCCAAATGTCATAATCTAATTTCCTGTCCATAATATTTAGTGTATTTTGAAGTGGACTGCTAATGCATATGAGTTGGGGTCGCCGTTACCACACACGTAGCTAGCCGATAGACTTAATAAATAAATAAAGTTGGACGCTTCATGTTCCTGAATTTAGGGAACATCTCTAAAGTAATACTGTACACATTTCTATCTTCAATAATATTTAACAGTTTATTTAAATAAATTTCAAAAATCTAAAAAGTGTGAATTATAGCATTGTTGACTTTAAGTCATTCCATTTAAATGCTGTTTAAATTAGAAACGTGCATTATTGAGTAACTTAAAGGGACAGTTCACCTCAAAAATGAAAATTCTGTCATAATTTTCTCACTTTCATGTTGTTACAAACCTGTATACATTTCTTTGTTCTGATGAACACAAAGGAAGATATTTCAAGAAATGTTTGTAACCAAAGCATTTGTGGACCCCATTCACTTCCATAGTATTATTTTTTCCTACTTTGGAAGTGAATGGGGTCCACGAACGGTTTGATTACAAACATTTTTTTAATATCTTCCTTCGTGTTCATTAGAACATAGAAATGTATGCGAGTTTGTAACAACATGAGAGTGAGAAAATTATGACAGAATTTTCATTTTTGGGTGAACTATCCCTTTAAAGACGGTCCCTAAATTCACCACTGTAAAATTGTAAATATTGACAAATCTATTTCAGCTTGAGCGAATCTCTGATCCAAGTAAAATCTAATTTGTTCATCCATGCTAATTTAGCAAATTATGCTTTTGCTGTTTAGAAACAAAACAGATGTTACACTGTACCTGCATACTGCTGCATCCTCTTCAACACTGTACAAACAAATGACAATAAAACATCACGTTTCTGACATGTGTTGGTAATATTTTTGTTTCATGCAAATGCTGTTTTCTTAAAGCTGGATTTTAATTGTTTACATGGTTTTTATATAATTAACGGTTGATTTAGTAATTCTTACAACAGCATTTTTTAATATGACATTGTGTGTTGTTGTTGTTTCATTGGTTTTGGGTTTGGGGCCCCCACAATACAAGTCCACTTAGGGCACCCATTTGGCAGGCAGTGGCACTGTTCACTCCTACCAGTTCCCTCAAAGCCTCTAGAAAGTTTACTTATAACTCACAGAACAACCTTCAAAACAGCAGACAATCTGTTTTCGAAAAACCCTACTGTCTGTTGTTGACAACCCACATCAGAAAGAGCCAACCCCATGTCATCTGTCCTTATCTTCCTCAAAATTCTTGCTGCTGCCTCTCACACAGTGAACCACAGTGATCATCTCAGAGGCTGTTACACGTCGGATTAAGATGCATTTTGGTTGGTCAGATCACAGGTGGATGACGCTAAATACAGGTAACGGGGTATGAAACGTTTTGAGCTTGTCCACTTTCAACCACATTCAGAGGTAGATGAAAACACATTCAAACACATTGTGGTGTAGACACGCATGTGGTTGAATGTGTTTGAGCAGCCATAAAATACCAGCCACTCTTTAACTTCTAACATAAACCCACAGTGTTCAGCACGGTGTTTAGGTTTTTGTTAATACAACTGAGGCGATTGAACTCTGCCTCTTTCATTATTGTTTAATTTTGTGAGCGTGTGAAAGTTGCAAGTGCTTATTTGATCAATTGCTCTAAAATATATATATAAAAAAAACATGTACAGTACATGTACAAAACATTGTGCAGCATGTTTACTAACAACACAAGCAGTGGACTCAAACATGATATTAGTGCAAATCAATTCAAACCCATAATTTCTCCCCTTAAGAGAGCCCCTTCCATGATGCAAATTTCCGCGTAATGTCTCTAATGACTAGAATTTCACATGCAAATGAAGCGAGTGAACGCAAATGTTTAAGTGTCCAACTACGTGCGAATAGTGCGTTTTTGGCGCCTCTACCGCAGCTGGAGGGAATGCACCAACAAGACATACATAGATTAGTTCTCTTCAAAATAATCTCTGTACAGTCTATTTTATCTTCACATACCAGCTTGACTGAGTTTCTCATGTAGAGTCTCCTGCAGTTCAGTCAGAGATCTCCTTATCTTCTCCACACTCAGATGACTCTTCATACTGATCTCAGGCCAGTTCTTGTAGATTAACGGCCTGCACAAGGATGAGTAAATCTACAGCAAGAGAGAAAATAACATCAGCATGGAGAAAATCACAGAAGAGATAAACTTCATGAGAGATTCAGTGACCTGTAGAAGATGTAAATGATCTTCAGTGTTTGTGATCTTCTCCAGCTCAGTGTTTCTTCTCTTCAGCTCAGTGATCTCCTGCTTCAGATCTTTAATGAGATCTTCATCCTGTTTCTCTGCTGCTTTCTGCTTCTCCTCCATCATCTTCATCAGTTCAGACTGACTTCTCTCAATGGATTGGATGAGATCAGTGAAGATCTTCACACTGGCTGCTTTATCCTTCTCTGTGTTTCTCTGATCAATCATGCCAGTAAACAATTTATAATTTAATGTTAAATTCAACCACTTTATTTACAAATCAAATAAAACATGATACACCAAACATTAAACTTTTTTAGTAGTTTTTAAACTCACTCTTCTGAGTTCTGCTGAATGTTTGATATCTTGAATCTTCTCGATTCTTTCTTGAATCTTCTGCTGCACATCTGTCTGTGTCTTCAACAGCTCAATCTATAGAAAAAACAACACAGATACATTTGATCATAACACTGATTCCAACCGATCCATCCAACCCATATGATTGTTTAGGTCATTTGTCTATCCCCCCAAATATGGCACAAAGATCTGTTTACTTAATTAGTGTCTCTACCGGCAGCAAGTGAAACTTAATAGGGTATTACATTATTTGGGTATCATTTTGCAATGAGGACATATACTGGTCATGAATTACAGAAACTGAACCAAGATGCAAATAGAAGGTGAAACAAGACTTATTGAACAAAACAAGGGAAATTAAAACCCACAACCCTGCTGAAAAATCCAGCATTAAACCAGCATGGACCAGCATGGAAATTATGCTGGTTTAGCTGGTGGTCACCAGCATACCAGCACCAAAACACAACATATGCTGGTATGACCAGCATGGGATGCTGGTGCTAATGCTGGTTTAGCTGTTGCTAATGCTGGTTTGATGCTGGTTTAGCTGGTGCTAATGCTGGTGGTGATGCTGGTTTGATGCTGGTTTAGCTGGTGTTCATTAGCAAACCAGCACCAAAACACAACATATGCTGGTCTTGCTGGTATGCTGTTTTTTTTTCAGCAGGGAAGGGGGTAAAACTACACACCAAAGCAACTTGACAATGAACTTGACTAATACTTCACTACAGCTGCAAGACTTTACACCTTACACATGAACTTTACCAAACGAACCAATACAGGACAGCAAACACAATGGTATTAAATAAGGGAACAAATCAAGAGGGGAACAGGTGACATGAATCAAACAATAGTGGGATGATTATGAGGAAACGAGGGGACGGGGTCAGGAGACGAGACAGAAAGCACATGGCTAGAATAAACAAAGCCAGTGCTTTCACACAAAACATGCTTGTCATGATCCTGCCTCAAGACTAATAATAAAACAAGGACAAGAGGGCAGAATCATGACATACTGGGATATGATTTTTAATTTAGACTTTCAGGACTAATTGTATTTATAATACACATTACACTATTCAGGCATTTTGAGCATATAACACCCATTCATTTATTATATACAGTAATATGACACTGTGTACAAAACTGAATATTACAAGTCTACCGAGGTCAACAATCAGTTTATACAAGGAAAAGATGCAAAAGCGATCACTATCTGCTGTAAATCTCAGATCTGGTGCACGTTCAAGCTCAAACCGGTGTGCAACATTTTGCTACGGTTTCCGGGTTGAACTATATGTTTCATGGAAACTGATGGAAACTGTGTGCAACAGGTTTATTCTGATGTTCTGCATCTCTTAAAGAATATATTTGGCAGTAGACCTTGTTCTGTAAATACCAATGTAACAGATTAAGCCATACGAAAATTAACCATTTTTTGTGGTAAAACTGTAGTAACCTTTTTTTGTGTATTGATTACTATTAGCAAAACTAATGGTTTTACTACAGTAATAGTTTAACTACGGTTTTTGAAAACCATTGTTTAACCATGTTTTTTTGTAAAACCATGGATATTTTTTGTAAGGGAAGGGCTTTTCAGAAAACACTTGTCGATGTTATAATCAGGAAGTATTTTGATGAGTGTCACAGTAATGTTTATCTGGCATATATGTACAGATAATACAATGTGTTTTTAGTTAACATTTTTTTTTATATGTACATTTAAGCAGAGGCAGTGAATGGGTTTAAAGGTGCTGACAAGGCCCCCTCACAAAGTTGCTTAGGGCCCCCAGAAGCCTACAGTAGGATCGGCTCTGGGGTTAGATGATCAAACATATCTTTTTAACCATAAATGGTTATGAACCCATTTCTAATTAAATGAATGCAAAAAATTATTGTTTTCAAAAATATTAACTTCAGAAGACCTGAATTTTTACTGAGCTGGAAAATACCAACATTTTGCTTTTTTGATCCACAGAGGAAATACATTATTGAGCAGTGCTTTAAGTGGCCCAAAAGAGGTGCCGGTACTCTATTTTTTATATTTTTTATTTTTTGCTGACTCGACTCCTTTTTTGAAGGGGTTTTATATTCAGCAGTCAACAGACGACCTTGTAAAAAATAATAAATCCTTTTATAAGTTTGTGGATTTGCTTGAGCTAGAAATAGTTACTGAACATAAATAAAATGTGCAAAAGGATTTTGAAAAAATACCATTAGAAAGGAAAGAGCTACTGTAGAGCTTTTGAACATAAATAAAATGTGCAAAAGGTAGATATGTGAGTAAAATGTGGCATTGTTAAATGCTAAAACTAGTTGTTCAGATAGAAAGAGCTTGAAAAAAAAAACTTTAAAATGACACCAAGACCAACTCTAAAGTCATTTATTTTGTCCCATTGTTTTCCATTTTGCGGGTGGTAAAACTACTGTGCACGTCGTTCAAATTCATTGAAATTTCGTTCACTTGTAGTTTAGCAATTAAACGAAATGTATATTACAATTTCAAGAATGTTTTCTGCACATCGCCTGAGGAAATCCGAAGTTGCGTCGAGGGGAACCAAACTGACAGCCGCGACAGCGGAGATTATCACGTACCTACAAAAGGGTATTGGAGAAAGCTTTGCGTCTGACCTGCAGCTATCATTCTGGCTTGGTGGGATGTCAGTCAGCGAGTCCTCTGATTCTGACCTTGTTCTTTTACTACTCAGAGTCTAAAACCAGGAGGGCATAGGATATTAAGTGTTCATTGTATTTTCATTTTAACCGAGCAGATATGGTTGCGCGTTTCAAACACAAACACACACCTCTCCAGTCCAGAGCACGTTGACGCTAACTGACCGACGCATGCGCTTTTAACTTGAAAACGCAAGGGTGTATGGGTAATGTAGTCTCAGTCTCTGCTCTCGGTGTGACGAATTAGGAAGCGTACATTAAGGGCGCTCTGAAAAGCCGCAGCGCAGCCAAAGGATTAAATTAAACCTCTGTTTTTAAACAGATGTGCAAATGAGCGTTCCGGTACGCTAAAAGCACGTTCTGGGCGCACGGAGAGGTGGTGGTATGCTCAAGAGCTATTTTTGGAAGTGGCGGTACTGAGTACCGGGGCGTTCCGGCCCACTTAAAGCACTGTTTCTGAGTGAACAATTTCTTTAATGTCGTTTAATGTAATGTTTACCTTTTTCTCGTTACTCTCCTCTTCTAAAGTCACAGTGTTGTGATTCTTGTGATCTCCATCAGTACAGGACAGACATACATATGTCCGATCCTCTCTACAGAAGAGCTCCAGAGGTCTCTCATGTTTCAGACATATATAATCCTGCAGATTATTCACGGGATTAATTCGTTTGTGTTTCTTTAAACCTGTCACTCTCCTATGAGGCTCCAGATGAATTTCACAGTAAGAGCTCTGACACATCAGACAGGACTTCACAGCCTTCAGTTTTACTTTCTCACAGATTTCACAGAGGACTTCAGGTTGTTTCTCTCCAGTTTTCTTTTTATGTTCATCCACAAGATTTCTGAGTGTTGTATTAATCTTGAGTTTAGGTCTCTGCTTGAATGTTTCTTTACAGTTTGGACACCTGCAGTAATGACTGTTTTTGTCCCAGTGTGTATTCAAGCAGATCTTGCAGAAGTTGTGTCCACATGGAGTGCTGACTGGATCACTGAACAAATCCAGACAGATCGAACATTTAAGCTCCTCAGTCATTGGATCACTGGTGTATGGCATCACTGCAATACAACATAATGAAATTATGTGTCTTATTCTTATAGACTTATAGTTTATTGATTGGGCTGAGTTTGTAAACAAAATATAAAAAATGGGTCAAATAAATTTTTTCAAATTCAGAATTTTACTTCAGATGATGAAAGAAAAGCAGCCAATTAATGTCCAGAATACATAAGAACATCTTTAAGTGATAATTCACCCAAATTTTTTTTTTTATGTTCATCAGCTTACTTCAGGCTTGTTTTTCAAGTTTTTTTTTTTTCAGTAGAACACAAATATAAGGTAACGCTTTAGATTACAGCCCGGAAAGTAATGAGTAAGTACAGGGAATTTACAGCGTATGTTTCTGTAATTACAGTTTACTTATGAAGTACGTACGTGTAATTATAAGGGAACAATTTATAATATTTGGGGAATAAAAGGGTAACAACCAGGAAAAATACAAATAATATATGCAGTAAAGTACTGCGTAAGTACAGCGAATTTACAGCATACATTTCTGTAATTATAGTGTACTTATAAAGTACATACGTGTATTTTTAAGGGAACAATTTATAATATTTTCGGAACAAAGGGGTAACAAGCAGAGGTGGAAAGAGTACTGAAAATTTGTACTCAAGTACAAGTACAAGTAGTTGCTAAAATAATACTCAATTACAAGTAAAAGTACTGGTGTTAAAAATGTACTTAAGTAAAAGTACAAAGTACCCCTCTTAAAAACTACTCAAGTACAAATTACTTTTTAGCCGGTGATATTTATTGAATAAACATTAAATCCATTGAATGAAATCAGAAAATGAATGGATTAAAATCAGGCAATTTGTGTTTTATACGAATAAACGCATAGTACAGGAATTTTGTCTGTTTAAAGAATGTTAAATGATTTTAACAGCAGCTATTATTATTATTTTTATTACAGTGCATTGAAAATGCGCTGTACTGTTCTTACTGGGCTTTTTATTATTATTATTACAGTGCATTGAAAATGCGCTGTACTGTTCTTACTGGGCTTTTTATTATTATTAGTGGTGCTTGCATTTATGCAAGGCATCACTATTACTATTCCTCAGGGATATTATTATTAGTGGTGCTTGCATTTATGCAAAGCATCACTATTATTATTGCTCATACTTATTAGTGGTGCTTGCATTTATGCAAAGCATCACTATTACTATCTTGCATACTTATTATTATTATTATTATTATTATTATTCTTCTTTTTCTGGACACTTTTTCGGCGCGTAACTCGTCCCGCACGCTTTGTCGTAGACCCATAAATTAGGGCTCAAATCGACCGGCTTATTGAGGAGAGGTGTGCTATGACTTTTATAAGCGATCGGGTGCAGGATTTCTGAAAGGGGGGCGAAAAACCACCCAAAAAATCCCATTGACTTAACATTGCGCCCAACTTTGACGAGTCATAGCTCCGCTCGAGGATTTTGTAGAAACATGTGGGTTACAACATTTGAAGAGGGTGGTAGGCTCTGTAAGAACATGGATCACAATGGGGTGTAAGTTGTACCCCTGGGGTGTAAGAGGTGCCCAAATGTGCCCCAATGAAAAGTCAATGGGGCAAAATCCCATAGACTTACCATTGCAAAAATTTTGACGGGTCATAGGTCCGAGCCAGGATTTCATAGAAACATGTGGGTTACTAAATTTGAAGAGGGTGCTAGACTCTGTCAGGACGTCCCCCATAATGGGGTGTAAGGTTACCATAGCAACCATTTTGGGCACCCTAGCAACCTATACCATAGACTGCCATTATAAAATGCCCGGATGGATATCTTTGCACCACAGTGTCATAGAGACATGGGGGTGGGCTCATTTTACTCAGGCATCCAATCAGTCTCTCAGGATCCTTACAGACTTACTAAGCCACGCCCCTAGCAACCACTTTTGAGCACCCTAGCAACATAAAATACAAACAGTTATATCTCGGCATCAGAACATCGTAAAGACACGGGGGTTGGACCGTTTTACTTGTGACTAGGGGTGTAACAATTGGGCACATCATTGGCCACTCCCAAGCCACGCCCCTAGCAACCAAATACAGTACCCTAGCAACAGAGTAAACAAAGCCTTATATCTCCACATCAGAACATCGTAGAGACATGGGGGTTGGACCGTTTGACTCATGACTCGGAGGGTAATCACTAGTGGATGCCATTTTTTTCCTTAGCAACCAAATACAGTACCCTAGCAACAGAGTAAACAAAGCCTTATATCTTCGCATCAGAACATCGTAGAGATACGGGGTTTGGACCGTTTGACTCGTGACTCGGAGGGTGATCACTAGTGGATGCCATTTTTTCCCCTAGCAACCAAATACAGTACCCTAGCAACAGAGTAAACAAAGCCTTATATCTCCGCATTAGAACATCGTAAAGACACGGGGGTTGGACCGTTTTACTTTTGGCTTGGAGTATAATCATAAATTGTCCCCCGAAACTTGCCACGGCAAGCACCACTCACATTTTCTTCAGGAAATGTACCTATCTAGTTATTATTATTATTCTTTTTCTGGACACTTTTTCGGCGCGTAACTCGTCCCGCACGGTTTAACATAGTCCCATGAAAGAGGGCTCAAATCGACCGGATTATTGAGGAGAGGTGTGCTATGACTTTTATAGGCGATCGGGTGCAGGATTTCTGAAAGGGGGGCGAAAAACCACCCGAAAAATCCCATTGACTTAACATTGCGCCCAACTTTGACGAGTCATAGCTCCGCTCGAGGATTTTGTAGAAACATGTGGGTTAGAACATTTGAAGAGGTTGGTAGGCTCTGTAAGAACATACATGACATTGGGGTGTAAGTTGTACCCCTGGGGTGTAAGAGGCACCCGAAAATTCCCATTGACTTAAAATGGGGCAGGAAACATGCCCATATAAGGGAATAAAGCAGTTCCAGATGGAATATCTTTGCTTTACAGTGTCGTAGAGATAAGTGGGTGGGCTCATTTTACTCGGGCATCCAATCAGTCTCTCAGGATCATCCCAGAGCTATTAAGCCACGCCCCTAGCAACAATTTTGGGCACCCTAGCAACATCTCCCATAGACTGCCATTATAAAATGCCCAGATGGATATCTTTGCACCACAGTGTCATAGAGACATGGGGGTGGACTCATTTTACACAGGCATCCAATAAGTCCCTCAGGATCCTTTCCTAGGTATTAAGCCACGCCCCTAGCAACCACTTTTGAGCACCCTAGCAACATAATAAACAAAGTCTTATATTTCTGGATCCGAACATCATAGAGACATGGGGGTTGGGTGTTTGGGTCATGTTAGCTTCATGCTAGCTTCATGCTAGGTCATACTAGCTTCATGCTAGTTTCATGCTAGCTTTATGCTAATTTCATAATATATCTTGCTAACTTCATGCTAAATAATGTTAGCATCATGCTAGCTTGATGCTTATTTATGTTAGCATCATGCTAGCTTCATGCTAATTTATGTTACCATCATGCTAGCTTCATGCTAATTTATGTTAGCATCATGCTAGCTTCATACTAATTCATGTTAACATTATGCTAGCTTCATGCTTCTTCATTTTAGCATCGTGCTAGCTTCATGCTAATTCATGTTAGCATCGTGCTAGCTTCATGCTAATTCATGTTAGCATCGTGCTAGCTTCATGCTAATTCATGTTAGCATCGTGCTAGCTTAATTCTAATTCATGTTAACATCATGCTAGCTTTATGCTAATTCATGTTAGCTTCATGCTAGCTTTATGTTAATTCATGTTAGCATCATGCTAACTTCATGCTAATTCATGTTAGCTTCATGCTAATTCATGTTAGCATCATGGTAGCTTCATGCTAATTCATGCTAGCTTCATGCTAATTCATGTTAGCATCATGCTAGCTTCATGCTAATTCATGTTAGCATCATGCTAGCTTCATGCTAATCATGTTAGCTTCATGCTAATCATGCTAGCTTCATGTTAGCTTCATGCTAATCATGTTAGCTTCATGCTAATCATGCTAGCTTCATGTTAGCATCATGCTAATCATGCTAGCTTCATGCTAATCATGCTAACATCATGCTAGCTTCATGCTAATCATGCTAACATCATGCTAGCTTCATGTTAATCATGTTAGCTTCATGCTAATCATGCTAGCTTCATGTTAGCATCATGCTAATCATGCTAGCTTAATGCTAATCATGCTAACATCATGCTAGCTTCATGCTAATCATGCTAGCATCATGCTAGCTTCATGCTAATCATGTTAGCTTCATGCTAATCATGCTAACTTCATGTTAGCATCATGCTAGCTTCATGCTAATCATGCTACCTTCATGCTAATAATGCTAACATCATGCTAGCTTCATGCTAATCATGTTAGCATCATGCTACCTTCATGCTAATCATGCTAGCTTCATGCTAGCTTCATGCTAATCATGGTAGCATCATGCTAGCTTCATGCTAATCATGCTAGCATCATGGAAGCTTCATGCAAATCATGCTAACATCATGCTAGCTTCATGCTAACTTCATGCTAATCATGTTAGCATCATGCTAGCTTCATGCTAGCTTCATGCTAATCATGCTAGCTTCATGTTAACTTCATGGTAATCATGCTAGCTTCATGCTAACCTCATGCTAACTTCATGGTAATCATGCTAATGTTAATCATGCTTAATGTTAATCATGCTAGCTTCATGTTAGCTTCATGGTAATCATGCTAACTTCATGCTAACTTCATGCTAATCATGCTAGCTTCATGCTAATCATGCTCGCTTCATGCTAATCATGCTAGCTTCATTATCTCCACATCAGAACATCGTAGAGACACAGGGGTTGGACCGTTTGACTCGTGACTCGGAGTGTAATCATTATGGGATGCCTATTTTTTCCCTAGCAACCAAATACAGTACCCTAGCAACAGAGTAAACAAAGCCTTATATCTCCGCATCAGAACATCGTAGAGACATGGGGGTTGGACCGTTTGACTCGTGACTCGGAGTGTAATCATTATGGGATGCCAATTTTTTACCTAGCAACCAAATACAGTACCCTAGCAACAGAGTAAACAAAGCCTTATATCTCCGCATCAGTACATCATAGAGACATGAGGGTTGGACCGTTTGACTTTTGCCTTGGAGTATAATCATAAATTGTCCCCCGAAATTTGCCACGGCAAGCACCACTCACATTTTCTTCAGGAAATGTACCTATCTAGTTATTATATCTTATTATTCTTATGTCTGCACACTTTTTCGGCGCGTAACTCGTCCCGCACGGTTTGCCACAGTCCCATGAAAGAGGGCTCAAATCGACCAGATTATTAAGGAGAGGTGTGCTATGACTTTTATAAGCGATCGGGTGCAGGATTTTCGAAAGGGGGGCGAAAAACCACTTGAAAATTCCCATTGACTTAACATTGGGCCGAACTTTGACGGGTCATAGCTCCGCTTGAGGATTTTGTAGAAACATGTAGGTTACAACATTTGAAGAGGGTGATAGACTCTGTAAGAACATACATCACATTGGGGTGTAAGTTGTACCCCTGGGGTGTAAGAGGCACCCGAAAATTCCCATTGACTTATAATGGGGCAGGAAACATGCCCATATAAGGGAATAAAAAAGTTCCAGATGGGATATCTTCGCTTTACAATATCGTAGAGACATGGGGGTGGGCTCATTTTACTCAGACATCCAATCAATTTACCAGGATAGTCCCAGAGCTATTAAGCCACGCCCCTAGCAACCACTTTTAAGCACCCTAGCAACATAAAATTCAAACAGTTATATCTTGACATCAGAACATCGTAGAATCATGGGGGTTGGACCGTTTTACTCATGACTCGGAGGGTAATCACTGGCCGCATCATTGGCCACGCCCAAGCCACGCCCCTAGCAACCAAATTGGAGCACCCTAGCAACCGAATAAACAAATCCTTATTTCTCCGCATCAGAACATCGTAGAGACACGGGGGTTGGACCATTTTAATTGTGACTCAGAGCGTAATAACTTGCGACATCATTGGCCACTCCCAAGCCACGCCCCTAGCAACCAAATTGGAGCACCCTAGCAACCGAATAAACAAATCCTTATTTCTCCGCATCAGAACATCGTAGAGACACGGGGGTTGGACCATTTTACTTGTGACTCAGAGCGTAATAACTTGCGACATCATTGGCCACTCTCAAGCCACGCCCCTAGCAACCAAATATGAGCACCCTAGCAACCGAATAAACAAAGCCTTATATCTCTGCATCAGAACATCATAGAATCACGGGGGTTGGACCGTTTTACTCGTGACTCGGAGGGTAATCACTGGCCGCATCATTGGCCACTCCCAAGCCACGCCCCTAGCAACCAAATTGGAGCACCCTAGCAACCAAATAAACAAACCCTTATTTCTCGGCATCAGAACATCGTAGAGACACGGGGGTTGGACCATTTTACTTGTGACTCAGAGCGTAATAACTTGCGACATCATTGGCCACTCCCAAGCCACGCCCCTAGCAACCAAATATAGTACCCTAGCAACAGAGTAAACAAAGCCTTATATCTCCGCATCAGAACATCGTAGAGACATGGGGTTTGGACCGTTTGACTCGTGACTCGGAGGGTAATCACTAGTGGATGCCATTTTTTTCCCTAGCAACCAAATACAGTACCCTAGCAACAGAGTAAACAAAGCCTTATATCTCTGCTTCAGAACATCGTAGAGACACGGGGGTTGGACCATTTTACTTGTGACTCGGCATGTAATCACTAGTGTGTGCCATTTTTTTCCCTAGCAACCAAATAAAGTACCCTAGCAACAGAGTAAACAAAGCCTTATATCTCCACATCAGAACATCATAGAGACACAGGGTTTGGACCGTTTGACTCGTGACTCGGAGGGTAATCACTAGTGGATGCCATTTTTTCCCCTAGCAACCAAATACAGTACCCTAGCAACAGAGTAAACAAATCCTTATATCTCTGCTTCAGAACATCGTAGAGACACGGGGGTTGGACCATTTTACTTTTGGCTTGGAGTATAATCATAAATTGTCCCCTGAAATTTGCCACGGCAAGCACCACTCACATTTTCTTCAGGAAATGTACCTATCTAGTTATATTTTATTCTTATGTCTGCACGTTTTTTCGGCGCGTAACTCGTCCCGCACGGTTTGCCGTAGTCCCATGAAAGCGGGCTCAAATCGACCGGTTTATTGAGGAGAGGTGTGCTATGACTTTTATAAGGGATCGGGTGCAGGATTTCCGAAAGGGGGGCAAAAAATCACCCAAAAAATCCCATTGACTTAACATTGCGCCGAACTTTGACGGGTCATAGCTCCGCTCGAGGATTTTGTAGAAACATGTGGGTTATAACATTTGAAGAGGGTGGTAGACTCTGTAAGAACATACATGACATTGGGGTGTAAGTTGTACCCCTGGGGTGTAAGAGGAGCCCGAAAATTCCCATTGACTTATAATGGGGCAGGAAACATGCCCATATAAGGGAATAAAACAGTTCCAGATGGGATATCTTTGCTTTAGAGTGTCATAGAGATAAGTGGGTGGGCTCATTTTACTCGAGCATCCAATCAGTCTCTCAGGATCATCGCAGAGCTATTAAGCCACGCCCCTAGCAACAATTTTGGGCACCCTAGCAACATCTCCCATAGACCGCCATTATAAAATGCCCAGATGGATTTCTTTGCACCACAGTGTCATAGAGACATCGGGGTGGGCTCATTTTACTCAGGCATCCAATCAGTCTCTCAGGATCCTTACATAGGTATTAAGCCACGCCCCTAGCAACCACTTTTCAGCACCCTAGCAACATAAAATTCAAACAGTTATATCTCAGCATCCGAACATCGTAGAGACATGGGGGTTGGACCGTTTGACTCGTGACTCAGAGTGTAATCATTATGGGATGCCAATTTTTTCCCTAGCAACCAAATACAGTACCCTAGCAACAGAGTAAACAAAGCCTTATATCTCCGCATCAGAACATCGTAGAGACACGGGGGTTGGACCGTTTGACTCGTGACTCAGAGTGTAATCATTATGGGATGCCAATTTTTTCCCTAGCAACCAAATACAGTACCCTAGCAACAGAGTAAACAAAGCCTTATATCTCCCTATCAGAACATCGTAGAGACACGGGGGTTGGACCGTTTGACTCAAGACTCCGAGTGTAATCATTATGGGATGCCAATTTTTTCCCTATCAACCAAATACAGTACCCTAGCAACAGAGTACACAAAGCCTTATATCTCCGCATCAGAACATCGTAGAGACACGGGGGTTGGATCGTTTGACTCGTGACTCGGAGGGTAATCACTAGTGGATGCCATTTTTTTCCTTAGCAACCAAATACAGTACCCTAGCAACAGAATAAACAAAGCCTTATATCTCCGCATCAGAACATCGTAGAGACAAGGGAGTTGGACCGTTTGACTCGTGACTCAGAGTGTAATCATTATGGGATGCCAATTTTTTCCCTAGCAACCAAATACAGTACCCTAGCAACAGAGTAAACAAAGCCTTATATCTCCGCATCAGAACATCGTAGAGACATGGGGGTTGGACCGTTTGACTCGTGACTCAGAGTGTAATCATTATGGGATGCCATTTTTTTCCCTAGCAACCAAATACAGTACCCTAGCAACAGAGTAAACAAAGCCTTATATCTCCGCATCAGAACATCGTAGAGACACGGGGGTTGGACCGTTTGACTCGTGAATCAGAGTGTAATCACTAGTGGATGACACTTTTTTTCCCTAGCAACCAAATACAGTACCCTAGCAACAGTGTAAACAAAGCCTTATATCTCCGCATCAGAACATCGTAGAGACACGGGGGTTGGATCGTTTGACTCGTGACTCGGAGGGTAATCACTAGTGGATGCCATTTTTTTCCTTAGCAACCAAATACAGTACCCTAGCAACAGAATAAACAAAGCCTTATATCTCCGCATCAGAACATCGTAGAGACAAGGGGGTTGGACCGTTTGACTCATGACTCGGAGGGTAATCACTAGTGGATGCCATTTTTTCCCTAGCAACCAAATACAGTACCCTAGCAACAGAATAACCAAACCCTTATATCTCCGCATCAGAACATCGTAGAGACACGGGGTTTGGACCGTTTGACTCGTGACTCGGAGTGTAATCACTAGTGGATGCCAATTTTCTCCCTAGCAACCAAATACATTACCCTAGCAACAGAGTAAACAAAGCCTTTTATCTCCACATCAGAACATCGCAGAGACACGGGGGTTGGACCGTTTGACTCGTATCTCGGAGTGTAATCACTAGTGGATGCCAATTTTTTCCCTAGCAACCAAATACAGTACCCTAGCAACAGAGTAAACAAAGCCTTATATCTCCGCATCAGAACATTGTAGAGACACGGGGGTTTGACCGTTTGACTCGTGACTCTGAGTGTAATCACTAGTGGATGCCAATTTTCTCCCTAGCAACCAAATACAGTACCCTAGCAACCGAATAAACAAAGCCTTATATCTTCGCATCAGAATATCGTAGAGACATGTGGGTTGAATTGTTTTACTTTTGGCTTGGAGTATAATCATATATTGTCCCCCGAAATTTGCCACGGCAAGCACCACTTCACATTTTCTTCAGGAAATGTACCTATCTAGTTATTATTATTATTCTTCCAACCAAATTTCCGCAATTAATACGGCTCGAACCGCTTAACTTAGAAACTTCATTCAAACTCTCAAACGTGCGGACTATTCGGGAATAGTGTGCTATGACTTTTATAAGCGATCGGGGGTACGGTCTTCGCCCGAGGGGCGAAAAAGCAGCCGAAAAATCCCATTGACTTAACATGGAGACAAACTTTGACGAGTCGTAGCTCAGACCTAGAATTTCACAGAAACTTGTGACTTGCCACATTTGAAGAGGCTGGCAGGCTCTGTAAGAACATACCTCACAATGGGGTGTAAGTTGTACCCCTGGGGTGTAAGAGGTCCCCAAATTTCCCCATAGACTTATAATGGGGCAGGAATCATGCCCATATAAGGAACTAAAAACGTCCCGGATGGGATATCTTTGCAGCGCAGTGTCATAGAAACATGGGGGTGGGCTCATTTTACTCAGGCATCCAATCAGTCCCTTAGGATCCTTATTGAGCTATCAAGCCACGCCCCTAGCAACCATTTTGGGCACCCTAGCAACATCTCCCATAGACTGCAATTATAAAATGCCCAGATGGATATCTTTGCAGCACAGTGTCACAGAGACATGGGGGTGGGCTCATTTTACTCAGGCATCCAATCAGTCTCTCACCATCCTTATTGAGGTATTAAGCCACGCCCCTAGCAACCAAATATGAGCAGCCTAGCAACATAATAAACAAAGCCTTATATCTCTGGATCCGGACATCATAGAGACATGGGGGTTGGGTCTTTGGGTCATATTAGCTTCATGCTAGCTTCATGCTAAGTCATGCTAGCTTCGTGCTAGTTTCATGCTAGCTTTATGTTAATTTCATAATAAATCTTGCTAACTTGATGCTAAATCATGCTAACTTCATGTTAAATCTTGTTAGCTTCACGCTAAATCATGCTAGCTTCATGCTAATCATGCTAGCATAATCTTAATCATGCTAGCATCATGTTAATTTCATGCTAAATTCATGCTAACTTCATGGTAATCATGCTAACATCATGCTAGCTTCATGCAAATTATGCTAGCTTCATGCTAATCATACTAACATCATGCTAGCTTCATGTTAACATCATGCTAGCTTCATGCTAATCATGCTAACATCATGCTAACTTCATGCTAATCATGCTAACATCATGTTAATCATACTAGCTTCATGCTAATCATGCTAGCATCATGCTAGCTTCGTGCTAATCATGCTAGCATCATGCTAGCTTCGTGCTAATCATGCTAGCATCATGCTAGCTTCGTGCTAATCATGCTAGCATCATGCTAGCTTCGTGCTTATCATGCTAGCATCATGCTAGCTTCGTGCTAATCATGCTAGCATCATGCTAGCTTCGTGCTAATCATGCTAGCATCATGCTAGCTTCGTGCTAATCATGCTAGCTTCATGCTAGCTTCGTGCTAATCATGCTAGCTTCATGCTAGCTTCGTGCTAATCATGCTAGCTTTATGCTAGCTTTGTGCTAATCATGGTAGCATCATGCTAGCTTCATGCTAATCATGCTAGCTTCGTGCTAATCATGCTAGCTTCATGCTAGCTTTGTGCTAATTATGCTAGCATCATGCTAGCTTCATGCTAATCATGCTAGCATCAGGCTAGCTTCGTGCTAATCATGCTAGCATCATGCTAGCTTCATGCTAATCATGCTAGCTTCATGTTAGCTTCATGCTAATCATGCTAACATCATGCTAGCTTCATGCTAATCATGCTAGCTTCATGCTAATCATGCTAGCATCATGCTAGCTTCGTGCTAATCATGCTAGCATCATGCTAGCTTCGTGCTAATCATGCTAGCATCATGCTAGCTTCATGCTAATCATGCTAGCTTCATGCTAGCTTCATGCTAATCATGCTAACATCATGTTAGCTTCATGCTAGTCATGCTAGCATCATGCTAGCTTCATGCTAGTCATGCTAGCTTCATGCTAATCATGCTAGCATCATGCTAACGTCATGCTGAATCATGCTAATCATGCTAGCATCATATTTCATCATGATAACTTTTTTAAATCATGCTAGCTTCACACTTAAACATGTCAACAGCCAGGTAAACTACTAGACTAAATTTCTTTTACATTTCTGTCAATCAGCTTTTTGCATTTTCATGCACTGGTAATTCCTTGGGAATTGCATATCTAGTTATTATTATTATTCTTCCAACCAAATTTCCGCAATTAATACGGCTCGAACCGTTTAACTTAGAAACTTCATTCAAACTTTCAAACGTGCGGACTATTCGGGAATAGTGTGCTATGACTTTTATAATCGATCGGGGGTACGGTCTTCGCCCCAGGGGCGAAAAAGCAGCCGAAAAATCCCATTGACTTAACATGGAGACAAACTTTGACGAGTCGTAGCTCAGACCTAGGATTTCACAGAAACTTGTGACTTGCCACATTTGAAGAGGCTGGCAGGCTCTGTAAGAACATACCTCACAATGGGGTGTAAGCTGTACCCCTGGGGTGTAAGAGGTCCCCAAATTTCCCCATAGACTTATAATGGGGCAGGAATCATGCCCATATAAGGAACTAAAAACGTCCCGGATGGGATATCTTTGCAGCGCAGTGTCATAGAGACATGGGGGTGGGCTCATTTTACTCAGGCATCCAATCAGTCCCTTAGGATCCCTATTGAGCTATCAAGCCACGCCCCTAGCAACCATTTTGGGCACCCTAGCAACATCTCCCATAGACTGCCATTATAAAATGCCCAGATGGATATCTTTGCAGCACAGTGTCACAGAGAGATGGGGGTGGGCTCATTTTACTCAGGCATCCAATCAGTCTCTCACCATCCTAATTGAGGTATTAAGCCACGCCCATAGCAACCAAATATGAGCAGCCTAGCAACATAATAAACAAAGCCTCATATCTCTGGATCCGGACATCATAGAGACATGGGGGTTGGGTCTTTGGGTCATATTAGCTTCATGCTAGCTTCATGCTAAGTCATGCTAGCTTCGTGCTAGTTTCATGCTAGCTTTATGCTAATTTCATAATAAATCTTGCTAACTTAATGTTAAATCATGCTAGCTTCATGTTAAATTTTGTTAGCTTCATGCTAAATCATGCTAGCATCATGCTAATCATGCTAGCATCATGCTAACTTCATGCTAATCATGCTAGCATCATGCTAGCTTCATGCTAATCATGCCAGCATCATGCTAGCTTCATGCTAATCATGCTAACATCATGCTAATCATGCTAACATCATGCTAATCATGCTAACATCATGTTAGCTTCAATGCTAATCATGTTAGCTTCATGCTAATCATGCTAACTTCATGCTAATCATGCTAACATCATGCTAATCATGCTAACATCATGTTAGCTTCAATGCTAATCATGTTAGCTTCATGCTAATCATGCTAACTTCATGCTAATCATGCTAACATCATGCTAGCTTCATGTTAATCATGCTAGCTTCATGCTAGCTTCATGCTAATCATGCTAGCTTCATACTAGCTTCATGCTAGCTTCAATGCTAATCATGTTAGCTTCATGCTAATCATGTTAGCTTCATGCTAATCATGCTAGCATCATGCTAGCTTCATGCTAATCATGCTAGCTTAATGCTAGCTTCAATGCTAATCATGTTAGCTTCATGCTAATTATGTTAGCTTCATGCTAATCATGCTAGCATCATGTTAGCTTCATGCTAATCATGCTAGCATCATGCTAGCTTCATGCTAATCATGCTTCCATCATGCTAGCTTCATGCTAATCATGCTAACATCATGTTAGCTTCATGCTAACATCATGCTAGCTTCATGCTAATCATGCTAACATCATGCTAGCTTCATGCTAATAATGCTAGCATCATGTTAGCTTCATGCTTATCATGCTAACATCATGCTAGCTTCATGCTAATCATGCTAACATCATGCTAGCTTCATGCTAACATCGTGCTAGCTTCATACTAATCATGCTAGCATCGTGCTAGCTTCATGCTAATCATGCTAGCATCGTGCTAGCTTCATGCTAATCATGCTAGCATCGTGCTAGCTTCATGCTAATCATGCTAGCATCATGCTAATCATGCTATCATCGTGCTAGCTTCATGCTAATCATGCTAGCATCGTGCTAGCTTCATGCTAATCATGCTAGCATCGTGCTAGCTTCATGCTAATCATGCTAGCATCGTGCTAGCTTCATGCTAATCATGCTAGCATCGTGCTAGCTTCATGCTAATCATGCTAGCATCGTGCTAGCTTCATGCTAATCATGCTAGCATCGTGCTAGCTTCATGCTAATCATGCTAGCATCGTGCTAGCTTCATGGTAATCATGCTAGCATCGTGCTAGCTTCATGCTAATCATGCTAGCTTCGTGCTAACTTCATGCTAATCATGCTAGCATCGTGCTAGCTTCATGTTAATCATGCTAGCATCGTGTTAGCTTCATGTTAATCATGTTAGCATCATGCTAGCTTCATGCTAATCATGCTAACATCATGCTAACTTCATGCTAATCATGCTAGCATCATGCTAATCATGCTGGCATCATGCTAGCTTCATGCTAATCATGCTAGCATCATGTTAGCTTCATGCTAATCATGCTAGCTTCATGCTAGCTTCATGCTAGCATCATGCTAACGTAATGCTGAATCATGATAACTTTTTTTAAATCATGCTAGCTTCACACTAAAACATGTCAACAGCCAGGTAAACTACTAGACTAAATTTCTTTTACATTTCTGTCAATCAACTTTTTGCATTTTCATGCACTGGTAATTCCTTGGGAATTGCATATCTAGTTATTTCATATTGTTTCTTCATATAATTTTTATCAAGTTATAAAAATGGTCTAATGTTATTATTATTAATGAATTATGATGCAACATAAATAAGCTTGTTGGGTTATTTTATTTAAAAACAGATTTTTTTACATTAACTCATTCCCCACCAGCCATTTTTCGAAAAGTTGCCCGCCAGCATTTTTTTATGATTTTCACAAAAGTTTTACAAAATGCTTTCCAGGAAAATTTTCTTCTAAAAATATATAAACATACAAATATATCAAATGAAAGAACAGACCCTCTACTTTCAAACAAACAATAAAAAAAGTGAAAAACCGTTTCATCCTATTTTTTTCCCTGCTTATAAACTCTTAAATTATTGGTATTTTCTTTACAAATACAAAATTTTTTTTTAAACAAAAAGCTGAAACAATTGCATTTTTGTGAAGGAATTTAGTTAGAGATCAGATTCAGAACGAATATCAAACATAAAATTAGTAAATAACGTTTTGGCTTCAGTTTATCCATAAATTGGGTAAGTCCGCTATCTAGTGGACAATCGCGGTATTGCACATTAACATAAATTCTTCAGAAACACGTTTTTTATGCAAATTTTTTTTCTTAATTGACAAGATAACTTGTCAATAGCAGGGAAAAGAGTTAGAAAATATTATTGGACAAGAAAGCTTTGAAAAAGTACCCTACTAATATTTCAAAAGTTATCAGCATTTAGCACTGACATATGTGTAATTTAGACAGGCTGTCAGTGCAGTTACACTGCTACGCCAGTGGGACGCGGCAACAGACGAATTTGATAAAAGAGTCCTTATTAGACTGTTTTTATTATTATACGCTTAAAACACTGATTCAATATGAATAATACAATGTTAACAATGACATGAAATTTAACTTTCAGCGCCATTTTACAATGCTAAATCTTTTTTTACGGTCTATGTGCTCGTCACGTAGGTAACTGAAGCTCATGTTTCAAGTGATGTTTTCAGTCACATTATCGTGAGGTCTACCCAACATTAAAAACGAAAACGATCACATAAATATGGTTATAAGACTTCTTACCATAATGTGCTTTTTGAGATTAGAGGCTGAAGTATTGTAAGCCGAAATCACTGCAGATGGCAAACAAAGTTTGCACGCTGTCTCCTTTCCTTCCTCTGTTTGTGAACAACTCCCAGGTTCGGCCATAGGCACTCATCATCCGGTATTTCTTCCGAATTTTTAATTAATTCAGCGTCCATAACGCCAAAGTTCTTTGACATTAAAACACTAAATACAACGTCACAGTGAAGGACGCGCGAGGATCGATTGAATAGCTCTCCAGAGATTTCCGGTCCAAATACAAGGGTTTTTATTGGCCCGCCCACGATCAATTATTTCTATTGGATATCCAAATGCTGTCAAAGATTTGAATATTAATTTAATTCAAATTCTACAAGTACTTAGTAACGAATGTGATTTTCAAAGTAGCGAAGTACATTACTTACCTCAATTTGTACTTAAGTACAAGGAAAATTACAGACTTAAAAATTTACTCATAAAAGTACAAGTACACGAAAAAACTACTTAATTACAGTAACGTGAGTAGTTGTAATTCGTTACTTCCACCTCTGGTAACAAGTGCCACTTTAATTTACAGCCCGCAGATGTTGTATTTACTCTTTAACTACGTGAAACAAGGGGGTAACAAGTGCCACTTTAATTTACAGCCCGCAGATGTTGTATTTACTCTGTAACTACGTGAAACAAGGGGGTAACAAGTGCCACTTTAATTTACAGCCCGCAGATGTTGTATTTACTCTGTTACTACGTGAAACAAGGGGGTAACAAGTGCTACTTTAATTTACAGCCCACAGATGTTGTATTTACTCTGTAACTACGTGAAACAAGGGGGTAACAAGTGCCACTTTAACTCTTTCCCCGCCATTGACGAGATATCTCGTCAATTAAGAGAAAACGCTTCCCGCCCCTGACGAGATTTTCCGTCTTTCCGCAATACCGCTATTATCCACCAGGTGGCGCCCTTCCGCAACTTTTTAAAACCGGAAGTATTGCCCTATGGCAAGCTGCTGCATGTCCGTGTCTGTTTTAAAGATCGCTCTGAATGAGATCTATATGAAAAGTCCGTCATAAAAATTGAATTATCTCTGCTTTTTGCTCAAAATATGGTGTTTTTGCAAAAACCTACCCATATTCAAAAGCTGATTGCAAAAGAACCACTAAAGGTAGGATGAAATTTTTTTTTTTTGTTTGAAAGCAGAGGGTCTGTTCTTTCATTTGGAATATCGTATGTTTATATATTTAAAGAAGAACATTTTCTGGAAGGCATTAAACTTTGGTGAAAATCATGAAAAACGCTGGCGCTGGCTGGCAACATTTTTTAAAAACGCTGGCGATGAAAGAGTTAATTTACAGCCCGCAGATTCTGTACTTACTCCTACTCCTTGAAACAAGGGGGTAAAAAATGTTGACTTAGACTGTAACAACACAAAACAATGGTATATTTACACAGTAACTAAAGAAAATACACTCTTAGAAAGGATGTGTTAATTTTTTACACATCTTTGTGTGTTAAGTTTTTAAAACATTATGTGTAATTTTAACACATTATGTGTCATTTTGTGTTGATTTTGTGTTAAAATATCACACAAGTTGGGTTAAAAGTAACACAAAATGTGTTGTTTACATAATAACACAGAGATGGGTGGATTCTGGGACAACGCATTTAGTGTGTTGTCCCAGAATCAACACTAATGTGTTGTTTTTAACACATCCGTTCTAAGAGTGTAGTTCTAGTTTTGCTTGCTTTGTTTTCACCATAGTTGCCTTGCCTATTTTAAATTTTGCTTGATGACCCAACAAATTCCTGTACTCTTTTTCTTTCTTAAGGTAAGTAACCTTTATTGAAAATTCTAAATAAATTGTATTGTATAGCATAAACACATTAACTGAATTTCAAGTTTTATTGTTTAGTAATTTAAAATACTTACTGCATATATTATTTGTATTTTTCCTGGTTGTTACCCCTTTGTTCCCCAAATATTATAAATTGTTCCCTTATAATTACACGTACGTACTTCATAAGTTTACTATAATTACAGAAACATACGATGTAAATTCGCTGTAATTATTCAGTATTTACTTCATATATTATTTGTATTTTCCTGGTTGTTACCCCTTTATTCCCCAAATATTATAAATTGTTCCCTTATAATTACACGTACATACTTTATAAGTAAACTATAATTACAGAAACATACGCTGTAAATTCGCTGTACTTACGCGGTACTTTCCGGGCTGTAATCTAAAGCGTTACCGAAATGAACAGAATTATTATTTTTTTACTTCTAATACACTATGTCCAGCTGCAATGAGTGCATGCACGTCATCTTCTTCTTTTTAGTTTTATGGCAGATTTCAGGTTGGAGTAAAAATTTACATTTGTGCTCTACTGAAGAAACAAAGTTACCTACATCTTGGATGCCCAGGGGGTAAGCTGATAAACATAAAAATTTCACTTTGGGTGAACTATAATAATAATAATTCATTTTATTTGTGGGCGCCTTTCACGACACTCAAGGACACCTTACAATAAAAAACAATACAGTCAAAATACATAAAACAAATAAGTCATACATCAGTTACACAAATAATCACATAAAAGCCTGCCTAAAAAGATGAGTCTAGATTAAAAAAGAGTCAGATGTTCACTGGTCCGTATATCTAATGGTAGCGTATTCCACAGATAGGGGGCTGCATAGCTAAATGCTCGTGACCCCAAAGATTTTGTATAAATCCGGGGACGGACTAGAGCTAAGGAATTAGCTGATCTTAGTGCACGAGATGGAGTGTAGTGCTGGATAAGATCAGTTAGATAAGAAGGTGCTTGATTGTTAATTGCTTTGTAAGTGAGGTCAGCCCCCGGGTTTCTTGGGGATTGGAGTAATGACAGCTGTTTTAAAAGAGTCAGGGACTATACCAGACATAAGTGAGGTATGAATAATATCGGTGATTAAAGGTGAAAGGGAGGGTAGACAAGCTTTAACCAAATAACTTGGGATGGGATCTAGATGACAGGTAGTAGATTAAAGGAATAGTCTACTCATTTTCAATATTAAAATATGTTATTACCTTAACTAAGAACTGTTGAATCATCCCTCTATCATCTGTGTGTGTGCACGTAAGCGCTGGAGCGCGCTGCGACGCTACGATAGCATTTAGCTTAGCCCCATTCATTCAATGGTACCATTTAGAGATAAAGTTAGAAGTGACCAAACACATCAACGTTTTTCCTATTTAAGACGAGTAGTTATACGAGCAAGTTTGGTGGTACAAAATAAAACATAGCGCTTTTCTAAGCGGATTTAAAAGAGTAACTATATTTTATGGCGTAATAGCACTTTTGGGAGTACTTCGACTTGGCGCAGTAACACCCTCCCTCTCCCATTATGAGAGTGAGAAGGGGAGCGGACTTTTCAGGCGAGTCGAAGTACTCCCAAAAGTGCTATTACGCCATAAAATATAGTTCCTCTTTTAAATCCGCTTAGAAAAGCGCTATGTTTTATTTTGTACCACCAAACTTGCTCGTATAACTACTCGTCTTAAATAGGAAAAACGTTGATGTGTTTGGTCACTTCTAACTTTATCTCTAAATGGCAGCATTGAATGAATGGGGCTAAGCTAAATGCTATCGTAGCGTCGCAGCGCGCTCCAGCGCTTACGTGCACACACACAGATGATAGATGGATGATTCAACAGTTCTTAGTTAAGGTAATAACATATTTTGATATTGAAAATGAGTATTTTAATCCTTTAATTTTTCATATTTACAAGCATTTGTGTGCTGCTGCCCATCCATGTGTGTGATAAGCAAACACGCATTGTCATCACTGATCTATATAAATGACTGGATTGCGCATAGAACGCTTGACGTAACTGCGTGACGTGAAGCCAGCGCAGAGTTCGAGCCGCCATCTTGGTATACCCAACCGGCAGAGAGCGCCATTGACTTCCATTCAAAATCATGATTAAAATTTACCCCCTTTACAGCGTATCAGTTACACAAGGTTATTTTTTAGGATATGTGTACGTTAATTATTTGTTAATTCTGGTGTTATTTGCAATGTTTATGTTTTAATCGGGCAGGATAATGGATTTATAAAAAACCGTTAAGGTGAGTGTGTCTGTTGCATTTGTTAATGACACGGGTATAAATAAAGTTTTTTTGACATTCAGCTACACTGTGACGGTCAGCGTTATTTCTTTAAATAAGTTTAGATAACATAATTACAAAACTAGCAAATTATTGCATGAACACACGGTACAAAGCATGATTATTTATATAGATTTCAGAATGAGCACGTTTATTGTCATTAATACTAAATGCTGCGGTCTGTCTGCTGATCTGATACTGTAATAAAGATGAATTTATAATAACTGATTAAAACGCAAAATGTACAACGTTCAGTAAATAACTATTTACATGCTTTGGACGTTTGTGTTGTAATAATGTACAGGGTAAGTTCACATATAAAAACGAAGACGAGTAAAGTGATGTTTTATCATTAAAATCTGATAACGTCCATTGATTTAATAGAACGTTTGGGTATACCAACATGGCGGCGCGGTGGCTTCACAAGAGTGACGTCATGCGCAATCCAGTCATTTATATAGATCAGTGATTGTCATCCGTTTATAGGCACATATTACTAAAGTCCTCATTAAAACAAAAACAATATTGCACCATTGACTTTAGACTCTAAACCAGGTTTTTGTTGGTCAATGGCGTAGTCTATTTTAGTTGCCTCAAAATAGCAACGCGCCAACAATGCACCTGAACACACCTCGTTTACAGACCAGAACGCCCGTGGGAGCAAAATTGGGCGCAAATGCATTTAAACAATGTGGCGCTAAACTTGAGAATGATAATTGCTCCAGGTTCAAACTCAAAAGACACTTGTGTCTCGCATTGCGCTGCATTGTGCCAGGTGTAGCCCCTTTGTGTTTTGCATTATATGCATTTTACATATTAGACTCATACATCATTATTTTTATTATTTTTTATTATTATTAATTATTTTTAGTTGTATTGTCTGTTGAGAACAACACTGTAGCACTTTTCCCAAGACAAATTTCCCTTCAGGGACAAATAAAGTTTATCCTTATCCTTACTAATACAAACTTAGACATCAAAGGAACATAAAAAATGTGAAATCGGATAACCATTAAATACAATAGAATTTCTGTGATGGTTTCTATTGGTTGTTTTAGACACCCAGCTCATCAGTAAAGCCGGTTCCTTGATTAGTAGTAAAGCACCATCATCTGCTTTCAGAACCTGTTGCTGTTTCATCTTAGCTTAGCTATAGCGGTTTAAGCTTAGCAGGCGACTGACGTATTCATGTGGGCGTAGGTTAGTAAAAACCTCCAATATTGATGTAATTTAAGCAGAAAGTAGAGGGGTGTAGTCCAAACCAGCCGTTAGCTGTAGGCTTTGAAAGGGGAAATTTGAGCTTTGGCAGTTAACTTTGAGCTTTATCATTTTGCAGTTATTATTTATGCTCTAACAGCAACATTACACACTAACTAAAGTTTGAATTAGGAGTAGGCAAATTTGAAGCAAAGGTATGTGATTAACATATAACATTATCTTATTTTTGACGGAGGTGCAGTTAGCAGCTTTTGGATCTGGGCTCTTCTGTTTTTTCTTCACTTTGGTTGTGAAGATTTTGGCATTAATCTTGCCCTTTTTATTTAAACACTTTCAAGAAAGAAATCACAACATATTTAATTTCACATATCACCAACGCGTGAAAAGAATCAAACTACTATCAATTTGCAGCTTGTAATAAGGATTGAGCTTTTAAATCTCACTGGTTTAAAAACATAATCGAAAGTAATTTTGAAAGACAAGTTATATGGTTAGTAATTTTGCATGTTTATGTCAGCTCATTAAAAATAGCATGTGATCTGTTCAAACTTTTAGATCTTTGCTGTTCTTAATTTTCTAGCAGATGGTAAAGTAAAATCAATATTATTTAAATTTGATCACTTTAATTTAAGCCGCTCGATAAAGACAAATGAATCTTGCACATCCGTGTGGTTACTTCCTGTTTCTTTGTTCATCATATCTTAAGACAATCTGTGTTATATTTCTATCACTTACCTGTGAGTGAATATCAGCTGTGTTTAATACACATGAACGAAGAAATATTCTGTTGTAAGATTAAAGACAGATAGGTTAGATAGTTAAAGTCTCTGTCGTTGTTCAACTTGGTTTCACTTTCTCTAACACTATATGTCATAACCCCACCTATATATGTTGTAACCCATGGCTGCGTTCCAGAGGCGTATTGCACAAATGCAAGACAAGGGATAAGGCTGGGATTTTCCAGTTATCCTGGCTGAATTTAGCCCTGACTCGGTTGCATGAAGAGAGACTAAATTTATCTAGATGAAGTTACTATGGACATTTACCCTTTGCAGCTAACCTGCTTCAGGGCAGGCTAACACTTTACTTTAATAGTGAATTGTCCCAGCCCTTACAAAGAGGAGTTATACAGCCTAATGGCCACAGGTATAAAAGATCTTCTAAAACGCTCAGTAGAACACTAAGCAGTGATCAGTCTCAGTGCAACATGAACAGAGTCCAGCTCCATCCCAGTCCAGAGCCAGCCCTTCTAATGAATGTGTCCAGTTTATTTCTGGCCGCCACCTTCATACTAATTTCCCAACAGACCACTGCATAAAAATAATGCTAGACACCACAGACTCATAAAACATCCGCATCATGGTATAGCAGACTATACCATTGCAGATTAATCGGATAGTTCCTCTGTCATAAATATTAATGTGTTTTAGTCACATTCATGGTCCTGCATTAAAATACTATATACTGTCATTTATCTAAGTATGCGTTCTGTTATTTTAGTGTTATTATGAAGATTGCTGTCAGGGGTTTGATGAATACATTTATTAATGCAGTTGTTGAAATAAAAAAATGGCTGATGAAGTTAAGGCATGATAAATATCTGACAGAGAGGTTCAGATTCTCAGGTGATGTAAGAAATGTCAGTCTAGCACTGAAATCACTTCTACAAAATTGCAAGTAACAGGAACAGATTACTAAGTGTTACATTAGCACAGTCACAGTAGAACAGGCATTAGTTTGTGTTACAGCTTTCCCTATAGATGGATTTCAGTCACGTGACCTTTTACATCATGCCGCCATCTTTAGGACCTACCGAGTACCAGTAGGCTATTGACAAGCATTGGCTACCCTGCTACGATTTACGGATCTCTTATCTTTTACTGTCTATGATTCTTACGGATACAGTAAAGGGCTACGAAAGACAACATGTCGGATCTCGACTGTCATGAAAATAAACGCTACTTTAAAAAAATATCTTCGTTAGGGTGTGATGCTTTCTCGATCCGTGATGCGTTCCTCCAGCCGCTGTCCGCTGCTACCGAACTACCACTATTTTACAACATAAGAAGGCGAGACACAACATGAAACTTTGCTCGAAGTATCACCTGGATCTCTACACATGAACGCGAGCATTGAGAACATTGTTTGTGTACACAGAGTTTACTTAAAAGAAAGGTTTTGTACAACTGACTTTGGCTGTTATGGTGTCCGCTTGTCATCTCTGCTAGACGTAAATAATCGATTTCCGAAGGGGAATGAATGAATCTCATATGAGGCTCCTTTTTCAACTAGAAGGTCAATATTGTTTTTCACTTGCGACAAAACAACGACTTATCCGTGCATTTTTTATGGAATTATGCTTTAGGAGATGTCAATCTTTACAATCCTCCCTCCTTACGTCGCAATTGGAGATCGATACATCTTGACTGGGAAGAAGGCGGCGAGCGGACGCCAAATCATCCAAAGTCAGTTGTTCAAAACCTTCTTTTTAGTTAACTCTCTGTTCACAATGAATGTTCTCAATGCTCGAGTTCACGTGTAGAGACATAGGCGATACTTCGAGCAAAATATCATGTTGTGTTGAGCCTTCTTAGTGTTGTTAAAATAGCGATTTTGATGCTCACAGCATATTGAAGGCATAGCTCTAGTTCTTTTGCGACCACTTCAAGTCCTTAAAATGGCGGAAGACAAGTGAGTGACGTCAGCTGATATCCATGTATTGTCTTTGGATGCATAAATAAAATATGTATATGTATGATAAAATATTTCAGCAGACACCTTATGTGTAGATTTATTTCTGCAATCAAGTCACCAGCATGCAAAATGTTGTTAATCTTGATTTTCTGAAAGTGATGGATTTTCCAAATTATTATGCACGTGCCATTTTTATTTATTTTTTACAATAAAGTCAGTAAGTTTACAAATTGTATTTTACCCTCAATAGTTATATGACAGTGTGCATGTTATTATATTTAAATACATAAACCTCTTTAAATGCTGCTCTTTAAATTATAATTTAATATTAATAATTTAAATATGTATGGGAGGCATAATATTTTGTCTGTTTTATTTTAATAAAGCACAGCATTTAACTGAGCTATATAGTATATAATATATTTTATATTTAAAAAAAAACTTAATGTTGTCATTCTGGAAATGTAGTCTGTGAGTGGCATGATTTTTATGTCAATGTTTAATGAAAAATTCAAGTAACTTGCAGAATTTGATATTATTGTCTTGTGGTAGCCAAAGTACCGCTTTTTTTAGACAGTAAAACATTCCGTTATGAAAATTAACCATGTTTTTTCAAACTTAAGTAACCATGGGTTTTGGTGTATTGATAAGCAAAACCATGGTGTTACTATACACTAACCATGGTTTTACTATGGCTGTCAAAAACATGGTTATTTTGTGGTTACTGTGGTTTTTAAAGTGGTATAACGTTAGTTGGTTTGTTTGAAAGCAATGTCCTATTACATATTTTACTACGTGATTTTTACACGGTGTTGACAGTGCAGATACGTCACATGTTATTTTAAAGTAGCAAAAAGGATTTTTTCGATCAGACAGAAACTACACTTTACAAAAGATTAAATCAAACTCTCTTTCCCCTTTATTTTACGCATTTTAGTGGATTTAAATGTTGGCTACAGTATGTTTTAGGGATGCATAAATCGTGATTAATCTATATCAGAATAAAAGTTTTTGCTTACATCATATGTGTGTGTGTGTGTGAACTCTGGTCTGACACAAAAACAGAAGAGAAAGTCAAAGCCTCAGGTTTAACCTTGTTTTGTTTCATGGTTGGTAGTTCTCATTGGTAGATAGTTAAAATGCATTATTTTATAATAAATTTGATTTCCTTAAAAATATAAATAGCATTTATGTTGGGCCAATGTGCTGTGGTGTGAGCAGTGTGTGGTGGGCGGTTCAGGGCCACTTTTTGATCCTAGTCCACCACTGCAAAGTGGCATGTGCCATCGTTCACCGGAAGTGCAACTCGACGAGCCACTAAATACAGTGGTCTAAGCCTTAATAAAAGAAAGGAAAAACGAAAAAACAACCACTTACTGCTCTTAAATGAGTAACTGTAGTTTTAATAAAGATACATATTAAAACTGGAAACAATGAGTGCAGTGTTGCCTGCTTAGAAAATTGCACATAATATATAGATTAAAACTGACAAAACGGTGATTGAAATATTTAATTTGTAATTAAAAGAAAACATGTTTAATTATATATTCTAACAATATCCAGATATTAATGTTGAAATATATCATGTCAAACACATATTTTGTGAATGACATCTGCAGTATTTTATACTTGGAATATCTGTACATTTACTGATTATTATTGACAGGTGTGATGATCAGTGGGGCTGAGTTTTTACCTTTATCATTGTTACATGGGCTAAAATATGGATAAAGTTTCTCATTAAAAGATTGATTAGTGAAAGAGTAGATATGAGATGTGGACTCCACATCATAAAATATGACGAAACCCTCATCATAATCCACAAACACACCCACCTTCTGTGGTATCACTTTCAGAGACAGAGAGACATCAGGATCAGCTTGAGCTTTATATTCATTGTCATTCCTCATAGTCACAGTCCAGAATCCATTCGCTGGTGTTCTTGTGCTCTTTCCCTTTCTGTTAACAGATTCACTGGCCACACCTAAAACCCAGCAATTCTTTCCTTTCACTTGAACATCATAATATAATCTCCCAGTTGAGAATCCCTCCTTGCCCAGGACATTTAAATACATATCAAATCTCTTTGGGTTGCTTGGGACATCACGAGACATGTCTCCATGTCTCACTTGTTTGTTATCATCAGACAGGATGAGATATGGATTTGCTGTATCAGGATCTAAAGTCACATCCACTGAGAGAGATCAGAAAATATGAATCACAACTTCACAACACAAACACTTTGTGATGATGTTTGTGATATTTAATACAGTGATTAATCAAACTTTAACACATCAATAATCTGTCAGTATATACAGTGAGAATAATGCTGCGTTTACACCAACCGCGTTTCAGGCGTCAAAATCGCATCTACCGCGCCTAGTTTGAATGCATTTGCGTGTGTAGAGCGAAGTAGACGCGTGGAAAAAGCAAGAATTTGACGCCCGTCAGAGGCAAACTTCGCTTCTTGTGGGAGGGGCAAGTGCTATGCCGTTGTCTGTTTGCAAGATGACTGATGTTGATTGTGCATTTATCGAGAGAGTTACCAGTTTATTTGGAGACCTTACTATAGGGGGAAAATAAACGGCGCGGGTCGATAAACATCACGTGACTCAAAAGTGAAATGTGTATTACAACTTACCAGGTTGCCCAATGTTCTCACTGACACTCTTCCAAGCGAGGTCCTTTTTATTCCTGTCTCTATAGAAATAACAATTTGTGTCGTATAGCTCCGGGTGACTGCTCACGCACAATATCAAGCGTTCCTTCATGTTGAATGAGTGACCCGAGCGGGGCTGCCGCCACAGCAGCAAGCAGGTTAAAATTTTTCAACTCGGGCGTCAGCCGGCAATTTGCGTCAAATACAAAAAAGCCCCATTCGCGTGTACCGCACGTACCGTGCCAGGAGCTCCATTCGCGCGAACTAGACGTGAGAATGAGGCAGAAACGCTTCTTTTGCGCCGTGCCAAACGCCTCCTCCGCGCTGCGAGACCTCCAGACGCACGTCAGTGCATCTTCACATTGACTTAACATTGAAATCACTCGCGCTTCACGCCTCTACCGCGACTGGTGTAAACGCAGCATAAGAATCACCCCCCTTTAAAATAATCAGGTTTTGTTGCTTTACAGCTTGAAATGAGCACAGACACACTCTTTGTTTTATCTAGCTGTATTTACATCTGAAGCAACCGCTCAACTATGGGTGGCAAGGCACTGTCAAAAAATCTCCGGGATAAAGTTGTGAACAGGCACAAGTCAGGAGATGGATACAAAATATTGCAAAGGCTTTATCAATGCATAGAATCACAGTGAAGTCATATTACTAAGAAGTGGTATTTGGTACAACTCAGACCTTCCCTGGATCAGGACATCACTACAAACTGGATAAAAGAGCCAGGAGGAAACTGGTTAGAGAGGCCACCAAGAGGCCTACAGCAACTCTGTAGCAGTTGCAGGAGTTTATGACGAAGAGTGATCATTGTGTGCATGTGACAACAATATCACAAATTCTTCACAAATGTGGCTTGTATTGTGGAAAAATGCAGGGAAAAAGCCACTTCTCAAGAAAGGCAACATTCAGTCACGACTGAGCTTTGCCAAAACACACCTTGATGATTCTGTGGCCACATGGAAAACGTGTTATGGTCAGATGAGACTACAATTGAACTATTTGGCCTCAACACCAAAAGATATGTCTGGGAAAATCCAATACAGCTCAACATCTAAATAACATCATTCCTAGTAAAACATGGAGGCGCTAATATTTTGTTATGGGGTGTTTCTCTCCAACAAGAACTGGTCAAGATAGAAGGAAAAATGGATAGGGCACAATACTGTCTACAGAAAGTTACAGAAAGTTGTCAATAGGAAGAAGGCTTACCTTCCAACATGACCGAAGCACAAAGCAAAACTGTGCTAACTTTGTTCTAGCTTGCGCTGTCTTGAGTAAACCTGTTGTCATCTGTGCTTTGCTGTAAGTTCCCAAACTCCCTTTTAGCAATGAAAAACATCCACAGGTTGAGAATCAGGAACACCATACCAGTTTTTTTTCCAGACTTGCAGCTTGTGGTGGCACATTTGTGACGTGCACGTCCGCATATATGCTTAAATGCAACTTAAATGAGGCTCAGCGGAGCACGTTGACTGACACCAGCGGTGTTTGTACAGAAACTGTCATGTGATACAGGGGTAGTGGTAAACGCGATGTGCAAACATCTATTTGTGGTGGCCAGATTTTACTTTTGTGGCAGACTGAGAAATAAATGAGTGTATGGGGATGTATATTAAAACAACGCTCTCACTTCAGTAGGCAGCGCAAATATTAACGACACGCATATAATCCCTCCTACTCTGAAGTGATTCTAAACTCGATGGAAAAGCTAACCAAGCCAAAGTGAGGTGAGCTGACCCGACCTGACCCAAACCGTGGGGAACTATGCAATTGAAAACCGCCATAAATGTGCAAAGTTAGTAGAGACGTATCCCAACAGACTAAAGGCTGTAATTTAAGCAAAAGGTGGTTCAACAAAATACTGACACAAGGGGGTGATCCCACTGTCTGTCTTCATGTAAGGCTGCAAAGCAACAACATTTCATTATTTTAAAGGGGGGTGATTCTTTTCTATACACAGTGTAAATGTAAACTTTTGTATGAGTGAACAGATCAGATGTCACATTCACTTTAAAAATGGCTGGGTTATTTTTAACCAATGCTGGGTAAATATAAAAACGACCTAATGTTAGGTTGTTTTTATACCATGGGTTATAACCCAGCGGTTGGTTTCAAACAATTCAGCATTGGGTGAATTTTAACCCAGCGTTGGGTTCTGTCCAATATTTATCTAGCATGAGTAAAAATAACCCAGCGATTTTTAGAGTTCTGTACCTGCATACTGCTGCATCCACTTCAACTCTGTTCAGACAAATGACAAAAAAACACATTATCACATCTGACATCTATTAATATATAAAAATAATAAAAAAACTGTATGCTTATGTGCCCAATATGTTGTCACCAGTCCACATATTGTCGATTGGTACTGGAAATATAAATATGTAGAAAGAAGAATACATATACATTTCAAACAATACAATTTATACACAAATAGGTATTCATATCTGTTGTTGTACAAAAGGTCTAAGTATTTTTAGACTGCTGAAAAAGACCATAGAGCGAAGAACACATCCAATAATTTAGAATATAAACCCGAGTTGTGGTTTCTTTAATAAAATTTATTTTACAAATAAATGAAAGATTTTTGAATGCCTTTAAACTTAAATCTTTACAGTCACAGTGTATGTAATCTTTACCTACCAGCTTCACCGAGTGTCATGGTGGTGTTGTAAGCCTCCATAATCAAATAACAAAAAACAAATAAGCATATCAACAGGACAGATCCCACATGAACATCAAGCTTGTAAATGGAAAAATCCTTGAACAACTCAGGTGGAGACTTTTGCTGATGTCTGAAGCCTTTCAGATGTATCAACTGAGAAAAAGACACAAATGATCTCAGATAAATCTGTAGAGATTCTGCAAAAATATTAACAATGTCCAAAACTGTGATGAGATTTGCCTAAAACAAAGTCTACAAAGAGCCAAAACCATTCTCAGTTATCTTAACTTTGAAATCTTAGTGCAGGGATCTCAAACTAGCGGCCCGCAGGCCATTTCCGGCTCCCCTCATCGGCCCTCATCTGCTGTCAAAGATATAATATAATCTAGCCAATAAAAGATTTTTATCCACTTATTTTCCTATTTGTTTGATAATTAAAGGTATAGCGGAAGATTTTCCCGAATTATTTAAAAGAACCGCCCCTCGATATTTAAAAAAAAATGCTCCCGAGAGGGAACGCCTGTTAAACGCGTGCACGAGACAGAGAGAGAGCGTGCAGGAGCTCAGTTCTTCTCTTCGCTCTGTTTACAAGTTTCTGTCGGCATGTTTACCGTGTCTGTGCGGTTCGTGACTTGTGCCAGGGCTAGCATCGCAAATCATAGCTTACATCAACTTTTACCAGCAGTGATTTTAAATGGATTTCTCCAAATAGCATGACAAAATGTACCTTTCCAGTAGAAACTTCGCGTGGGAAGCCCAACCTGTCCATTTAGCTCACGCCAGCGTGTGAAATAGTCTCCCATAAACATCTGGTCTTGTTTCTTTATTTATAGTCCTTTCTCTTCTTGTCATACAATTCGTAGACACTTTTTCTCTTGCGACCCTCAAACATTTTGAAAAAAATACAGTGAGAACGCGACCTTCAATGAATGGTTGAAACCGTAGCACAACACACATACACGTGAAAGTGCGCATGTGCAGAAAGCGAACGTAGAGGCGAGCACGTGCGACGGTTATACGTCAACATATAATCAGAATGATTGACATCTGGGATGACCAATAACAGTGGTGATCCACCCGGAAAAACGAAAATCTTCCGCTATACCTTTAATTAATATCAATGTTGCGGTTAAAAAGAAAAAATTAAATGCAAGTCAGGCAGCTTCCTTCTTTTAAAATAGCTCAGGAGTTTGCGCTTCGTAGTGTCTGCCGTTGCTCAGCAACCCTGACGCATGAAAATGGTACCTTTTCAAAAAGTAGGCTACACATTTGTACCTAAAAGGTGCATATTGCTATGTCAAAAGTAAACATTGGTAGAGGTACATACTTGTACCTCAAAGGGACATATCTTTACCAAAATGGTAGATTTTAGGACCTTTTTAAAAGGTACTGTCCCAGTGACAACTTTTATATTTTTTCTGAGTGCATGGGTGAGAAAAAAAGCCATCAGGTGCCCATAAGAAAAAGAGGAAAGAAACGTGCAAAAGAAGAAAAGTATATGTGCAGCTTTGATGAGCGGGAGATTCAGTGACCTGTATTTGGTGTAGATGATCTTCAGTGTTTGTGATCTTCTCCAGCTCAGAGTTTCTTCTCTTCAGCTCAGTGATCTCCTGCTCCAGATCTTTAATGAGATCTTCATCCTGTTTCTCTGCTGCTTTCTGCTTCTTCAGCAGCTCTAACTGATATAATTACAAATCAAATTAAAACATGATATAGTAAACATTGAACTTCTTCAGTAGTTTTTAAACTCACTCTTCTGAGTTCTGCTGAATGTTTGATGTCTTGAATCTTCTTGATTTTCTCTTGGATCTTCTGCTGCACATCTGTCTGTGTTTTCAACAGCTCAATCTATAGAAAGAACAACACAGATACATTTTATTAAAACATGATTTTTTTATGTTCTGAAGAGTCTTGTTATTTTAAAAGAAGTTTAAAGGAACAGTTCAAATTACATTTCTGTCATGTCTTAAAACTGAATAAATTAATTTCACACTCAATCAGGGCTTTGAACCAGATTTTTTCCCAATTGGTTCGTTCCAAACAGAAACAGTATTTTAATGTTTACGGTTTTCGGTTCAACCCTAAAATTGATGTTCCTGATCCGGTTAGAACAAAAAAATACATATTTATTCACTGTTTACTAGTAGAATATCTCAAGATTATCATCCAATCAGATTCGAGAACCAGAAAGAACTGTTGTATAATAATAGGGTAACACTTTATTTTACGGTGTCTTTGTTACACATGCTACATGTAATTATTATAGTAATAACAGTAAATTACACTGTAAAAAAAATCCGTAGAAATTGCAGCTGGGTTGCCGGTAATTTACCATAGATATAAATTTACGTTATTTACTGGCAACATTTTGTTCAAAGTTAAATGAACATTTAACATTTACAAGTCTTTGTCTTTACAGAGTAAAACTAAAACAACAGCATCAAGCAAAACATTCTGGGAAACAAAATCTGAAGCAAAAAACAGAAAACGGTTAATGATGATTTCTGGTTCCCAGAATGCTTTGCAGGAGGCTGTTATTGTATAGTTTTATTCTGTAAAGATAAAGACTTGTTAATATTTAAAATGTATTTAACTTTGAACAAACTCTTGCCAGTAAATAACATAATTTTAAATCTACGGTAAATTACCGGCAACCCAGCTGCAATAACATTGTAATTTCTACGGATTTTTTTACAGTGTATGCATAATTAAATGCAACTAACCCTGAACCAAACCCTAATCCTAACCCCAACCCTATAGTAAGTACATGTTGTTAATGATTATTACTTAGTACTTAAATGTATAATAACACTGTAACAGTAATGCCGTAAAATAAAGTGTGACCAATAATAGTTACCAATTCTACTTCATGTATCTACATGATCAAACTTAATACAAAAAGATTTGTTAAATCATGAATAGTAAATTGGTTCAAATTTGAGTATATTTATATGTGTGAATGAGATTACAGAGCTGTGGGGTAATCATGTCTTCCTTTAAGTTTTCCGTAACCATTACCTTATTTTCTTTACTCTCCTCTTCTAAAGTCACAGTGTTGTGATTCTTGTGATCTGTGACAGTACAGATGAGACACACACATGTCTGATCATCTCTACAGAAGAGCTCCAGAGGTCTCTCGTGTTTCTGACATATATAATCCTGCAGATTATTCACAGGATCAATCAGTTTGTGTTTCTGTAAACCTGTGACTGTCAAATGAGACTCCAGGTGAGTTTTACAGTAAGAGCTCTGACACACCAGACAGGACTTCACAGCCTTCAGTTTTACTTCATCACAGATGTCACAGAAAACTTCAGGTTGTTTCTCTTCAGTTTTCTTATTCTGCTGATGCACAACTTCTCTGAGTGTTGTATTAATCTTGAGTTCAGGTCTCTTCTCGAATGTTTCTTTACAGTTTGGACAGCTACAGTCCTGACTTTTGTCCCAGTGTGTATTCAAGCAGATCATGCAGAAGTTGTGTCCACATGGAGCGGTGACTGGATCATTCAACACATCCAGACAGATTGAACACTTAAGCTCCTCAGTCATTGGATCACTGGAGGATGACATCACTGCAAAGAGAAATTTTCAAAACATATAATCTACTCTTTGTATGTTTGAGATAAGATTGTAGACATTTGATTTATTTCTAATCAAAATTACTGTAAAATTGTATAATCTGATGTAACTACTAAAACTTGGTAATAGTTGAAGGTTAGTTAGCCGCCCCACCCGCTCAGCCCGCCATCCATGCAAGCGGCCCTGAGATGGGTGACCTGAAGATGGCTGGGTCTGCTCTTTGGAATATGTTGACCACACCACTCCCTCCCTCAGAGGAGGGCCGGGTGGAGAATCTTGTGTTTCCTTTAGTTTCTGTTCCACCAGATTTTCAGCCAGCACCCACATATCCACAAAAAGAGCAGTTTCCCCTTCCATCTCAGGGTCTCCAGAGGACTTTGGGTGCTACGGGCAGCCAACAACTGACCCGTCCTCCCTCTCCATTGTCCCCAGCACCTTTGCATGGCCGTCTGAGGGGCCTATTCTGTCATCCTCCTGACCCAGCTTCCCATCAGTGTCGCACCACACAACGCCTCCACTCATGTAGCCACAGAGCCCCACTGTGGGTACTTTGGTAGTGCCTTTAATTCCCCTTGCATGGTCCCTGGGTGAGTGGCAACAGCTTCCCAGCCCGTCGCGTTGGATCCTTTGCACTATTAGACTTGGCTCTGTGATTCAGTTTGCCCCATGTCCCCCCAGCATCCACTTAACATCCGTGAAAGATGCAGATGCACATGTATTGCATGCAGAGATCGTGGTCCTACTGGCGAAGGACGCGATAAAGCGACTTCAAGATAAGGTCGGTTTTACAGACCTTACCTCATAGTACCCAAGAAATGCGGTGGGTTATGACCGATCTTGGATTTGTGCTTGCTGATCCGTGCACTTTACAAAATGCCGTTCAAGATGTTGACGCAGAAATGCATTTTTCAATGCATCCGTCCCCAAGATTGGTTTGCAGCCATAGCCCTAAAAAAGACACGTACTTTCATGTCTCGATTCTTCCCTGATACAGGCCATTTCTCTGCTTTGCGTTCGAGGGGCTGACATATCAGTACAAAGTCTTACCCTTCAGGCCATCTTTGTCTCCCCACATCTTCACAAAAGTCACAGAGTGGGCTCTCGCTCCCCTGAGAGAGCGCAGTATTCGCATTCTTGCTTATCTTGACGACTGGCTTATAATAGCTCACTCCTGAGAGATGCTTTGCGAACACAGAGACCTAGGGCTCAAGCACCTCGCCCGTTTGGGTCTCTGGGTCAACTGGGAGAAGAGCAAGCTCTGCCCTGTGCGAAATATTTCTTTTCTTGGTATGGAACTGGATTCGGTCAAACTAATGGAATGTCTAACAGAAGCACATCGAGTGCTTGCATTACCATTGCTGAGTCGTCCAGACACTAGACGCTCGGCTTTCTTAGCCAAAATAGCTGATCATGCATTGCACCTGCCTCTCGTTTTATACACTTGCTGGGGGGCAGTGCCAGCAGATGCAAATATTGCATGCCAACATTCATTGGCTCTTTGTAAGCTTCTTAGCCCGCTTAGCGAGTTTCCAATACATCGGTCACAACGTCTCTGTTTCCCTTCCTTCAGGGAACATGGGTTAAATACATAACCAAGATGTTTTCCACCTGAGATAATTGCAACTAACCTCAGGCTGGACCTAATCCTGTGGTCAACCTCTCAAAAGACCCTGTTCATATTGGGTCATAACTAACTGTGCCATGGGAGTCTACAATTGGCTAAGCAAATTAACATAGAAGACTGAAGTACTTAGATCTAGCATCCGAAACAGCACAACGGGGCTGAGGATTTGTAGCCACAGCAACAACTAGGCTGCTGACGGAAATGGAAGATGCCTTCCGACAAGCTGTAAAGTCATTGTCAGAGGCCGCTGAGCAAAGCTGCAAAATAACCAATGGGGTAAACGTGGAGGGGGACACACCTGGGATGCTAGGAATTGCTGTTGAGCCTTTTGGAGGTGTCGTTGGCCCATCAACGAAACACCAAGGATGGATGGTGCCCATCTGATGACCCCAATGAAGTGTTTACCTCTACTTCCACTCTAAATGTTAAAGAGCACCTATTTTGTTGCGATATTTTGTGTATTTGGTATAATGCAATGTGTTTGCATTGTTTATGGTTTAAAAATACATTATTTTCCACATACTGTACATTTTAGTAGCTCCAGATTTCCCTCTCTTCCTGAAACACACTGATTTTGTACAAAACTCATCGATTTGAAAAGCGCTGTGTCCCCGATTGGCCAGCTAATCTGTACGTTGTGACTGGCCTGAATACCTTTGACGTCAGCCAGAAATATTACACTCTTTACCATGTTAGAAAGATTCCTGCACAATGCATTGCTAACAGGAGTTAATATTGTGAGTCCAAATCATGATAATGTCTGTCTTTAAGAAAGAAAGTGCCGATGAATCTAAGGGATCCCTTACAAAAATTAACCATGGTTTTACTACAGTTAAAACCAAAAAACCATGTTTACAGTAGTAAAACCATGGTAACCACGAAATAACCATGGTTTTGACAACTATGGTTTTCAAATACCATAGTTAAACCATGGTTAGTGTAGTAAAACCATAGTTTTGCTGATAGTAATCAATACACCAAAAACCATGGCTACTACACTTTTAACACAATAAAACCATGATTAATTTTCGTAAGGGATTGTACTATCAAGTTCTATATGCTAAACAAATGTAAAGATAATTTAAATTGTTTGTTTAGTCTTAAAATGTAAACGTAATTAGCATGCAGGTACACACTTTACATATTAAGAGAATCAGAACTTTCCTGTGTGAGCATGCTACATGACTCATAACAAGATTTGACTACTGCAATGTCCTTCTAGCCAGCTCAGTCAAGCCCATGCAAATTATTCAAAATGCATCAGCACATTTTATCAATTTTATCTATCTCTCCCTAGCTTCAACTCTGTGTACTTTGTTATGTTGGTTTCAGTGGCGGCTTGTGAATGCTCTAATTTAAAATTAGTGTTCGGATTGTCACGTGTGTTGTTCCCTTTTCCAAAATATGTGTCCTGCGTGTGGAGAGATCCTGTGTGCATTACGTGTTTTGTCAAAATAAGCGCCTGCTGCACACCGTTTATGATAAAAGAGACGCTCACGTTCCCTAAATACACGCAAGACACTCCCTTAACAGTAAACTCTGATTGTGCGAGTATCGGGCAAACGTGAGCGTCTCTTTTAAAGTTCAAGGCAGCAGGCACTTATTTTGGCATGACACGTGATGCACACATGATCTCTCAAAGCGCAGACATATTTTGAAATGACGAACCACACACATGACAAGCTACATACATGTTGTGACGAACTTCGCATTGTGCGCTTCAAAAAAATAAGTTACCTGGTTGGTTCCGAAGACAAAATGTTAAATGTTGCCTCAGCTGTATGATACTTGAATTTTTTTTAAAGATAAATGTAAAACATTTCTTGTTTATCAGATTTTTGGTTGGTCTACAGATAACACATTTCATGTTTCCTTAGTCTTAAAGTTGTTTGACAAAATTATACCCAATTTAAGTTTACAATCAAATGACAAACAATGAAGAAAATTTTTATACTATTTCAGTGCAAACTGAAATAGTTGTTGTGACATGTTTAAAACTGCTTCTGACCAACTTACTCCAGTTTGATATTAAACCTACTTAACCAGATCACTGATATTATAAACCTTTTCAGGTTAATCTGTGTTAAATTTCTATCACTTACCTGTAAGTAAATATCAGGTGCGTTCACTTCACTCTTACAATTAATAAACCAAGTTAGTGCCACTTTCTAAAAAGGCTAAAGTGATGGCACAACTCCACCCAAAACATTTACATTTACAGTATTTACATTTTTGACAGTGTTTCTTCTGTCTATTACCTCCCTAAAGCTCTTGTTTTCACCTGTTGCTATGAGTGTCCATCCGTGGTATGGCTGCTTCTAAGGCCTTAGGGTCAGGGGCTTTGCTTCCTCCTTAGGGTCCCAGGTACTGTTGCCTTGACTGTGTTCAGTTTATACACGCTACAGGCATTTTGTAGTATGGAAGCATAGGCATCTCATTCCCCAAAGCGTTGCTATGGTGACGCAGCTCGAGTTCCCTCGAAAGAAAACGTCTTCAACACTTTATTAACTCTTTCCCCGCAATTGACGAGATATCTCGTCAATTAAGAGAAAACGCTTACCCGCCAATGACGAGATTTTCCGTCTTTCCGCAATAACGCTATTATCCTCCAGGTGGCGCCCTTCCACAACTTTTTAAACCCGGAAGTATTGCCCTATGGCAAGCGGCTGCATGTCCGTGTCTGTTTTAAAGATCGCTCTGAATGGGATCGCTATGAAAAGTCCATCACAAAAATGTAATTATCTCTGCTTTTTGCTCAAAATGTGGTGTTTTTGCAGAAGCCTACCCATATTCAAAAGCTGATTACAAAAGAACCACTGAAGGTAGGATGAAACCGTTTTTTTGTTTGAAACAGGGACGTCGTTAGGCCTATTTTAGGGGGGCTGAAGCTACCCCAAAATGTTCCTAAGCCCCCCTAAATGACAGGGCTCTCAAGTGTCACGCATTGAGCGTGACAGTCACTCATTTCGGTCTTTTGTCACGCACTCCCGCCACACATTGTATTTCTCACGCAGAAAACTATTTATAATATATTTAATATATGCCGCAGGCCCGCAGCGCACAAAAGTTATCTGGTCGCGCCGCTCTCACTATGGAAACCGGCAGGAATCAAGCGCGTATCCCCTAGAGCCTGCCACTTATCAGCCAATCAAAAAAAAAGAAATAGGCTACACAATAGCCAATCAGAAAATAGCACTATTGTATCTGGGTAAGATTTAACGCAACAACCAATGAAAGGCGTCATGCTGCGTCAAGTTTCGTCTCCTCCCCTGATCTGAGTCAGCAGCATGGATTTAGCGCGTTTATCAATCCGCAGGGGGCCGAGCAGAGCGAACATCAGTAGTACAAGGTGTGTGCAGGGCGGACTGGCCATGTTGACCTGGCGGCTGTTCTGACCCGCCGTGCAGTCGTCTCAGGTTGACATGTGAAAGAGAGAGAGAGAGACAGACGCAGCGAGATGCTGCAAAATCAATCACAGAAATATTCTCCAGGAAGGGAGCAGGTCAGTCACCAGTAAAAGCACGCGTCTATATATTGCTTATTAACGTAACAGGTTTTAAAGTCATGTGCTGGCGTGATGCATTGCATTATGTACAGTTGTTGTACTGAACGCATCAGGCAGATCATTTCATGCAGCGAAACACCAGGTGATTGTGAAGTGTATCCTTTTATAAAACTAGTTTTTTTTGTGGAAAAACTGGATCAAACGTGCAAATTGAGCTTTTAATGGGCATTTCACCTTATATTTGCAGTAAAATAGCTTTTTTAAAATCTAATAATATAATTAAATTATAGCTTATTAAATATGTTTGTTTCATTTCATTTAAGATATTAATATTTTAACATTTGAACTCCTTCCTTTTAAAAAGTGTAAGGCACCTGTGTATTTGTCTTTGGTATGGTAGTATAATGTGTATTCCTAGTAAGTTTTTGAGGGTTCAACATGGTATTTTTAATATTAGCTTGGCTTGGTTTACCTATCTTAACATTTTAAACAATACTAAAACGTATCAACAAGTAAAGTAAAATAAAACAACAAGTAAAAGAAAAACGTTTTGATTAAACTATATCAGAAAGTAGTAAGTACCCATCCAGATTGTTTTATCCATTGTGGTAGCCCTTGCTTATAAAAAGGTTGGAGACCCCTGACCTACAGTATAGACATAGGGGCTGTTTCCCAAACAGGGCTTAAGTCTTGTTCAAGACTAAAATGCCTGTTTGAGTTTTAGTTCTTAACTAAAAGTAGCTTGCACTAACATATCTTAAAATACATCAGTCACGTTGTTTTGTCTCAAGATGCACACCTGTAATATTTTTGTGCTTGTAAAAACTACATAAACATCCTAATATAACTAAGGCCTTGTCCTGGCTTAATCTAAACCCTGTCCTGAAAACCACATCATAATGCATCTTGACAACTCAGTATTAAGGTAGATCACTTGTTGGTCATTCCCCTTTTCTAAATTTTAGATCTGTATAATTTCCAGATTAACACAGTGGCTATCAACTAATAATATTAACCTATAAGATTAGCAAATCCGGTTTATGTTTACATTTATGTGAACACACACATTTATCTTATTTTCTGGTTAAAAGTTTATTTTGTCAAAAAAAATCCTTGGCTAAGGTTTCTATGTGAGCATAGAAATGCAAACAGTAAAATGATGTGTTTGTACTGGAAATGTGTACGTGTATTTACACAGTGAATAATGAATCAGGAAGTCTTCATTGTAAAAAAATCTCCATTCCCAAATGAACATTTTCTAGTCCCATATATGACACACAGGGAATACAATGGAATAGTGGATTGCAATAAGGTTAGTAGTATACAACCTAATAGTTAAATAATATTTGGGGTGGTGGGGGGGGGGTATTTGGAGGGGTGTCACTCTTGCCTGTCTTCAAAACTTGAGAGCCCTGGGGCCTCATTTATAAAGCGTGCGTACGCACAGATTTGATCGTAAAGTTTGCGTACGCAAAAATCCACGGCAAAGTGCATATTTATAAAAGTTGTCTTTGACGTGGAAAAGTGCTTAGAGCCACGTCAGGGTCTGAGCAGACGTACGCACTTTTGCTTGTCTGATTGCTTCAGTTTTTTGGAAATATAAGCCAATCGTGCTGCTCGAAATTTGATTTAAACATTGAGAAGTGCTTTTTTATATGTCTGTGACATTAATTAGGCATCGTTTAAAGGCGGAGATCTGAAACTGCTCGGCTGCGCACAAGTTCAAGTTCATTTGCGATTTATAGATTTGAAAGGGGTACGCGCGTTTTTTGCGCGTACGTTCGGTTTATGAATCACACGTACGCATTTTTGATAAATGATCGTAAGATCAAATGTAGGATGGTTTTTACGCAGCATTTTATAAATGAGGCCCCTGGTCAATAGCTTACCTGGTAAAGTATGCAGTGATGCCAGGGGCGTTGCTAGACATAAAGCTCTACTGGGGCACAGGCCCCCCATTTTTTTTTTTACTTTTTCTTGAAAGCCTGTGTGCAAGATACAATTTCCTTTGCTTAACACACTATTCCAACATTGCAACAAGTACTGGGAAAGACAAACATTTATTTAAAAATATTTAAGTATCATCTTCATATATACATATAAACAACATAATTAACATGTCTTAAGGCATAAAATGTTTGGAAATAATGGCTGGAGAGAAAAAAATGTTATGCACATTTGCATTTTACATAACAATGATTAATAACTTCTTTTTTATTTTTAAAGCAACACCAAAGAGTTTTTTTTACCTTAAAATAACGCTTCCAAAACAGTTTCAGTCGTTCATCCACTCTAAACAGGGTGAACAGCACTTTCACATTCGCTTTGCAGCCCTCTATCGACCAAAACCGCACTAAAGAAGTTTCCAAACGTCGGGTAGTGGTCCTGTAGTCCGAGTGAATACTACAAAAACTTGCTTTACGGCAGACCTACAATCCAATCAGAGCCAGCTATGCCTCAGTATTTATGACAGTGGTAATGAACAATTACGCTTCTAACCTGTAGGGGGAGCAAAGAGCCAGAGTTCTTTAGTGTTGCTTTAAGAATATTTTCATTTTATGACTACTAAAAAATCTATCTTAGTTACTGCTAACTGATTATGTAATGACCTAGAGCTAGTCAACTAAATATTAATTTCATATCTGAAAATACAGAACAGTATAACACAGTTTTTGTATGTGAACAATGCAATTTCATAGACTATTGACAGAGGTTTTCCTGAAATTTTCCCTCTAATGTTTAAGCCCTGACAGGGTAGGATGTTATGTGTCTTTACTCCCTTAAATTCATCATCTCTCATTTTTCCTTCCCTTTTCCTGCTTTGCACAAAACATTTCTGATTTCCATCACATGCGTCAATGAGATTTTCATTATTATTTAGAAACTTACTTTAGTCTCGCCATGTTTTCATAAACCAACTCAATCGCGTGTACTTTGTATGCGGCTGCGCACGGCAAAACAGTCGCGTGCACGCCTCAATTCATGTCCGCGTCCGCGAACCCATTCATGTCCGTGCGCGGACGCGGACATGAATTGAGGCGTGCACGCGTCAGTGCGACTGTTGCGTCGCTTTTTCAAACGTGAATTGGGTAACTACATTGCATATAGATCCGTTTTGCCGCGATTGTCTTTGAATAAACTAGTTAACTGCTAAAATGTAAACTTGAGATTTACACAGGGGCACAAAAGATTTACACTGGGGCACGTGCCCCAGTAAAAGGGGTCTAGCGACGCCCCTGAGTGATGCCAATTTTTTTCTATTTCTTGTACTGCTTTTTCTCATTTGTTTAACTTACCAACTTTTTAGCTGTCTGACCTCTGTTTATGGACATTTTGGATGTTTCATGTGACCAATTTGCAGATAGCATTTAAGTCATTGCTTATAGAATAACTAATCAGGAGCAAAGTCTGGCCTAAATTCCCCCATGCAGCTTTGATGTGTCTAAAAGCTAACATTACAGTAACTTTTATTTAACAGAGTAGAAATGGAAGAGGAGGATATGTCTGTCATGTTTTACTGGTTAACATCTTGGTTTCTTGACTGGTTGTTGACATAATTGTAACTCAGATGTGAGTGCAAAAATTTTGCAAACACAAGTTACAAATACTCTGTGGGCTGAGCCCCCCCTGTCTTCCAATCCTAGTGACGTCCCTGGTTTGAAAGCAGTGTAATACTGGATTTTAATTAATCAACTTTAAGTTTATTTATGAAGAGAAACTATAAAACAATTAAACCTCATGTGGTGTTGCTAACCCAAGTTTGACTCTTAGGTGAAACTGTTTACAGATATGCAACACCCTGTTCTCCTAATCTCTTCATCACAAAGGCTTTGGCACTGTTAGCCTTTAGGCTCATATCATTGGGTATCTGCTGAAATATATGATGTAATGTATACATATTATGTGGTTCTAAGGTTGTAATTTTATATTAATGTTTAGTATTATTTCAAAGGTCATGGTGCGATGAGTAAAAAGGTCTAATTTCTATAAAGTCTAAGATAAGATGGATCAAGGTTTTATAACTTTGGATAGAAGATGCATTTCTTGTAGAGGTGGGGTTTTGCCTTGATATTTCTGGCTAGTTTGACCAGGTGCTCTTTAGTATCACTTTGCACCGGTCAAACTGGATTTTGACCAAGTGTTTTCTCTAGTATCACTTGGTACAGGTCAAACTAGATTTTGGCAGTTTTCTCAAGCTGTGTATAAAAGGTGGCCTGGCAAAACATTCTGGGAGCCATTCTGTACTCAGAAGCTCCCACACTATGTGTGTATTCCAACCTTATGGAGGATCCTATAACCAGGAGCTTCCACACTTTGTGTGTATACTAAAACATCATGGAAGAAATCTTTAACAAGAATCTTCCTAGACCACTTTGTGTGTCTTTAATTGCCAGGTATGCTTTGTATTTTGTGAAATGTTCATTTTTCTATGCTGATCTTTAAGTGAATGTTTTGATATATTTTTGATGGATTTGAATAACCAAATTATTGATTTAAGTGTAACCTGCCTGGCAAAATAAATTGTTAATCTTTATTCATTCTAAAAACTTGTCAAATCTTTATTATATTTTCAGGGTTTAAGTTAAATGTATTGAAGGGGGCATAGATTAGGAGAATTGCCTCTATTGAAAATATTACTGGAGTAATTGCCTCCCCGTTTTAAGGTTAGATGGAGTAACCTCAACCTAAAACATAGATGGATCCTCTTATTTTCAATGTGTTTGGAGAAACCTCTAACTTTAACTTAAGTTAGAAGGAGAATGCCTCTATGCCCAGCTGTATGGAACTGCCTTAGCACCTTCAGAATTACACTTTATTCCCTATGTGAATATAATTCATTCTAAATAAATATAATAATAATTTTATAAATTATGATCAGCATCAGAATAGTATTGGTAACTAAGAAATTGGAGTCAGATTATAATTTAACCACAGAGGTCAAAGAAACAAATTAAATAAATGGAATTACTCTTCTAGAAGCGCTACGGAGGGAACGAACACGAGACCCCTTCACCCACTCCACTTGTATCTGTCGTTGGGCTTGTGGGTGGCGTCTTACAGCAGAGGGTCTGTTCTTTCATTTGGTATATTGTAGGTTTATATATTTAAAGAAGAACATTTTCTGGAAGGCATTAAACTTTGGTGAAAATCATAAAAAACGCTGGCGCTGGCTGGCAACTTTTTTTTAAAACGCTGGCGGTGAAAGAGTTAAATAATACCCTTGAGGGGGTGTAAGGGAAAAATATTATACCCATCCATCGCTTGGCACAAATGGCGGAAACCAATCTACATGGCGAAGGATTCTTGCGCGTTCTGACTTTTCCAGTGCTTGCTGATGACGTTTCGACGTTACATAATTTATGTAGTTTTATCTGACTCCAAAGGATAAACTCTCGCAGTTTATAATACGAATCGAATTAATCATTACCTTTTAACACTTCCAGAATTTGGATGAATGTTTGTTTATTCTGATTTAGATCTGGTATTACACCCGTTTATTCGGTTCTCAGTGTCGCACATGATCCTAGTATAGGCTTTAATAATTAATATACTGGTCAAGGATCGTGAGTGAATCAGTATTGGTGGCTGCCATGCGATTCACTCTTAAAATTAATAAACCAAATAAGTGCCACGTTCTCACAAGGTTCTCACAAGGTTCTCACAAGTTCCCTCGAAAGAAAACGTCTCAGGTTACGTATTTCACTTTCTCCGAAAGCTGGTGCCAAGATAACCCTGCCCAGGTTTCTGTGTAATGTTTTTATACACCTTTTTTGAAACTCAGTGGTATTGTGGGAATTGTAGTCGTGTTTAGGAATTTAAGTTAAAGTCTGTTGCAACAGGTCCTGACAATGTACAGGTACTGCGTAATTAAACTTAGTTTACAGCGTACCTATTTGAAACAACAGAGTACCTTTACAGTACGTACTTGTAGGTCTCTACTGAAAAATCCAGCTAAGACCAGCCTAAGCTGGTGAACTGGTTTTAGCTGGTTTAAGCTGATGGGAGGGGGGCCTCGAAACAAATTCTGCTTAGGGCCCTCAAGAGGCTCAGCCGGCACTGTGATGTTTATTTTGCTTCATTAAATAAACAGTCTTACATCCTCTTTCTGTGGTTTCTTATTTCATCACACAGTGCCACCTAGCGGACAACAAACACATATTTGACATTTTTGTGAAATCAGGTTATGACACCGGCAAAACCAGCAGACGCCACAAGCAAAGCATTTTCACTGTCTGACACTGCGTGATGATTATTATTATTATTACAAGGAAGTATTCGAGGTTTCAAAACCCCCAGATTAACTCCGGAATGAAATGAATTACCCTGATGAAATATGCTTTAAACATAAACTTGCCTTGCCATATTTTAAAAAGCCACACGAAGAACAATTATTTTGGGGGCTTTCTGCATTTCCACTTTAATATACAAGACTTCTAAACTTATGGCTTTTTAGGAAAAATTCACTTATTTTATTCAACCAGTTCAAACAACTTGCATAGATTCATTCCTGAAAAGCATCACACGTGATAATAATACCGATCTAACTTACAACACAACAGGTTAGCTGCTATGTTTATTTTTATCATACCTGTTATTGGCACATCAGGTCGTGGTTGTTCTTTTCTCCAGGAAGACACAAACACTGTGATGTCACTCCAGGAAAGAATCACTGCCAGCTGAATTCCAAGAAAAAAACAAAGGTTTTCACATTTAACTTCATTTATAATTCTAATGACTTAATTCCTATTTTAAAATAAATATCCTCAAATTAGTTGTATAAGACTATCTGTCCATTAGCCTTAAAGATCATCCAGCATCATTAGGTGATTTAATGTGGACTCTTTCCTTTTCAGGAATGATGAATGTCAAATCGAATTTATGTTTATACCCAAATTTGAGGCAGCATTCAACTGAATTATGGGTAACATAAATAAATCAAGCAGGGGCGTTGCTAGACATAAAGCTCTACTGGGGCACAGGCCCCCCATTTTTTTTTTTACTTTTTCTTGAAAGCCTGTGTGCAAGATACAATTTCCTTTGCTTAACACACTATTCCAACATTGCAACAAGTACTGGGAAAGACAAACATTTATTTAAAAATATTTAAGTATCATCTTCATATATACATATATACAACATAATTAACATGTCTTAAGGCATAAAATGTTTGGAAATAATGGCTGGAGAGAAAAAAATGTTATGCACATTTGCATTTTACATAACAATGATTAATAACTTCTTTTTTATTTTTAAGAATATTTTCATTTTATGACTACTAAAAAATCTATCTTAGTTACTGCTAACTGATTATGTAATGACCTAGAGCTAGTGAACTAAATATTAATTTCATATCTGAAAATACAGAACAGTATAACACAGTTTTTGTATGTGAACAATGCAATTTCATAGACTATTGACAGAGGTTTTCCTGAAATTTTCCCTCTAATGTTTAAGCCCTGACAGGGTAGGATGTTATGTGTCTTTACTCCCTTAAATTCATCATCTCTCATTTTTCCTTCCCTTTTCCTGCTTTGCACAAAACATTTCTGATTTCCATCACATGCGTCAATGAGATTTTCATTATTATTTAGAAACTTACTTTAGTCTCGCCATGTTTTCATAAACCAACTCAATCGCGTGTACTTTGTATGCGGCTGCGCACGGCAAAACAGTCGCGTGCACGCCTCAATTCATGTCCGCGAACCCATTCATGTCCGTGCGCGGACGCGGACATGAATTGAGGCGTGCACGCGTCAGTGCGACTGTTGCGTCGCTTTTTCAAACGTGAATTGGGTAACTACATTGCATATAGATCCGTTTTGCCGCGATTGTCTTTGAATAAACTAGTTAACTGCTAAAATGTAAACTTGAGATTTACACAGGGGCACAAAAGATTTACACTGGGGCACGTGCCCCAGTAAAAGGGGTCTAGCGACGCCCCTGAAATCAAGCATAACATACATAAAGATATCTTTCTAATTAGGACTACACGTAAATAACTATAATTGCACATCTGAATAAAACAATAATAAATTGCTTAATTACATTACACTTAGAGATAACAAAAACTATTTATCTTTAGAAATACTACTGTGACTAAAGAGTTAACACATACTGATGCATTAATCATTACAGAAATATAAACAAATGATTTTGTAATTACCAAAACTGTTAGTTTATGGCAGCTATTGGGTCTAATAAATGTGTTAAGCACTAACAAGTGTAGTTAAGAACAAGCAGCCAAATAATCTAGTCTTCTTTAATGTTTAAAAGTATCCCAGCATGCACCTCATGAAGTGTAAAAACAAAGTGTAAACAAAGTTTTGATGACTTCACTATAATTATAAAATGTGGAAAATATTAATGATAAGGAATTAATAAAAGTGCCCAAACTAACTGGTAAACTGTAGTGGTACAGTCCAAAACCACACCATAATCTTTTTTTAATGATGAGTTGATGTCCTAATCCACTAAATGCATGACCTAAAAATAAAAAGAAAAATGGGGAGAGCCCCACAACAGACATCATTATTTATGCAATGCTGTCAGGCCTGTTCTAGTTTAAATGTACATACATTCAACTACAGGATAAAAAGTGTGAAAGAGGAAAAGAAACACAGCTGATTTGCATATTATATTATTTGCATACAGGAGTCAAGACACTTACAGGAGCCTCCAGGGATAAATCTCGACTCCACTTTCAAACGTAAAAATGAAAATGTCAAAAAAATCAAAATGCATTTTTGTGATTTACTGTTTTCTAGAAAACAATCATCCTACATCATGTGTAAAAATTGTGTTTGTAGCAATAGCCAACAATACATTGTAGGAGTCAGAATTATCATTTTTATGCCAAAAATCAATAGGATATTGATCATATTCAAAATATATATATTTTAAATGTACTACTGTAAATATATCAAAAATGTACTTATTGTTAGTATGTTTAGCAGGGGCGGAGTGGGATCTACCGGGAAATTTCATAGACCACCAGCCCTCTGTGGTCAAAAAAAAAAGAAAAAAGAAAATGGTTCGCTGTAAATAAGCAAATGCTGAAATATAAAATTACAAGAAAATGACTGCAAAACAACATGAAATACCAAGTGTAATAATTATTATTTTAAAGATCTTAAAGTCAACAGTTCCCTAGTTTTAGGTAAGCTAAAGCTTACTTTGGTTGCAAAGCAGTTGCTTATAAAATTATTAAGCCTGTTTGGAGAGAAATATTTTATGTGACAAAATGTCAGTCATCGTGTGATAACGAAAATATAACGAGGCTTAAAGTGTTCTGAGCAGGTGTTGTCAGTGAACAGGCTGTAAACTGTTGGCTAAGTTACAGACACTCGTGAAAAACTGATGCTGGTTATCTGGGAAACATTCTCTAACAGCAGTCAAGTTGTCATTGTTTGTGTCAAAGTTGTGCATTTGTTGTAACATTAAAACAGAGATCAGACTTACTCTGTGCTGCTCAAAGTAATGCTGGAGCTCCATTCCTCTGTGGGTGTGCGAGGCTATGCTTTTTTATTGGTTGTTGCGTTAAATCTTACCCAGATACAACAGTACTATTTTCTGATTGGCTATTGTGTAGCCTCTTTCTTTATTTTTTGATTGGCTGATAGAACTCCAGGGGAGACGGGCTTGATAGAGAGAGCGGTGCGGCCAGATACATTTTGAGCGCTGAAGCATATTAAATATATGATAAATAGGTTTTAGTGTGGCCGGAGTGACTGAAAGCACGGCTATTATCAGACAAGCTCTCGCAACCTTAAAACACCGGCCCACCGGGAAAAGTCCCGACTCTCCCGATTGCCACTCCGCCACTGATGTTTAGTTGTTACGACTTTTCTTATGATTTTCTCAATTTGAATTTATTTTTTGCACCCTTAACCCCCAGGGGTCCAAAAACGCGGGGACGCGTTTTGACGTGTTTTCTCCTTATCATAGCAGAATCAACTTAAAATACTCCATCATTATTAATCAAACACTTACGTGTTTGACATCATTTGAAACTCTGAAGGGTCCTCTTTAATTAGTTCACATTCACAATAACAAGAGATCTTTGTGTTTTTGTCAAATAAAGAAAATAAACAGGGTGCGCATTCAGACATTTCTGTCTCCGCCAGCTGTCTCTTAAAACACGTGACAAAAATCAGTTGAAACTCCGCGAATACTCGTCACACAAACATAATACACATATCCAAAGAAAGCCTGAAATGTCTACTTTTAAACAAGCTAATTATAATCAAAAACAAATATTTCCTGTTTATATAATCTGCATTGAAGTAAAGAGAGTACAGTTTTTCCTGGCTGAGCTCAATAGGGACTTTAAGCAACAGCCTCTGGTGGAACGGCAACGGCATTCTGACGTTGGTTTGCGCATGCGCGAATTTAACTGCTACTTTGCGACGTTCTACTGTAACGGTCTACTACGGGAGAACAGCTGATTTGCCGTAGTCGCTACAACGTGAGAGAATATGTAAATAAATGTTATGTTTTATGGCATATGACATTGTAATTGCATCAGTTTATGATTGTACCAAAAGTCTTTTATATAATATGTGTTCAAATGTTTGAAATTTAAACTAATTTTAAAGATTTTTAATTATTCAACATTTTCAGTATTGCTTAAATCTAGGTTTTAAGATTTATTTACATCATACAATAGTAAAAACTCTTCTTCTGACAAAAGATTGTCATTTAATGCCAAAAGCAATCCTTCTCTTGTTTTTTTAAATGACATATTTTTGTATCTTAATAAATGAATTAATACCGCGTTGCGCTGTCCTGTTTACGGTTGCTTAGTGATTTTTACGTTCTTGGCTACGGCGGTCTGACAGCATACTTCCGGTCGCCGTAGCCGTTCCATTACCAGCTGTTGCTTAAAGTCCCTATTATCTCTAATGCGGCCACGCCCTCAGGCTGTTGACATGGTAATGAAGAGACAGCAGTTCCAACAATAATAAACAAAGCGTGAAGTTTTATCAGATTTAAAGACTTTACCGCATGTTTGGATTATAAACTTTATACACACACGTGAGGAATATCTTCATTTATGTTTGGACATTGAGGAAGAGAAGCGTTTATCTTTAACGTTACCTAAGAAGAGGAACGATGGAAGACACATTGGAGAAGGATATAACTTATTCCTGAAGAAACTGTAAGTCATTTGTCTTCATTTATATTTGCTATCATGTAATATGTTATGGCTTGTGCAGTTCAGCCTACATAAGCAACATTAGCAGACTGCACGCTTTGGATTTAAAAACGTTTGCATTGTTTACAAACGAGGGCGCGTGATTTCACGTAATGGCGGATTTCATTGATACATGCTGTAAGTTACAGTGTTAGACAGAGTTATTCACTTTCGTATCCTTCATGGCAACTTTGAGTAATGCAGCTGCACTGCTGTATCTTTTAAGTGTGTGCTGTAATATGATTCCATGTTTACATGCTTGTTTACAAACGAGTAAGTTACGCGCGTGATCACGTAATGGCGGATTTCATTGTTACATGCTGTGTACAGTGTTAGACGCAGTTATTCACTTTCGTATCCTTCATGGCAACTTTGAGTAATACTGCACTGGGGGATCTGCTGTAATATGATATTGTTTACATGCAACGCATTCCATACATTGCGCTTTACACGCGACACTGTTTTATTATGAGCTCCGCGTTGTTTACACGGAGACGCGAGCTCGCGCACATCCATTTGCACCCCCGTCAAGTGAGCCGTCATCTGCAAATGCATGGTCAAGCCAGCCGGCGCCTAAATTGTGATGCACGTCATTCTGTAACATTACGGTACGGATACTTGCAGCGGCCAAAAAACTGACATAGACCAACGCGATTCGACTTCGCTCGCGCGCCGAAAGAATTGACGGCTGCATGACGTCAAAGTACCGCGAGAGCGGCTCGAGAAATATTACGGAGGCTAATTTCGACTTGCTCTCGCGGTGTTTGACGTCATCCGGCTGTCATTTTTTTTTGCTATTTAATCGGTTCATTTACCCAATAACAATATAAACGTATTAACAACGTATTTTATATTACACATTACAAATAAATTGTCTATTCACAGTAGGCTATGACACATTTCACTTTCAATTGTTGACAAAAATATTGTTTTTTTAAATGTTTCCAAATGTTTTGTAACATTACTTTCTTGCTTTGCCTACAGGGTTTACTTTATCTATTGACACGACCTTCTTCATAATGACCCCACTCTGTTTGTGACTTATGAAAATAAATTACAGCAGATTAACAAAGAAAACTGTACATAAAGGCTGTCCACAATACATCAACATGCATCATTTTTGCCCTGGTACTATTCAAAATCCTTAACGTGTACTTACAACTAAAAATATCTTCTTTTGGATGATCCACACTCTGTTCATGTCAATTTTCAAACTGTTTCACTGGACATTTATAAAGAAAACTATAGGCAAAGTATGTGAACTATACATCAACATGTAGCATTTTCACATTGCTATGATTCAAAATCCTTAACGTGTAACAACAACATTTCAATAATATCTTATTTAGGATGACCCACACTCTGTCCACGTCAATTTTCAATCTGTTTCACTGGACATTTATTAGGGCTGGGTATCGATTCAGATGTTCCAGATCGATTCAATTTCGATTCACAAGCTATCAAATCGATTCGATTTCGATTCTCGATTCAATTTTCGATTCAAGTGGGTAATTAATAAAAAGAAATTAAAAGCCACAACACTGTCATTGTCGTCTTGCTTGCGAAATCTAAAATGCTTCCATACCTCTTACTTTTTATGTGAAGGTGGCATCAACGTCAATGAAGCACCTAAAACCACCATTTTAAACACTGAATGAAAGAATGACACGCTCCTTGGTAACATTGCGCAAGGCAAAAAAGAGGGTGACATCTAGTGAAGAATACTAGTAATTTGATTAATGTTAATCTTAAGTTCAATGTTTGCATGAAAAAATATGAAAAAAAAAATCGATTCTGCTCTTTGAGAATCGATTCTGAATCGACCATGTTAAAAAAAACGATTAATCTAAAAATCGATTTTTTTGCCCAGCCCTAACATTTATGAAGAAAACTATAGGCAAAGTATGTGAACTATACATCAACCATACATCAACATGTAGCATTTTTACATTGCTATGATTCAAAATCCTTAACGTGTAACAACAACATTTCAATAATATCTTCTTTTGGATGACCCACACTCTGTCCATGTAACTTTTCAAACTGTTTCACTGGACATTTATAAAGAAAACTATAGGCAAAGTCTGTCAACCATACATCAACATGTAGCATTTTCACATTGCTATGATTCAAAATCCTTAAAGTGTAACAACAACATTTCAAAAATATCTCATTTAGGATGACCCACACTCTGTCCACGTCAATTTTCAAACTGTTTCACTGGAAATTTATAAAGAAAACTATAGGCAAAGTCTGTCAACCATACATCAACATGTAGCATTTTTACATTGCTATTATTCAAAATCCTTAATGTGTAACAACAACATTTCAAAAATATCTCATTTAGGATGACCCACACTCTGTCCACGTCAATTTTCAAACTGTTTCACTGGAAATTTATAAAGAAAACTATAGGCAAAGTCTGTCAACCATACATCAACATGTAGCATTTTTACATTGCTATTATTCAAAATCCTTAAAGTGTAACAACAACATTTCAAAAATATCTCATTTAGGATGACCCACACTCTGTCCACGTCAATTTTCAAACTGTTTCACTGGAAATTTATAAAGAAAACTATAGGCAAAGTCTGTCAACCATACATCAACATGTAGCATTTTTACATTGCTATTATTCAAAATCCTTAACGTGTAACAACAACATTTCAATAATATCTTCTTTTGGATGACCCACACTCTGTCCATGTCAATTTTCAAACTGTCTCACTGGACATTTATAAAGAAAACTATAGGCAAAGTATGTCAACCATACATCAACATGTAGCATTTTTACATTGCTATGATTCAAAATCCTTAAAGTGTAACAACAACATTTCAAAAATATCTCATTTAGGATGACCCACACTCTGTCCACGTCAATTTTCAAACTGTTTCACTGGAAATTTATAAAGAAAACTATAGGCAAAGTCTGTCAACCATACATCAACATGTAGCATTTTTACATTGCTATTATTCAAAATCCTTAACGTGTAACAACAACATTTCAATAATATCTTCTTTTGGATGACCCACACTCTGTCCATGTCAATTTTCAAACTGTTTCACTGGAAATTTATAAAGAAAACTATAGGCAAAGTATGTGAACTATACATCAACATGTAGCATTTTTACATTGCTATGATTCAAAATCCTTAAAGTGTAACAACAACATTTCAAAAATATCTCATTTTGGATGACCCACACTCTGTCCACGTCAATTTTCAAACTGTTTCACTGGAAATTTATAAAGAAAACTATAGGCAAAGTCTGTCAACCATACATCAACATGTAGCATTTTTACATTGCTATTATTCAAAATCCTTAATGTGTAACAACAACATTTCAAAAATATCTCATTTAGGATGACCCACACTCTGTCCACGTCAATTTTCAAACTGTTTCACTGGAAATTTATAAAGAAAACTATAGGCAAAGTCTGTCAACCATACATCAACATGTAGCATTTTTACATTGCTATTATTCAAAATCCTTAAAGTGTAACAACAACATTTCAAAAATATCTCATTTAGGATGACCCACACTCTGTCCACGTCAATTTTCAAACTGTTTCACTGGAAATTTATAAAGAAAACTATAGGCAAAGTCTGTCAACCATACATCAACATGTAGCATTTTTACATTGCTATTATTCAAAATCCTTAACGTGTAACAACAACATTTCAATAATATCTTCTTTTGGATGACCCACACTCTGTCCATGTCAATTTTCAAACTGTTTCACTGGACATTTATAAAGAAAACTATAGGCAAAGTATGTCAACCATACATCAACATGTAGCATTTTTACATTGCTATGATTCAAAATCCTTAAAGTGTAACAACAACATTTCAAAAATATCTCATTTAGGATGACCCACACTCTGTCCACGTCAATTTTCAAACTGTTTCACTGGAAATTTATAAAGAAAACTATAGGCAAAGTCTGTCAACCATACATCAACATGTAGCATTTTTACATTGCTATTATTCAAAATCCTTAACGTGTAACAACAACATTTCAATAATATCTTCTTTTGGATGACCCACACTCTGTCCATGTCAATTTTCAAACTGTTTCACTGGAAATTTATAAAGAAAACTATAGGCAAAGTATGTGAACTATACATCAACCATACATCAACATGTAGCATTTTTACATTGCTATGATTCAAAATCCTTAACGTGTAACAACAACATTTCAAAAATATCTCATTTAGGATGACCCACACTCTGTCCACGTCAATTTTCAAACTGTTTCACTGGAAATTTATAAAGAAAACTATAGGCAAAGTATGTCAACCATACATCAACATGTAGCATTTTTACATTGCTATGATTCAAAATCCTTAACGTGTAACAACAACATTTCAAAAATATCTCATTTAGGATGACCCACACTCTGTCCATGTCAATTTTCAAACTGTTTCACTGGACATTTATAAAGAAAACTATAGGCAAAGTATGTGAACTATACATCAACCATACATCAACATGTAGCATTTTTACATTGCTATTATTCAAAATCCTTAATGTGTAACAACAACATTTCAAAAATATCTCATTTAGGATGACCCACACTCTGTCCACGTCAATTTTCAAACTGTTTCACTGGAAATTTATAAAGAAAACTATAGGCAAAGTCTGTCAACCATACATCAACATGTAGCATTTTTACATTGCTATTATTCAAAATCCTTAAAGTGTAACAACAACATTTCAAAAATATCTCATTTAGGATGACCCACACTCTGTCCACGTCAATTTTCAAACTGTTTCACTGGAAATTTATAAAGAAAACTATAGGCAAAGTCTGTCAACCATACATCAACATGTAGCATTTTTACATTGCTATTATTCAAAATCCTTAACGTGTAACAACAACATTTCAATAATATCTTCTTTTGGATGACCCACACTCTGTCCATGTCAATTTTCAAACTGTTTCACTGGACATTTATAAAGAAAACTATAGGCAAAGTATGTCAACCATACATCAACATGTAGCATTTTTACATTGCTATGATTCAAAATCCTTAAAGTGTAACAACAACATTTCAAAAATATCTCATTTAGGATGACCCACACTCTGTCCACGTCAATTTTCAAACTGTTTCACTGGAAATTTATAAAGAAAACTATAGGCAAAGTCTGTCAACCATACATCAACATGTAGCATTTTTACATTGCTATTATTCAAAATCCTTAACGTGTAACAACAACATTTCAATAATATCTTCTTTTGGATGACCCACACTCTGTCCATGTCAATTTTCAAACTGTTTCACTGGAAATTTATAAAGAAAACTATAGGCAAAGTATGTGAACTATACATCAACCATACATCAACATGTAGCATTTTTACATTGCTATGATTCAAAATCCTTAACGTGTAACAACAACATTTCAAAAATATCTCATTTAGGATGACCCACACTCTGTCCACGTCAATTTTCAAACTGTTTCACTGGAAATTTATAAAGAAAACTATAGGCAAAGTATGTCAACCATACATCAACATGTAGCATTTTTACATTGCTATGATTCAAAATCCTTAACGTGTAACAACAACATTTCAAAAATATCTCATTTAGGATGACCCACACACATTTTTACATACATACACACAGGGCCGCTGCTGGTCAAATGGTTGCCCTAAGGGGACATTTACTGTGGTGCCCCCTTTAGTTAAAAAAACAACAACAAAATCGCATGCAACTTTATTAGAATGCTATTGATATCATTTATACTTGCATTTTGACAGCAGCTCAAACTACATTTATACAAATATGCCGTTAGATATATATTATAGTCTATATTTCTGCATCTTTACCTGTGTAGCTAATGGACTTTACCTTAATCTAATGTGACAACGCTAATCTTACATGTCCGCTATTTTTTGGGATTACTAAATGTCTTTCTTGCAATTACAATAAAAGTCAGCTTTAAGAAAACAGCATATGTCTATTTCAGTTTTTCTCATTTGCTAAAACACTAAAACCCATTGGCTGAACAAAGTTCTCAGTTGCATGAACTGATTTATCTAATTGTACAGTCTGTTGTCAATACCTTAAACCATTTCACATCATACAGTTTTTTACGATTGGTTACACACTCCTCACATGTGCAAACACTAAATGCTTTACTGATCACTAACCAATCACTGCTTTACTTTACAGTAGTATAGATATGCCTATAAATAGGTCAAAGGTCACTGTTTTGTCAATCTGCACCCCCCCTGCCAATTCCTGGAACAGGACCCCACACACAATTTACTGTATTCTACTGTAAAGAATATACTTTTGGTTTACATGTTTATAGTTTTGTTGTATGCTAATGTATACAACAGTAATATTTGGACTAATAAATATTTTCTGTTTCTACATTGCATTGGCGTCTCCGGTGTACTTTTTACCCCTCTCGGCAGATTACTTTCACTGTAGAACATTGTATTGAAATGTAGATATAAGCCCATGAAAGACCAAAGAGCTTTAGATTTAGAACAGCAGTGTTTACATGGTATATCCAAAAATGTATTATTTTGAAAGAAGTGTTTGCCATTTGATGCAAATGCTTCATTTTGACACGTGTTTGTGGCATTTTGAATGCAGTGTTGCATTTTGAAGGAGATATGTGCTATTTTGCATTTTGTGTGTGCAGTTTTGAGAATTGTGTGTAGAGATTTGAAAAAAGGAGACTTAGTTTTGAAAACGTGTGTAAACAATTGGTAAAAACTGTAATAGTTTTGTTGTATGCTAATGTATACAACAGTAATATTTGGACTAATAAATATTTTCTGTTTCTACATTGCATTGGCGTCTCCGGTGTACTTTTTACCCCTCTCGGCAGATTACTTTCACTGTAGAACATTGTATTGAAATGTAGATTTAAGCCCATGAAAGACCAAAGAGCTTTAGATTTAGAACAGCAGTGTTTACATGGTATATCCAAAAATGTATTATTTTGAAAGAAGTGTTTGCCATTTGATGCAAATGCTTCATTTTTACACGTGTTTGTGGCATTTTGAATGCAGTGTTGCATTTTGAAGGAGATATGTGCTATTTTGCATTTTGTGTGTGCAGTTTTGAGAATTGTGTGTAGAGTTTTGAAAAAAGGAGACTTAGTTTTGAAAACGTGTGTAAGCAATTGGTAAAAACTGTAAACCACATTTGGCAGATCTCACTTAGACTTTTTAGCAACACTTCACACACACATATTCATTCTCAAAACACATTCTGCACTCTAATACACATATCATGCATACTGCTAAACACAAGCGGCAACAATCAAACACAAATAGAGCACACATGTCATTGATTACAGTTTATTTCAACTGCTTACACACATTTTTCAGAGTTTTCCTTTTTTTTTTTCAAAACTTAACACACAAAATCAAGAATTGCACACACAAAATGTTAAATGCCTCACATCTCTTTCAAAATGAAACACCACAGTCAAAATATCACAAACATATTTCAAAAGCAAACATTTGTCTTACGTTGTAAACACCTTTACCATAATGTTATATTTCTGAATATGTCATATACACACTTTTTTAATTTAAAACCTAAAGCTCTTCTTTTAAAAGCTCCCATGTACATGATTGAATGTATTTGGGAGAGAGCTGTCGAATATATAAAGTAAAATCAAAAGCAAAATTGAAACCACACTTTTTATTTATGATTTAATTTTTTGCTTTTTGTGGTTGTAAATGTAGAACTAGTGTACACAGTTTGAAAGGAAAAAATACATCAAAATGTAGTGTTGTTGCATGTAGTGTAAAACCAAACGTGTGTGCTTGCATGTGGAGATGATTGGGTGTATCAAGGCTCCATCTTTCCTCCTTGCTGGGTCCGGCCACAATACTTCATCCACTTCATGCTATATTCTCTCTTGCCAGACAATGTGAAAAGAACCTTCTTGTATGGCGTATCCAACTTTCCAGCGCCATGTGGAGAAAAACTCCTCAATAGAATTTAGAAATGGTGAATATGGAGGCAGGTAGACAACAGAAAAATGGGGATGAATAGCAAACCAGTTTTGGACCTGATGGGCGTGATGAAACCTGACATTTTTCCAGATGTTGACAAATCTTGCCTGGTCTTCATTCTGCAGACCCTGAACAAGCATGTCATCAATGGTTTCCAGAAATTGTATGATGTGATCGGTGTTATGGGACCAAGTGTGGCGTGATGGTGCAGGAAACCAACATTTTGTGAAATTGTAGCACACATTGTAATGTTTCCGCCACGTTGTTCAATGACATTCCTTCCCCTTCTTCTGGTTTTACTGAGATTAAAGCCCACCTCATCCACATAAATGTGTTCATGGAGAATGGCATGGGCATTCATTGTCCAAAAGCTATTACTTGACCTTTGGCCTATTTATAGGCCACTCCTAAAGTCATGATTTTTTGTTGTTAAGTAAAGAGTGTTTGCACATGTGAGGAGTTAGTACGAGGCATTTTGATTGGTTGTGTTTATAAAAGGAAATCAAAAATCTTCCTGTCAGATTTGTGTGTGTTGCATAGAAAAATTGTGTGTTGTGTTTTGCAAAAAGTGTTTAATGAATTTGAAAACTGAGTAAAAGGCCAATAATTAGTGTATGGTTTTGCAGATTTAGTGTGTGGTTCTGGTGTTTGAGTGTCTGGTTTAAAATTGTGTGACAAGTAATAATTTTGTGTGTAAGCAGTTGAAAAAAACTGTAAACACAACCACTCAAAATGGATTTAACCAGTTTCAAATAATGTGACACAACCAATATAAGCCAGTTCACTGTTGTATACTGTAGTAAGTATCATGGATGTCCTGCAAAAGTTTCTTCAAAATCCTCATTTTAAAATTGCTAGTCTGTATGTATGTCATTGTTCATGAACAAGACATTCAAAATGTTTACCCATGTTGTCAATAAATCTAGTGTACACAATTATATGTGTCAGTATTTTTTGATGTAAACTGGATGAATTTACATTTTCACATTATTTCTGTAAACAAATTACACACATTGTGATTTAGAAATATGTTTTAGAGTACAGTGTAAATGTCAAAATTTTTGTAAAATCCAAATTTCTGGATTCACTTGACAGGAATTTATCAATTCTTTTTACATAAAAAAAACCCCAATAGAATACATGTTTCATGCTTATCGTAACAGATGGTCACCAATTTTGCATTACTTGCACAATGAACTAATTACTAAATGTTTTGAGGTGTAAGACAGAAACCAGTATAATGTATTTTCATTACAATGAAAAAGCAGACAATTGTACATAATCATCTGCTTGATTGAATCAAAGCAATTTCAATTTGTCCAAAACAATGAGAATTACAGTTTTTCTCAATTGCTAAAACACTAAACCCAATTGTCTGAACCAAATGCTCAGTTGCCTGAACCCATGTTTGCCATTTGATGCAAATGCTTCATTCTGACATGTGTTTGTGGCATTTTGAATGCAGTGTTCCATTTTGAAGGACATGTGAGCTACTTTGCATTTTGTGTGTGCAGTTTTGAAAATTGTGTCTAAAGTTTTGAAAAAAGTAGACTTAGTTTTGAAAACGTGTGTAAGCAATTGGTAAAAACTGTAAAGCACAAGTGTCACAACTTGAACCCAACAACTCAAAATTGATCACACTTGTGGCTAATGATGTGAGGGAACATACAGTAAGCCAGTTCAGAGAGCACTGGTTTGTGAGGCCCTACAATGGATAGAAGTCTGAGAGGAAGAGTTTGTGTGAGAGGAGGTCGAGGTGGTCAGCGAAGACACAGTAAAAATGCTACATGTTGATGTATGGTTGATGTATAGTTCACATACTTTGCCTATAGTTTTCTTTATAAATGTCCAGTGAAACAGTTTGAAAATTGACATGGACAGAGTGTGGGTCATCCTAAATGAGATATTTTTGAAATGTTGTTGTTACACGTTAAGGATTTTGAATAATAGCAATGTAAAAATGCTACATGTTGATGTATGGTTGATGTATAGTTCACATACTTTGCCTATAGTTTTCTTTATAAATGTCCAGTGAAACATTTTGAAAATTGACGTGGACAGAGTGTGGGTCATCCTAAATGAGATATTTTTGAAATGTTGTTGTTACACGTTAAGGATTTTGAATAATAGCAATGTAAAAATGCTACATGTTGATGTATGGTTGATGTATAGTTCACATACTTTGCCTATAGTTTTCTTTATAAATGTCCAGTGAAACAGTTTGAAAATTGACATGGACAGAGTGTGGGTCATCCTAAATGAGATATTTTTGAAATGTTGTTGTTACACGTTAAGGATTTTGAATAATAGCAATGTAAAAATGCTACATGTTGATGTATGGTTGATGTATAGTTCACATACTTTGCCTATAGTTTTCTTTATAAATGTCCAGTGAAACAGTTTGAAAATTGACGTGGACAGAGTGTGGGTCATCCTTAATAAGATATTATTGAAATGTTGTTGTTACACGTTAAGGATTTTGAATCATAGCAATGTAAAAATGCTACATGTTTATGTATGGTTGACATACTTTGCCTGTAGTTTTCTTTATAAATGTCCAGTGAAACAGTTTGAAAATTGACGTGGACAGAGTGTGGGTCATCCAAAAGAAGATATTTTTGAAATGTTGTTGTTACACGTTAAGGATTTTGAATCATAGCAATGTAAAAATGCTACATGTTGATGTATGGTTGATGTATAGTTCACATACTTTGCCTATAGTTTTCTTTATAAATGTCCAGTGAAACAGTTTGAAAATTGACGTGGACAGAGTGGGGGTCATCCAAAACAAGATATTTTTGAAATGTTGTTGTTACACGTTAAGGATTTTGAATCATAGCAATGTGAAAATGCTACATGTTGATGTATGGTTGACAGACTTTGCCTATAGTTTTCTTTATAAATGTCCAGTGAAACAGTTTGAAAAGTGACATGGACAGAGTGTGGGTCATCCTTAATAAGATATTTTTGAAATGTTGTTGTTACACGTTAAGGATTTTGAATAATAGCAATGTAAAAATGCTACATGTTGATGTATGGTTGATGTATAGTTCACATACTTTGCCTATAGTTTTCTTTATAAATGTCCAGTGAAACAGTTTGAAAATTGACGTGGACAGAGTGTGGGTCATCCTAAATGAGATATTTTTGAAATGTTGTTGTTACACGTTAAGGATTTTGAATAATAGCAATGTAAAAATGCTACATGTTGATGTATGGTTGATGTATAGTTCACATACTTTGCCTATAGTTTTCTTTATAAATGTCCAGTGAAACAGTTTGAAAATTGACGTGGACAGAGTGTGGGTCATCCAAAAGAAGATATTTTTGAAATGTTGTTGTTACACGTTAAGGATTTTGAATAATAGCAATGTAAAAATGCTACATGTTGATGTATGGTTGACATACTTTGCCTATAGTTTTCTTAATAAATGTCCAGTGAAACAGTTTGAAAATTGACATGGACAGAGTGTGGGTCATCCAAAAGAAGATATTATTGAAATGTTGTTGTTACACGTTAAGGATTTTGAATAATAGCAATGTAAAAATGCTACATGTTGATGTATGGTTGACATACTTTGCCTATAGTTTTCTTAATAAATGTCCAGTGAAACAGTTTGAAAATTGACGTGGACAGAGTGTGGGTCATCCTAAATGAGATATTTTTGAAATGTTGTTGTTACACGTTAAGGATTTTGAATAATAGCAATGTAAAAATGCTACATGTTGATGTATGGTTGATGTATAGTTCACATACTTTGCCTATAGTTTTCTTTATAAATGTCCAGTGAAACAGTTTGAAAATTGACGTGGACAGAGTGTGGGTCATCCAAAAGAAGATATTTTTGAAATGTTGTTGTTACACGTTAAGGATTTTGAATAATAGCAATGTAAAAATGCTACATGTTGATGTATGGTTGACATACTTTGCCTATAGTTTTCTTAATAAATGTCCAGTGAAACAGTTTGAAAATTGACATGGACAGAGTGTGGGTCATCCAAAAGAAGATATTATTGAAATGTTGTTGTTACACGTTAAGGATTTTGAATAATAGCAATGTAAAAATGCTACATGTTGATGTATGGTTGACATACTTTGCCTATAGTTTTCTTAATAAATGTCCAGTGAAACAGTTTGAAAATTGACGTGGACAGAGTGTGGGTCATCCTAAATGAGATATTTTTGAAATGTTGTTGTTACACGTTAAGGATTTTGAATAATAGCAATGTAAAAATGCTACATGTTGATGTATGGTTGATGTATAGTTCACATACTTTGCCTATAGTTTTCTTTATAAATGTCCAGTGAAACAGTTTGAAAATTGACATGGACAGAGTGTGGGTCATCCTAAATGAGATATTTTTGAAATGTTGTTGTTACACGTTAAGGATTTTGAATAATAGCAATGTAAAAATGCTACATGTTGATGTATGGTTGATGTATAGTTCACATACTTTGCCTGTAGTTTTCTTAATAAATGTCCAGTGAAACAGTTTGAAAAGTGACATGGACAGAGTGTGGGTCATCCTTAATAAGATATTTTTGAAATGTTGTTGTTACACCTTAAGGATTTTGAATCATAGCAATGTAAAAATGCTGCATGTTGATGTATGGTTGATGTATAGTTCACATACTTTGCCTATAGTTTTCTTTATAAATGTCCAGTGAAACAGTTTGAAAATTGACGTGGACAGAGTGTGGGTCATCCTTAATAAGATATTATTGAAATGTTGTTGTTACACGTTAAGGATTTTGAATCATAGCAATGTAAAAATGCTACATGTTTATGTATGGTTGACATACTTTGCCTGTAGTTTTCTTTATAAATGTCCAGTGAAACAGTTTGAAAATTGACGTGGACAGAGTGTGGGTCATCCAAAAGAAGATATTTTTGAAATGTTGTTGTTACACGTTAAGGATTTTGAATCATAGCAATGTAAAAATGCTACATGTTGATGTATGGTTGATGTATAGTTCACATACTTTGCCTATAGTTTTCTTTATAAATGTCCAGTGAAACAGTTTGAAAATTGACATGGACAGAGTGTGGGTCATCCAAAACAAGATATTTTTGAAATGTTGTTGTTACACGTTAAGGATTTTGAATCATAGCAATGTGAAAATGCTACATGTTTATGTATGGTTGACATACTTTGCCTATAGTTTTCTTAATAAATGTCCAGTGAAACAGTTTGAAAATTGACGTGGACAGAGTGTGGGTCATCCTAAATGAGATATTTTTGAAATGTTGTTGTTACACGTTAAGGATTTTGAATAATAGCAATGTAAAAATGCTACATGTTGATGTATGGTTGATGTATAGTTCACATACTTTGCCTATAGTTTTCTTTATAAATGTCCAGTGAAACAGTTTGAAAATTGACATGGACAGAGTGTGGGTCATCCTAAATGAGATATTTTTGAAATGTTGTTGTTACACGTTAAGGATTTTGAATAATAGCAATGTAAAAATGCTACATGTTGATGTATGGTTGATGTATAGTTCACATACTTTGCCTATAGTTTTCTTTATAAATGTCCAGTGAAACAGTTTGAAAATTGACGTGGACAGAGTGTGGGTCATCCTAAATGAGATATTTTTGAAATGTTGTTGTTACACGTTAAGGATTTTGAATAATAGCAATGTAAAAATGCTGCATGTTGATGTATGGTTGACAGACTTTGCCTATAGTTTTCTTTATAAATGTCCAGTGAAACAGTTTGAAAATTGACGTGGACAGAGTGTGGGTCATCCAAAAGAAGATATTTTTGAAATGTTGTTGTTACACGTTAAGGATTTTGAATAATAGCAATGTAAAAATGCTACATGTTGATGTATGGTTGACATACTTTGCCTATAGTTTTCTTAATAAATGTCCAGTGAAACAGTTTGAAAATTGACATGGACAGAGTGTGGGTCATCCAAAAGAAGATATTATTGAAATGTTGTTGTTACACGTTAAGGATTTTGAATAATAGCAATGTAAAAATGCTACATGTTGATGTATGGTTGACATACTTTGCCTATAGTTTTCTTAATAAATGTCCAGTGAAACAGTTTGAAAATTGACGTGGACAGAGTGTGGGTCATCCTAAATGAGATATTTTTGAAATGTTGTTGTTACACGTTAAGGATTTTGAATAATAGCAATGTAAAAATGCTACATGTTGATGTATGGTTGATGTATAGTTCACATACTTTGCCTATAGTTTTCTTTATAAATGTCCAGTGAAACAGTTTGAAAATTGACATGGACAGAGTGTGGGTCATCCTAAATGAGATATTTTTGAAATGTTGTTGTTACACGTTAAGGATTTTGAATAATAGCAATGTAAAAATGCTACATGTTGATGTATGGTTGATGTATAGTTCACATACTTTGCCTGTAGTTTTCTTAATAAATGTCCAGTGAAACAGTTTGAAAAGTGACATGGACAGAGTGTGGGTCATCCTTAATAAGATATTTTTGAAATGTTGTTGTTACACCTTAAGGATTTTGAATCATAGCAATGTAAAAATGCTGCATGTTGATGTATGGTTGATGTATAGTTCACACACTTTGCCTATAGTTTTCTTTATAAATGTCCAGTGAAACAGTTTGAAAAGTGACATGGACAGAGTGTGGGTCATCCTTAATAAGATATTTTTGAAATGTTGTTGTTACACCTTAAGGATTTTGAATCATAGCAATGTAAAAATGCTGCATGTTGATGTATGGTTGATGTATAGTTCACATACTTTGCCTATAGTTTTCTTTATAAATGTCCAGTGAAACAGTTTGAAATTTGACATGGACAGAGTGTGGGTCATCCTAAAGAAGATATTCTTAAAATGTTCTTGTTACACGTTAAGGATTTTGAATAATACCAGGGCAAAAATGATGCATGTTCATTTATTGTGGACAGTCTTTGTGTACAGTTTCTTTGTTAATCTGCTGTAATTTATTTTGATAAGTAACAAACAGAGTGGGGTCATCCTGAAGAAGATCCTGTTAATAGATAAATCCTGTAGGCAAAGTAATGAATTAAAGTAATGAACAAGAAATTAATGTTACAATACATTTGGAAACACTTAAAAAAACAATATTTTTGTCAACAATTGAAAGTGAAATGTCTCATACTGTGATTAAACAATTTATTTGTAATGTGTAATATAAAATAAGTTGTTAATACGTTTATCTTGTTATTGGGTAAATGAACCGATTAAATAGCAAAAAAATGACAGGCGGATGACGTCAAACACCGCGAGAGCGAGTCGAAATTACCCTCCGTATTATTTCTCGACCCGCTCTCGCGGTACTTTGACGTCATGCAGCCGTCAATTCTTTCGGCGCGCGAGCGAAGTCGAATCGCGTTGGTCTATGTCAGTTTTTTGGCCGCTGTAAGTATCCGTACCGTAATTTTACTAAATGACGTGCAACACAGTTTAGGCTGCGGCTGGCTTGACCATGCATTTGCAGATGACGGCTCACTTGACGGGGGTCCATTTGCGATGTGTTTTTGAAGTTCATACTCGCTTACAGAAACGCGTTTAAAACAGAAGCTAGACGATAAGGGGATGGGCATCTGAAAACAGTCATCTGAAAACAGCTTTTTATATAACTAATCATTGCAGATGTTTATTTGAGATACTAATTTAGTTTATAATAGTTTATCTGAATGTAGTGCTATCATTTACCCATCAGTTATGTATGTAAGGGTATTTCTGTGGACAATTTGTGATGACAGCTGTTCATAACCCTCTTACAGGTCTGCATCCCTCTCATCAGTACAAAACTATGAAGTGGAAAAACATATTCACACTCTTTGGACATAAAGTTATATGGTAACATGAGCCACATGAAGTTTACAGCTCTGTTGTTTATCAGTTTCTTATACAAGTTCAGTGTTTTAATAGGGTTTGTTTCCAAATAAATTGAAAATGTCCTACTGACCTTCATTTCTATTTTGATTATATTGTTAACTTCTTAATAAACCTCAAACAAACATGTCCATTTGTCCTCACATTCTTTCCTGTAGTTCCCTCCTGCCTCATTATTATGCAGCTCATTATGCGAGCCTTTGTTTGCTAGCTGTCAATCAATCCTTCTCGCATACGGCCACACTAAACAAAAAGTGTCTTACAATTTCTAAAATAATATATTGGTTTATGTGAATGAGTAGGCAGGATGATTTTCACATCATTTTAAAGAAAAAACTCTAGACTACTAGATTATGTTTAGGAAAGTCTTCTTAAACCATGTTTAGTATGGGTTTTGTGAACTTATATCAGTGACTTAAAAATTTTACTTTTTTAAAAACCACGCATAAACCTTTTTCTCTCAAAAATACAAACATGTACATACATGTAGCTCATATAATATTTTAGCCCAGTTTGTGCTGAACACAGTGGTATGAGACACTTGCCATTATTATGTTTTAAAGCAACTGAAAAAAGACCAAATGTAAGAGCATGTCAGAACCTCTGAGAGTGTCCCAAAATGGTTGGACCCCAGAGGGTTAAATTCCAGATTTTCAGATAATTGTCTCTCAAGCAAATATTGTCCTATCATAACAAACCATACATCAATGAAAACCTTATTATTAGTCAGCTTTCTTATGATTTGACCACAAAACATCATTTAACACCTTCAGCTTTAACAGTACTAAACTTTAATAGTAAATGAATATGTTAATATGGAAATATTGTGTGCTGCATCTTCAAGGTTACACAGTTCAGAAATCACATAATCATCCTACAAAATGTGAAAAAGATCAACCCAGTAACTTAGTTTTGGTAAACCATTCTCTGCAAGCCTGTGAAAAATTAGGTCATTGAAATGTGGTTCCAGTTGTGATGTCAGAAGGGGATAATACCGCCCCTTAATCTGCACTATCCAACCACCGCACTGCCATTTAGTGCAGATATCAGCTCATTTGCATTTTAAAGGACACACACAAAAACTGCACATTTTTGCTCACACCCACAAAGTGGCAATTTTAACATGTTATAATAAATTATATAGAGCTGAAACTTCACATACATTCTCTGGGGACACAAAAGATTTATTTATCATCTTAAAAAAAGTCTTGTGAAATGTCCCCTTTAAAATTAAATATCTATCATTACAACAATGACATTACATGACATTAAAAAGTGTTGTCATCAAAATCAGCAGTTTTCATACATATCATTAATTGTAGAAACTATTACTGTCATAGTATTCTACTTTTGGTTGGTAAATTTATTGATTGTTATTAACAGGTGTGATGATCAGTGGGGCTGAGTTTTTACCTTTATTATTGTTACATGGGCTAAAATAAAGTTTCTCATTGAAAGATTGATCAGTGAAAGAGTAGATATGAGATCTGGACTCCACATCATAAAAGGAGACCAAACCCTCCTCATAATCCACAAACACACCCACCTTCTGTGGACTCACTTTCAGACACAGAGAGACAGATGGACCAGCACAAGCTTTATATTCATTTCCGTTCCTCAAAATTACACTCCAGAATCCATTCGCTGGTGTCAGTGCGGCCTTTTCCTTTCTATTAACAGATTCTCTGGCCACACAGGTACTTATAGGCTACAATGACTGCAGAAATATCCTGTTGTCAAAAGCGTCAATATATTGACGTTTATCAAATTAGTTTCTTTTTCTCTCAATCTAACACTTATGTTAACGGTATTTCCCGCATGCTTATAAACAAACGTCAGTTTAGCTTCAGTTTCAGTTTAGACAATTATGTTTTTGAAGTGCAAACAGACGTCACTGCACGTGATTCTTTTCGTGTAAGACATAGCCTATAAGATTTCTTATTTAATTATTTATTAAAAAACCTACCCCTGAACTCAAATGACTTTTATAAGTTGATTTAACGGTATACAAGACCTTAGGCTTGACATTAACCTAACACTGATCTAAAACTAATCCTACAGTCTGAATGGTTGATATGAAGAAACAATGACACATGTTTAGTTACTTGATGAAATCTCAATTGCTGCAAACAAACACACAAGAAGTTAGGAGTGTTGCCTAGTTTTAATGCAACAATGCTTAAAAAAGCATCAAGTGTCAAACAACAAACACCATTTCTAAACCTGCAAGCAGATTCTTTATTGCTAATTGAATACATTTAATTAATCTCAAAGTATCTGTAAATACATTAGGTGCACACATCTGCAGATTTTGTGACCTCTATATCGGTTTACATAAACAGTAATTGTCAATCTTGTCCATCAAAAGAGATTTTACTTAGAATGGATAAGGAAAGGCAAAACCAGCTTATAAGGCTATATTTATGTCCACAGTAAGGTGTAATTAAATAAAGTAAGTCTAGAAAAGATGTTTAAAATAAATTTCCTCTAAGTTTGGATTCACTTGTTTAAAATCCTTTTCAAAAGTATCAACAGAATAAAAAGATTTCTCTAAAGCACATTTAAAACAGCTCTGACCAAAGTGCTGTACATAAAATAAAAAGAAAAACACAATGAATTCCACCATTACATTGATTCAAAAGCCAGGAAAAAAATATGTCTTCAGTGATGATTTTAAACTTTTAACATTGAGAGATAACTTAAAGGAAAACACAACCGTTTTTCAACATTTTACTACGTTCTTACCTCAACTTAGACAAATTAATACATACCTATCTTTTATCAATGCGTGCACTTTTAATCTTTGTAAAGCGCCTAGCCCCATTCATTCCTATGGCTCCAAACAAAACTTTAATTTTGTGCCACAATACTTACTGTAACAGTCTTTAAATAGTCTAAGTTGAGGTAAGAACATAGTAAAATATTGAGTAGCCTTTACTGAGTAAATCACCATTCAATCTCTCATGACTTTATTAAGCTTTTAATAAATCTTTAATTTATTAAATAAATGAATGAATTTATTTATCTTTAAAAAGTCCTAAACACCACCACACAGCGTGTTAAAGTAAGAAAGTTGCTCTTCAACAGACAGCTATGAGAAAAAAAGACCCTATGGGGCAAACACCAGCAAAAGCATTTTCAAAACGCAGGAATTTATGTATAATAAATCACGCAGTGACATCTTGTGGACAACAAAAGACTCTTCAACAAATGACTGCCATGTGCTAAATGTGAGACTTTATGATGATGTCAAGTTTTATATTATTGTACTTAGTTTTAAGAATCTGAAAATTCAAAATTAATGATGAATGAATATGTTAATAAAATATCAGCATAGTATAAGATATTTTTATTATGCTGACTATTTTTACTATGCTTAAAGGTATTTTCTAATACTAGTGTAGCACATACCCGGTATAACTTGTATCATTTTATGATACAATCTTAAACACCACATCCCACTTATACATTTTAAGTAAAAATCTATCATTACAACAATGACATTACATGACATTTCACAAATTCGCTTTAACATGTAATCGATAGAGAATGAGCTCGGAATTTTTGCCCGAACCCAGAGTACACCCTCACCCCCTTTAACTAGGATAGATGAAACTAGCTGAGAGTGAGGTGATGGGGTGGAGGAGGGATGCTGCAAAAAACTGTCATGGGACAGAGGTAAGTGACAACTATTTATAGGCACCTCTTCGCACTGATTGGTTGGATCACATGACCATGCTCCTCCCGAACTTCAACTCTTCAAAATCAGTACAGTATCTACACATTTAATGTTTTCATACCTAGCGTAAATTGTAGAATGTATTATTATTATCTAGCATTTTACTTTTGGTTGGTAAATTTATTAATTGTTATCAACAGGTGTGATGATCAGCGGGGCTGAGTTTTTACCTTTATTATTGTTACATGGGCTAAAATATGGATGAAGTTTTTCATTGAAAGATTGATCAATGAAAAAGTAGATATGAGATCTGGACTCCACATTATAAAATAAGACCAAACCCTCCTCATAATCCACAAACACACCCACCTTCTGTGGTTTTACTTTCAGAGACAGTGAGACAGGTGGATCAGCAGCAGCTATATATCTATTTTCATTGCTTAGAGACACAGTCCAGAATCCATTCGCTGGTGTCAGGGTGGTCGCTTCCTTCCTTTTAACAGATTCTCTGGCCACACCTAAACTCCATTCAGTCTTTCCCTTCACCTGAACCTCATAATAAAATCTCCCTGATGAGAATTCCTGCTTTCCCAAGACAATAGAATACATATCAAACCTCTTTGGGTTGTCTGGGAGTTTATGCCAAATGCCTTCATCTCTCACTTGTTTGTTATCATCAGACAGGATGAGATATGAATTTGCTGTATCAGGATCCAGAGTCACATCCACTAGGAGAGATCAGAGAATATGAATCACAACTTCACAATACAAATGATGATGAAGATATTTAATACAGTGTTTAATCAAACTGTCACCAGAGTTGTTAAAAGTACTCAAAAATGTTACTCAAGTAAAAGTACTGAGTGTAAATTTTATTCAATTAAAAGTAAAATTATCTGGCCAGAATCATACTTGAGTTGAGTAAAAGTAAAAAAGTACCACATTAAAATTGTACTTAATACCACAAAGAATGAAAACTAGAGATTCTTGTTTAAAAAGCACCTATTTCTTTGCAAAACAACGTTATTTTGTGTATTTGGAATAATAAAATGTGTTTGCGCGGTTTATGATAATGTCAGTCTTCTCTACGTCGCCAAACCCAGGAAGTAAACTGTTGCCTACAATCCGTGTGTTTGTTGTAGTCCAAGAAAAAGAGATTTACGTTGGAGATAATAACTCGTGTCATTGTTTACTTTGGGGTAAGAAAACCACATGAAAATTTGCTTTCTTCTAATCCATTTCAGGCTACATCCAGAGGTGGTTTGAAATCCTTTTTAAATCGCAATTCTAGAAATCCAAATCCAGTCTGACCGCTCTGATCGCATTTTTGTAGTTTTCGGTTACGTCATGCTTTTGCGTCATGTAAAACGTAAACACGTCAGTTGTCGAGGCAGATTGTCGTACCAGCTCAACGTCATTGCCATAGAAAGATAATCCGAAAAATGGCAAAAAGCTACAGGACGCACAGATCGCATCTAAACAGTTGTGATACACAATGTGGACAGTGAGTCTGTCCAATCGGATATGCACCAGAATCGTATTTGACAGGGTGAACAAGGTGTTAGCAGGGAACGTGAGCAGAGACTGCCTTGTGTCTGAAACACAGGCCAGATATCCATCCAACTCTTTGCTGGCTTCATGTGTTGTCAGTTTCAAAGAAGCTAAAAAATCTTCATCATCAGATGAACGTTTGGCCAATTCCTTAGAATGGTCCAAAAGTTCCAGAATAAATAACATTTAAATTAAACTGGACATCAGCACAATTCAATTGATTTGGTGGGAGCAAGGGAAAATAGAATGAAGTGATCTAAAAAAAGTACTTTTTGGCTGTAAAGTTAAAATTATTTTTCTCTCTTAAAAAATTTAATTAAATAAAGTATTTATTTTTTAAATTGTACTCAAGTAAAGTAAAAATCGCCAAAAATAATGCTTAAGTTAAGTACAGTAATCAAGTAAAATTATTCAAGTACTTTAAACCTCTGAATGTAACACGTGAAAAATCTGTTAGTAAATGTGTTTTGTATACGAGTGAACAGATGAGATGTCAGACTGTACCTGCATACTGCTGCATCCACTTAAACTCTGTACAGACAAATGACAACAAAACATCATCACATCTTTGTATGTATGCAATTATAAACAGTTATAAACTGTAAGCGCATATAAAAACCACACAAACCGTTTTTGTATAAACTGTTTGTTAAAATAATCTTGTCACCTACCAGCTTGACTGAGTTTCTCATGAAGATTCTCCTGCAGTTGAGTCAAAGATCTCAGTGTGTCCTCCACACTCACATGACTCTTCATACTGATCTCAGGCCAGTTCTTGATGTTTAAAGGCCTACAGATGGATGAGTGAATCTACAGAAGGAGAGAGAAGAACATCAGCAGAGAAACTCACAGAAGAGAAAAACCTCATGAGAGATTCAGTGACCTGTATTTGGTGTAGATGATCTTCAGTGTTTGTGATCTTCTCCAGCTCAGTGTTTCTTCTCTTCAGCTCAGTGATCTCCTGCTCCAGATCTTTAATGAGACCTTCATCCTGTTTCTCTGCTGCTTTCTGCTTCTCCTCCATCATCTTCATCATTTCAGACTGACTTCTCTCAATGGATCTGATGAGATCAGTGAAGATCTCCACGCTGGCTGCTTTCTCCTTCTCTGTGTTTCTCTGATCAATCACATCAATCAAATAATTAACTTTTTTTGTTCAATTTAGCAACATTATTTAAAAATTAAAATTAAATCATGATATATTAAACATTGAAATTCTTCAGTAGTTTTTAAACTCACTCTTCTGAGTTCTGCTGAATGTTTGATGTCTTGAATCTTCTTGATTCTGTCCTGAATCTTCTGCTGCACGTCTGTCTGTGTCTTCAACAGCTCAATCTATAGAAAGAGTCACATAAATAGATTTTCTAACGACACTGATTTTTTTTATCTTAAGAAATTATGCATTGTTTTAGTATTTAACCCCTTACCAAACAGGGCAGGGTTTCCCAAAAGCATTGTAAGGCTAAGTAGATCGTAAAAACGATCGTACGAATCATCTAATAATTACTCCTGCAATGACGATCATGTAATGTTTTAAATGTATATTTCTTTATTGGGTTCTGCAGTGAGGCGCTACTGACATTTTATCTTTTGGAGTTAGATAAAACTACCTAAAATACGTATCGTCAAAACATCATTAAAAAGCACCAGAAAAGATAGAATGCGCAAAGATCCTTCGCCATGCCGATTTGTATTCTGATGTTGGGCCAAAGGGTGGTTTCCCCTTACAGTCAGTAACTCTCACCTTTTTCTCTTCACTCTCTTCCTTTACAGAAACAAGGTTGTGATTTCTGTGATCGTTGACAGTACAGATGAGACACACACATGTCTGATCATCTCTACAGAAGAGCTCCAGAGGTCTCTTATGTTTCAGACATATATAATCCCGCAGATTATTCACAGGATCAATCAGTTTGTGTTTCTGTAAACCTGTCACTCTCATATGAGGAACCAGATGAGTTTCACAGTAAGAGCTCTGACACACCAGACAGGACTTCACAGCCTTCAGTTTTACTTTCTCACAGATGTCACAGAGGACTTCAGGTTTCTCTTCAGTTTTCTTCTTATGTTCATCCACAAGATCTCTGAGTGTTGTATTAATCTTGAGATCAGGTCTCTGCTTGAATCTTTCTTTACAGTTTGGACTGCTGCCATCAGGCAATAGAAATGAGAATGCCATTACTGGGAAGAGAAATTATAAAAATATTTGACATGCATTTGTCTTGTTTCTGACAGCTAAAACCATATATACAGACGTGTAGTTTAATAATTGAGCTAAGTTTGTAGACAAAATAAAAAATAAACCAAAAATGTAAATCACACTTAGAGCCGATGTTATAGGAAAAGCAAGGCCAGGGTGGATACTTTGAAGAACCTCAGATAGTTTTGATTGAACGGGTTTTCTACATAGGTAATTCCCATTACATTTGTGTTAAAGCAGACATATCATGCTTTTAAGTCTGTCATTTTTACATATAAATCATCTATTTGTGGTCTATATAAAGCGGAACTGCAATGCTGGGGTCTGAATTCCTCATTATTATAGCTCCAAAGGCCCCCTTTCTACCCCTTTTCTGATGTGCATCTGAGAGCAACTCATTTTGGTGCTGTCTTTTTAAATGCACGTCATACCCTGACCCCTCTCCAGGTTGCAGAGGTGACACTCGGTTAAACTCCACCCCGTTCGGCCATTTTTGTAGTTTTATAGCAGAGATACGATTATCTAGCGGCACAGAAACTTTTTATTCACTCGTTATTCACAAAATGTCAACTACGGAAGACTTGTCCATCCAGCCGTACATGTTCGAGCCAGAGTCGGAAACGGAGCGAGATGAAAATGAAGACAACGAACCTGCAGGACAACGTCTTCATATGGAGGTATCGCAATGGTGTGTTAATGCCGTTTGTCAATTCGAAGGCTGCAGCCTCCGGAGGTCGCATTTCTGGGCTGCATACGTCATCAAGACGGTCTTATTTCAGAATATTAACAATTATAAAGTTGACTATTATTCTTAGTTAATCGTAAGTTGTTGTAATGTGCTCATGACAATGTAATGCTCAGTTAACTTAATTAAACCAGGCTTGATGACCAAAAAGCGACATCCGCAGGCTGCAGCCTTCGGATTGAGAAACAGCACTGCTAAACCATGACCACCGTGTACTTTACTTTTTTAAAGTTATTTACAGCTTACCGAAGTGCTCTGCTCGTCGTCTCCAAAGATAGAAGTAATTGACCCCTCAATCAGACGAAGTCTATCGGCAAATACTTCTTTATACTGTTGGAGATTGGTGAATCAGTTATCCTTGAAGTGCTTCGGGCACACAAAAATGACTTTACCCACAGATGTGAGTACATTTCTTACTCTCTCGTAACTTCTGCATCCTTGAGCTTGGACTACAATATCGCAGTGAAAAATAAAAAATGGCGGATTGCTTGAAGTGTTGGGCTGGGAGTCGATGTCCTTATTTGGCAGTTCCGCTGCAAATACTGTGACGTAATTGTTCAAAAAAACGTAATAGACAATAGAAAAATCAGAACAGGTTGGAAAATATGACCAAAAAAGAATAAAGATATCAACAAAGCACCTGAAGAGACTAATTTCAACTTTTATGTACTTATTAACACTACAAATATTCAACAAAATGCATTTAAGAGCTAAGAAAGTGGATTTAGCATGATATGTCTCCTTTAAGTTGTAAGTTTATACTGTAATGTAAAAGATTGTATGATTGAGATTGAGAACATGTAGGTGTGTCTAAATGTTTGACTGTTGATTGACTTACACTGACATTTATTTAATATCAAGAAGCCGTAAGGACGGCTCAAACAATGGTTTGATGGTTAGAAAAATGCCTCAAGGTGATTTATTGGTGAGTTACAAAAAAGTACAGAAAAACTGATTTGAACAGCAAACTGATATAATCAAACCCCTACTGTAGAAACATGTGTAAACACCCAAAGGCCAATTCGTTCAGCCCTGTGCTATACTGGCCCACATGGAAAAAACTAAATAAACATATATGTTTCAATATAGGTTTTGATATAGGTTTTTAATATATGTGACATATTTAAAATTGGCTTTTCCTATATAAAAGTATTCCTATATTATATGTACATATATGCACCTATATGTGCACCTATATGTTCACCTATATATTAGTAAAATTATTAAAATCTGTAGCTGCTATTAAATAAAACAGATAAAAGTCCAACCAATGACAAGTCTGCACCTGCAGGAGCCAGGATTCAACCTCCAACCTTTCGATCACGAAACAACCCGCACTCCCATCTGCACCACTGTCGGGATTCGAACACCCAGCTGGCTCTCCCCATGTGTAAACACCGAAACGCCAATCCATTCAGCCCTCTGCTATACTGGCTCTCCCAATGTGTAAACAACGAAACGCATTGTAGCACTGTGGCGAGCGGCAAAATGAAAAATAACACACAATGTGTGTTAGTATAGGGACAACACATTAAATGTGTCGTCCCTATACTAACACACCTTCTGTGTTATTTTTCATTGTGCCGCCCACCACGGTCCTGCAACATTAGATCAGAAATGTCTTGTCTGCAAGTGTTCATTTATCACAAAACAGAGTAAATCGAGTAACCAACTCATTTAAAATTTTGTACTTGTAACTGTGTTACTTGATTTAAAAAAAATTCTTCGTTACAGGTTTATTACCGCTAAAAGTAGTGGAATTACAGTAACAGAATTACTTTGTAACCATTACTCCCGTCACTGTTTTTAACACAACTTGTGTTGTCCCTTTCATTTATTGTAACATGAAATAACGCCTTAAATGGCAATGACACACACAATGTGTTAAAAATTAACACATCATTTTTTGCAGTGTAGTTTAACATTAGAAAACAAGAGACAATGCAATGTAAACAGATGGACGTCATCATAACGCTGCGTCACCACAGTAAGCAAAAATAATTTCAAAAGACCAAGTTAAATAGGTAAGGAATTTCATGTTTCACATCAACTTATTTCAAAGAGCAAACAATACGTTCTTTCAGATCTTCACTGTTCTTAATTTTCTAACCGATTGTGAAGTTTAATTAATATCCATATTAAATTCTTTACATATAATATTATACCTTAAATTGAAGCCTTATTTAAACTAAGAACTGCTGTTTATGCAAAAGATCATGTCTTCACTATATTAGGCATTTATGTAATCTGTCATAAATTTCCTGTTTCTTTCATTATATTTAAAGACAGTTTGTATTATATTTCTATCACTTACCTGTGAGTGAATATCGGCTCTCTTCACTAGACTCTTACAATGACTGAAGAAATGTTGTTTGCAGTATATGTAATGTTCAAGTTAAGTTTCACTTTATCTGAAAGCTGGGGCAAACATAACCCCGCCCAGGTTTGCAACTGCACTCTAAACATGGCTGGGTTACTTTTGACCCAAAATTGGTAAATATTGGATAGTGCACACCACTGGATTACAATTGATCCAATGCTGGGTTGTTTTAACCCAACTGCTGGGTCATTTTAATCCATGGTTGCATAACAACAACCCAACATTGTGTTTTTTTAACCCAGTGGTGTGTTCTGTCCAATATTTACCCATTATGGTTCAAAATTAAACCAGCCATTTTTAGAAACTTTGTTTTGTTTTTATCCAACTTTGTTAAAACTCGGTGTTGTGGGAATTCTAGTCTTTTTGTTGTCGTTTAAAATAAAGTCTGTTGCATGTCATTATTTTTGCTATAGTTTGTAATAGCACATGCTGCATACAGTGTCCAGATACTTTTGTTTTACGATTATAAACAGGAATGCATATTGCACATATTTTCAAAAATTATAAAGCTTGGAAGACCTAGGAGATTTTCTAAAATAACTGAAAATGTATTAGTATAAGAAATGATTGACATATGTATCTCGGATGAGGGCTGAGTAAATCATGGGAAAATTTTCATTTTTGGCCGAACCATCCCTTTAATTCACCCTACATAATAACATGATGAGTATTCTTGTGTGAAATCTTTCTTCAAATCATCTAACCGATCTAAATTTTAAATGTATGTTAAGCTTCTCTGTATTCTCAAAAATATCTTCACAAGAAAGCTTTTATTTTTTTCCTTAAGAATGTTTTTAAGAAAACAATTAAGAAAAATTCAAATTCTCAAAAAAGAAAATGTCTCAAACAACATATTTAGTTATGATAACCTCACAGTCTAAAAATCTGACTTTGTTATAATTGGGTCCCAGTGCGTCACTGCCATTTACATAAAGAAAAAAAATACTTGACAGCAAAATTGAGTTTTAATTTCAACAAACTGCATGGCTTCATTGCAACCAGTGTTTGCATTTCATCATTTGCTTTTTAAAGGACACACATATAACGGCACATTTTTGCTTGCACCTACAAAGTGGCAATTTTACCATGTTATATTAAATAAGCTGTGGGGGGGCATTAAGGACTTATTTAAGATATTTAAAAAAATCTCATAGTATGACCTCTTTAAATCTCAAAATGTAAGATGTTTTATAAGTTAATTTGGTTGTTTTAAATGTGGCATGTATTGTGTAGTCAAACATAGCTTTTAATTATTTAAATTGTTTACTTCACAAAAAATTAGTTAAATGAGAAATTCATATAAAGAAGTTTAATGGCTTACTTCAATACACTAAAAAAGTCTATCATTGCTGTTGTTGATTTAATGTTTATTTTCTCATTGAAATAGCTTAAAATTATTAGCTTTTTCATTTAAAGTAAATGTTTTAGTTTATATTGATGGTTGAATTTTTTTTACATGGATACAACCTGATTTAGCAAGGAAACAATAAATTGAATTTAATCATTTGATCAGAGCAATTTTATTAGATTAAGCGTGATTTGCCCAGGTGCATTGTTGAGTTGGAGATCCCACCCTCTGACCCCCTGACCTGTTTAAATAAAGGATTTAAAAAAAGTCTGTTACAGTTTAACTGTCTGTTGACCCTTACAAAAATTAACCATGGCTTTACAGTTAAAACCAAAAAACCATGGTAACCACAAAATAACCATGGCTTTGCTGATAGTAATCAATAAACTTTACTCAAAAAAAATGTGCCTAATTAATAAGATTTATGTATTTTGATTGCATATAAAATTTCCATCAATTTGGATTACATACTTTTTATCTAAAGAAAACTAACAAACTCTATGTGATTGATATGTGTCAGTTAACTTTAATTCTGAGAGTTTTTGATGTTTTAATGCAAATGTTTGTACATACAGATAGTATGTAGTATTTAGTATTTGGATTTATGAATGTGCAACTTTGCAAGTAGCAATATCAGATTAATAATAAAAAAATATTTATCTTAGATTTATCATAGTCTACGAAACCTAGTGCCACATCCTTCCAAAGCAACACACATTCATTATAAATTTCTTTCCTAATAAATCGTAAAACATCTTGCCAAAATATCTTAGTAAATAGACAATACCACAAACTACAGTTTCTTCAGAATTGTCACAAAATGAGCAACTGGAGAAGATGTCCTTCTTGAATTGTTTTAAGCAGTGGTTTGCAGGGTAACGCATATTAATTATTTTAAAAGATATTTATTTTACTTTATTGGTTAATAAATAGAAATGTGGAAGCATCCAGACTTTTGTCAGCAGATATTTTCTACCACATTATTCCAATAAGCAGATGGCAAAGTAACAATTTCCTGCTGTAATAATGAACGGATTGATCTGTTATTATTTTTGTCAGGTGAAGAAAAGCAAACAGCCTCATTGTTCAGTTTCACTTTCACTAACACAGTGATGTCATAACTCCACCCATAATATTTACACATAGATAAGAGAGTTATAAACACTTCTTATAATCTCTCTATTGAGTGTATTGAGAGTGTTTTATCAAAAGAGACATCATCAGACTTACAGCAAGTTTATTGGTAGGCATCTCAGACCTCATTGGGAGTTTATTGTTATTCAGAGATTTACTCAGAAAGAAAACTTGATTCAATCGTGTTGAACTGGTGTACATAAGTAAATTATGTAGATCCAATAATTTTTTTAAGAAAAATCATTTTAATCATGTGCAACCTGAGATTTTTTCAGTATACACAAAATTATATTTCACATGTGCTATTAAGAGTCTCACATCCTCTTTGGTTTCTTATTTTATCACACAGTTCCAGTGGACAACAAACACTTTTTTGACATTTTTGTGAAATCAGGTTATGCTGGCAAAACCAGCAGATGCCACACATTTTCACTGTCTGACACTGCGTGATGATTATTATTACAAGGAAGTATTTGAGGTTTTAAAAACCCCAGGTACGTCCCAGATTAACACCGGCATGAAATGAATTACCCCGATGAAATGTGCTTTAAAAATAAACTTCCTTTGCCATATTTTAAAAAGCCACACGAAGAACAATTATTGTGGGGGTTTGCATTTCCGCTTTAATATACAAGACTTCTAAACTTATGGCTTTTTAGGAAAAATTCACTTATTTTGTTCAACCAGTTCAAACAACTTGCATAGATTCATTCCTGAAAAGCATCACACGTGAGTTTATTTTCTTACTTTTCTCCAGGAAGACACAAACACTGTGATGTCACTCCAGTAAAAAATCACTGCCAGCTGAATTCCTAAAAGAAAACTTCCTTGTTCCAATGGCTAAGAGTCAAAGAAGGAAGTTCTTATCAGATTATTTCATTTATACATTTTATGTACAATAAAGTTGTTTCACATTTTATGTACAATAAAGTTGTTTCAAGAGTGTATCAAAATACTCAAGCAGTCAAAGGTTTTCACATTTAACTTCATTTGTATTTCTAATGATTTAATTCCTGTTTTAAAATAAATATCCTCAAATTAGTTGTATAAGACCATCTGTCCATTAGCCTTAAAGATCATCCAGCATCATTAGGTGATTTAATGTGGACTCTTTCCTTTTCAGGAATGATGAATGTCAAATCAAATTTATACCCAAATTGGAGGCAGCATTCAACTGAATTATGGGTAACATAAATAAATCAAGCATAACCAGGGGCGCTGCTAAGGATTTTAGGCCCCATGAAAAGAATCTTGACAGGGCCCCCAACACAGCTTAGATTTTTTTCATATTAATTTACATAAAATCATGCGCTTTTATGGTATTTTGACTACCAATGGGGTGAGAAATTTTTACTTGAATTAAGTGTTTAAGAAAAAAAAAATCTTATTTCACAATTTTTTATCACCCCATTGGCAAATAATTTTGCATGTTTTGAGGACAATTTCACTTAAATTGTATATTAATTTGTCTTAAAACTAGACTTATTTTTTAGGTAATTTTGCTAATCAAGAAAAGCATCATAATTTAAGAATTTTTTGATATTTCTACTGAAAACAAGCCAAAAATACTAAGTAAGAAAGTAATTTTTTTGCAGTGTTGAACGTTTAACTAAAACTGTGTATTGTTAGTTTTTCCAGCGTTTTCTTGACCTTACATGGGGAGAAAATTGAGTTCCCTTATCATGCACTTTTAACACTAGAACGGCCACTAGCAGTCATTATAACTGCAACATTTAAACTTATGGTAATTATCTTTAACACTAGAACGAACAAGGCGTCATTTTGACCGTTTGGAAATTTGCATAGTCAATAACTTTGTCTAAATAAATCATAAAGCCTGATTTTTCTATCTATAAAGTCCAAAGGCAGTCATTTTGCGCTGTTTAAATTGAGTTTTGCCGAGTCGGTCTGAATCAGATAATGTGAAAGTATTATGTGAAGATGGCTGGCAGAGATGAATCATGCTGTATTTGACAATATAGGGGGCATTGTAGTAATACAACTCCACATCATCTTCAAGAGATGCACTGAAACCTCACAAACAGCTGATAGTAGTTTTACAGTAGCTGGCAGAGGAATTTTATCAGAGTTCATGAAGTTAGACAGGTGCAACAGCGTGGACCAGAAGGGTGCTGAAAGTGGGCGGACCGGCGGAGCCTCGTACAAAGATGCCGACAACGGCTGCCTGTGAGGCAAAGCCATGCACCCGCTGCACCCTGCTCTATCGAAACGTGCTTATTTGTCGAAAAATGCTACCGTAGAGACCTGGGGCCTCATGTACAAAGAGTGCGCGTAGGCACAGAAAGTGCCGTAGGCTACGATCATTGTCACATTGTCAAAAAACTTCCAGATTTTTGAGGCATTTTCACTTCCTCGTCAGTCAAGTTGATATTCCGCCGGCGTTATAAGTGAAGTCAAGCTGTGTTGCCTGGATTATACAATTTGGGCGGACTGAACCATTTTAGGATAATTGAGAGGGGGGAAAGGAGCCCACGGATGTTTGTGTTTCCTAAACATATACATTTTTGATACCAGGAAACAGCAAATAGAATAATTTAAAGTTAATAATTTTTACTATTAAATAATTTTAGCACCCCAATTTTGGGGGCTTCTCTGGGCCCCCTCTTACCCGTGGACCCCGAGAATCATCATTGTTTACCTCCCCTTTACAGAGCCCCTGAGCATAACAAACATAAAGATATATTTCTAATTAGGACTACAAGTGAATAACTATAATTGCACATCTGAATAAAACAATAATAAATTGCTTAATTACACTTAGAGATAACAACAACTATTTATCATTAGAAATACTACTGTGACTAAAGAGTTTACACATACTGATGGATAAATCATTACAGAAAAATAAACAGATGATTTTGGTAATTACCAAAACTGTTAGTTTATGGCAGCTATTGGCTGGTAGTCTAATAAATCTGTTAAGTGTAGTTAAGAACAAGCAGCCAAATAATCTAGTCTTCTTTAATGTTTAAAAGTATCCCAGCATGCTCCTGTAAAAACAAAGTGTAAAAAGCTTTAATCTGGACTTGAATATAATTTCTTGCATCAACATTTGTTTGGTGATTACATCATTTTCATACGAAAATTCATTATTTTAGTTTTGATGACTTCACTATGATTATAAAATGTAGAATATATAAATAATAAGGAATTAATAAAAGTGCCTAAACTTCCACTACCACACCATAATCTTTTTTTAATGATGAGTTGATGTCCTCTAAAAATAAAAATGGGCAGAGCCCCACAACCCGACATCATTATGCAATGAATGCTGTCAGGCCAGTTCTAGTTTAAATGTACATACATTCAACTACAGGATAAAAAGTGTGAAAGAGGAAAAGAAACGCAGCTGATTTGCATATAAGATTATTTACATTGTCATGACAGCTAGGAGCCTGCAGGAATAAATCTCGACTCCATCTGCAAACACAGATAAAAATGAAAAGTAGGGGAAATTAAAGAGAAGAGTTTTAAAGGGTGGTGTAACACACATGCAGTTAACGATGCAGATAATATGTGACCCAGTCTGTCATTTTTTGTGACTTACTGTTTTCTAGATTTACTCAGAAAGAAAACTTGATTCAATCGTGTTGAACTGGTGTACATAAGTAAATTACGTAGATCCAACTATTTTTTTAAGAAAAATCATTTTAATCATGTGCAATCTGAGATTTTTTTCAGAATACACAAAATTATATTTCACATGTGCTATTAAGAGTCCATTCATTTATAATTATATATAACGGTGTCGTTTATTTTGCTTCATTGAATAAAATGTCTCACATCCTCTTTGGTTTCTTATTTTATCACACAGTTCCACCAAGTGGACAACAAACACGTTTTTGACATTTTTGTGAAATCAGGTTATGTTGACACCAGCAAAACCAGCAGACGCCACACATTTTCACTGTCTGACATTGCGTGATTGTTGTTGTTATTGTTGTTGTTGTTGTTGTTGTGGTTGCATTATTACAAGGAAGTAATTGAGGTTTCAAAAAACCCAGGTGCGTCCCAGATTAACCCCGGAATGAAATGTGGAAAACAGTCATCCTACATCATGCAAAGAACATTGTGTAAAAAATGTGATCAAAAATTATTTATTATTAAAAAAAAAGTCAAAATGATAATTTTCCTGCCAAAAACCATTAGGATATTGATCATATTCAAAAAAGATATATTGTAAAATGTACTACTGTAAATATATCAAAAATGTACTTGTATGTGTAGTAGTACTTTTCTTGAGATTTTCTCAATTAGTATTTATTTTTTGCACCCTCAAATTCCAGATTTTCAGATAATTGTGTCTCAAGCAAATATTGTCCTATCATAACAAACCATACATCAATGGAAAGCTTATTATTAGTCAGCTTTCTTATGATTTGACCACAAAACATCATTTAACACCTTCAGCTTTAATTTGATTAAACTGTAATAGTAAATGAATATGTTAATATGGAAATATTGTGTGCTGCATCTTCAAGGTTACACAGTTAAGAAATCACATAATCATCCTACAAAATGTGAAAAAGATCAACCCAGTAACTTAGTTTTGGTAAACCATTCTCTGCAAGCCTGTGAAAAAATAGGTCATTGAAATGTGGCTCCAGTTGTGATGTCAGAAGGGGATAATACCGCCCCTTAATCTGCACTATCCAACCACCGCACTGCCATTTAGTGCAGATATCAGCTCATTTGCATTTTAAAGGACACACACAAAAACTGCACATTTTTGCTCACACCCACAAAGTGGCAATTTTAACATGTTATAATAAATTATCTAGAGCCGAAACTTCACATGCATACTCTGGGGACACCAAAGATTTATTTATCATCTTAAAAAAAGTCTTGTGAAATGTCCCCTTTAAAATTAAATATCTATCATTACAACAATGACATTACATGACATTAAAAAGTCTTGTCATCAAAATCAGCAGTTTTCATACATATCATTAATTGTAGAAACTATTACCCACTAAACAAAAACACGTCCAGAAGACGTCATTATAACGTCTTTGTCTACCGTTTAAAAGACGTCCACTGAGTAGCCAGAATGAAAGTTTTTGCAACGTCTTTTTTAGACGTCTTTTTTGTGTTGAAATTAGACGTCCTACTGACATGCTTGTTGAATGTTTAAAAGACGTCCAGTGGGGAGCCAGAGACAACGTTCATTTAATGTCTTTTTTAGACGTCTTTTTTGTGTTGAAATTAGACGTCCTACTGACATGCTTGTTGAACATTTAAAAGAAGTCCAGTGGGGAGTCAGAGACAACGTTCATTCAACGTCTTTTTTAGACGTCTTTTATGTGTTGAAATTAGACGTCCTACTGACATGCTTGTTGAATGTTTAAAAGACGTCCAGTGGGGAGCCAGAGACAACGTTCATTTAATGTCTTTTTTAGACGTCTTTTTTGTGTTGAAATTAGACGTCCTACTGACATGTTTGTTGAACGTTCAAAAGAAGTCCATGGAGTATCCAGAATGAAAGTTTTTGCAACGTCTTTTCTAAACGTCTTTTTTGTGTTGAAATTAGACATCCTACTGACATGCTTGCTAAACGTTTAAAAGACATCTTTTAAAGGATGTTTTTTAAATGTTCATTATTGAAATCCAGGTGACATCCTTACAGGGTTTTTCGATGTCTTTGCAGACCTCTAAAAGACATTCATACAATTTTAAATTGTTTAATTTCAGACATCCCTGTTGACCTCCATTTAAACCAGGTGTACAATTTTACTTCTTAAGGCCACAGTTCAAAATGGTCTTATCACCAAATATGCTACACAAGGGTTTGGACATTAACACTTTTTCAGGTACTGGATGTTGACCGTGTGCACACCTACTGCTTTAAAATATTAAATACCCATCCCCTTGGCTGACATGTACCTATCCAAGAACTTTAGGTGGGCAGAGACATTTTGTAATATGGGTCTCAGTATGTAAGAAGGAGAAGGACGATGACAGGTAACACTAAACAGAACTTTATTTGACAGACTATGGGTAAATACCCATAACATAGACAAGAACCGACAATGAATAAAGACAATGGTAAGCATGTGTGTGTATAAAACAATTAAAGATGGTGGTTGAGGGGGTGCAAATGATTATGGGTAATGTAGTCCAGTAAGCGAGAGCAGACGATCCCTGCAAACTTGCGCCGTGGAGAGCAATGAAGAGTAGGAGGAGGGTCTGGAGGCAGATGGATTGCCAGGAGGAGGAAGAAAGATGCAGTCCAGGATGGGGCCTTGAGCAAGGCGACACATGAGCATGAGAAGCCATGGAGGAGTGGAAGGAACCATCATGGAGGAGACCAGGGTGCCGACTGATGGACACAGAGCTGCAGACGGTGGCGGAAGAGCCTGAGATGTAACCAGACAGACACAGAGCCCGGCTGGAAACAAGGTGCTGGAGAGCCAAGGCTTTTATTGTGGCCAGCTTAAGTCACACCTGTGCAATAATCATGCTGTCTAATCAGCATGTGGATGTGCCACACCTGTGAGTTGGATTATCTTGTCAAAGGAGAAGTGCTCACTTACACAGATTTACACAGATTTCTGAACAATATTTGTGAGAAATAGGCCTTTTGTGTACATAGAAAAAGTATATGTTTTTCTATACATGTCTTTGCAGAAAACTGAAACGAAAAAAGAAGGCAAAATACTTTGTTTCCCTTTAGCTTCCAGACAGACTGTAGCAGTCAGAAATATCATCTGCATTTGTCCAGAGAACCCACTGAGCAAAAACACATCTAAAACAAGTAGTCACAATGTCTTTGTCTAACGTTTAAAAGATGTTCTGTGATGTTCCAAGGGGAGCTGGGAGGCAATATTTGGACTTGAGTGTAATAAGAGCCACACCTACAACAACAGGTAGTGGGAAGTACAACTGGTTCCAAAATCAGTTTTACAAGTGGCCATTTTTAAGGGAAAGGATATGAATCTAAAGATAGGCTCTATGCTAAAGCAGGCAGAAAAAATACAGTGGATGAGCAAAAAAAACCTTGGTGTTTGGTGTCATATTCATTTATAAACAATGTTTTTAGATGTATTTTAGGAACAATTGTACTTGATGGAATAACCTTATTTTTATCACGTTTCATGTGTCATGCTCTCATACTTTCATTGCTGTTAGTTTATGTCAGTCCTGAGGTTTGCTTGCCAACAGACAATGGACTAATATGGACACAAATGTAGAAATGATGAATAAATGCAAAAAATGCAAAAAAAAAAAAATATATATATATATATATATAAACATGTGCCAATTTCATGTGATTTCTTGTTTTTAAATAGCAGTTCTCCAGACTATCTGACAATAAATTCTTGATTTACAAAAAAAATTCCATATGAGTTCATATCGGTGTCTGGTCAGATGTTCAGATATTTAATATTTTTGGCACAGCCATAGACATCTACTATCTTCATACAAGAAAGAATTGGCCTTGTAAATGTTTCAGGAAAACGTGTAGACATCATAGGTTAAATTCCATAACATGCCAATTATGTGATACCAATTTCACGTGTTGGCTCATACATAAGTTCTTACATAATTTTTTAGTTAGTTCCTCGTTATTGCCTTGATAATAGAAAATATGAACTAGGCATCATGTATGACAGATGCCAATGTGAGGTATTAGCTACAAAATGAACAGATCCTGCCATGAGCAATATAGGAGACATATCTTGTATGTATAGGGCTTATATGTGGATATTTCTGTATGTGCATATACTGTATGTGCATATAAGCTGCAGGTTTCATATATGTGCATATATCCTCATATAGGTTCTTTCCATGTGGGTTTGCATGTCCACAGACATCCATAAGGAGTCATAGTCTGACGTTCATACACGGAACCTTTTTGGTACGTTCACAGACATCCAAAAGGGGTGCAAGAGTGACGTCCAGACACTGACCCTGTTTTACACGTCCAGAGACATCCATAAGGGGTCATAGTCTGACGTTCATACACTGAACCTTTTTGGCACGTCCACAGACATCCAACAAGGGTGCAAGAGTGACGTCCAGACAATGACCCTGTTTTGTACGTCCACAGACATCCATAAGGGGTCGTAGTCTGACGTTCATACACTGAACCTTTTTGGCACGTCCACAGACATTCAAGAGGGGTGCAAGAGTGACGTCCAGACACTGACCCTGTTTTGCACGTCCAGAGACATCCATAAGGAGTCATAGTCTGACGTTCATACACTGAACCTTTTTGGCACGTCCGCAGACATCCAAAAGGGGTGCAAGAGTGACGTCTAGACACTGACCCTGTTTTGCATGTCCACAGACATCCATAAGGGGTCATAGTCTGACGTTCATACACTGAACCTTTTTGGCACGTCCACAGACATCCAAGAAGGGTGCAAGAGTGACGTCCAGACAATGACCCTGTTTTGTACGTCCACAGACATCCATAAGGGGTTGTAGTCTGACGTTCATACACTGAACCTTTTTGGCACGTCCACAGACATTCAAGAGGGGTGCAAGAGTGACGTACAGACAATGACCCTGTTTTGCACGTCCACAGACATCCATAAGGGGTCGTAGTCTGACGTTCATACACTGAACCTTTTTGGCACGTCCACAGACATTCAAGAGGGGTGCAAGAGTGACGTCCAGACAATGACCCTGTTTTGCACGTCCACAGACATCCATAAGGGGTCGTAGTCTGACGTTCATACACTGAACCTTTTTGGCACGTCCACAGACATTCAAGAGGGGTGCAAGAGTGACGTCCAGACACTGACCCTGTTTGCACGTCCACAGACATCCATAAGGAGTCATAGTCTGACGTTCATACACTGAACCTTTTTGGTACGTTCACAGACATCCAAAAGGGGTGCAAGAGTGACGTCCAGACACTGACCCTGTTTGCACGTCCACAGACATCCATAAGGAGTCATAGTCTGACGTTCATACACTGAACCTTTTTGGTATGTTCACAGACATCCAAAAGGGGTGCAAGAGTGACGTCCAGACACTGACCCTCTATTGCACGTCCAGCAGACGTTTAAAAGTGGGTCTGAACTAACGGACGTTATACAGACATGATCTGAATGTCTCCCAGACGTTCCATGTTTGGTGGGTACTGTCATAGTATTCTACTTTTGGTTGGTAAATTTATTGATTGTTATTAACAGGTGTGATGATCAGTGGGGCTGAGTTTTTACCTTTATTATTGTTACATGGACTAAAATATGGATAAAGTTTCTCATTGAAAGATTGACCAGTGAAAGAGTAGATATGAGATCTGGACTCCACATCATAAAAGGAGACCAAACCCTCCTCATAATCCACAAACACACCCACCTTCTGTGGTTTTACTTTCAGAGACAGAGAGACAGAGGGACCAGCACAAGCTTTATATTCATTTTCGTTCCTCAAAATTACACTCCAGAATCCATTCGCTGGTGTCAGTGCGGCCTTTTCTTTTCTATTAACAGATTCTCTGACCACACCTAAAGTCCAGGCAGTCTTTCCCTTCACCTGAACCTCAAAATAAAATCTCCCTGATGAGAATCCCAGCTTTCCCAGGACATTAGCATAATTTTCAAATCTCTTTGGGTTGTCTGGGAGTTTATGCTTCATGTCTCCATCTCTCACTTGTTTGTTATCATCAGACAGGATGAGAAATGGATTTCCTGTATCAGGATCCAGAGTCACATCCACTGAGAGAGATCAGAGAATATAAATCACAACTTCACAATACAAACACTTTGTGATGAGGATGTTTGTGATATTTAATACAGTGTTTAATCAAACTGTTACACATGAATGATCTGTCAGTATATAAATCTAAACTATTGTGAGTGAAGAGTTCAGATGTCACACTGTACCTGCATACTGCTGCATCTTCTTCAACACTGTACAGACAAATAACACAAAAACATCATCACATTTTAAATGAATTTACGCAATTATAAACAGTTATAAACTTAAAGCTTATATAAAAAGCACACAAACAATTTTTGTATTATCTTCAAAATAGTCTCCTACCAGTTTCACCAAGTTTCTCATGAAGAGTCTCCTGCAGTTGAGTCAAAGATCTCAGTGTGTCCTCCACACTCACATGAGTCTTCATACTGATCTCAGGCCAGTTCTTGATGTTTAAAGGCCTACAGATGGATGAGTGAATCTACAGCAGGAGAAAGAAGAACATCAGCAGAGAAACACACAGAAGAGATAAACCTCATGAGAGATTCAGTGACCTGTATGATGTGTAGATGATCTTCAGTGTTTGTGATCTTCTCCAGCTCAGTGTTTCTTCTCTTCAGTTCAGTGATCTCCTGCTCCAGATCTTTAATGAGATCTTCATCCTGTTTCTCTGCTGCTTTCTGCTTCTCCTCCATCATCTTCATTATTTCAGACTGACATCTCTCAATGGATCTGATGAAATCAGTGAAGATCTCCAAGCTGGCTGCTTGCTCCTTCTCTGTGTTTCTCTGACACATCAATCAACAAACTGCATTTTAATGTTCAATTCAGCAACTTTATTGAAAAATCTAATTAAAACATAAAATATTAAACATTGAACTTCTTCAATTGTTTTTAAACTCACTCTTCTGAGTTTTGCTGAATGTTTGATATCTTGAATCTTTTTGATTCTGTCTTGGATCTTCTGCTGCACGTCTGTCTGTGTCTTCAACAGCTCAATCTATAGAAAGAACAACACACATACATTTTAACAACACTGCCTTGTTTGAGTATTTTAAAGGCAGTGTAAAGGAACAGTTCATCCCAAAAATGTAATTTTGTAGTAAATCTCACCTTCTTCTCCGCAATCTCCTCTTCATAAGTCACAGTGTTGTGATTCTTGTGATCTGTGACAGTACAGATGAGACACACACATGTCTGATCATCTCTACAGAAGAGCTCCAGAGGTACCTCATGTTTCAGACAAATATAATCCTGCAGATTATTCACAGGATCAATCAGTTTGTGTTTCTGTAAACCTGTCACTCTCATATGAGACTCCAGATGAGTTTCACAGTAAGAGCTCTGGCACACCAGACAGGACTTCACAGCTTTCAGTTTTACTTCATCACAGATGTCACAGAGGACTTCAGGTTTCTCTGCAGTTTTCTTCTTATGTTCATCCACAAGACCTCTGAGTGTTTTATTAATCTTGAGTTCAGGTCTCTTCTTAAATGTTTTGTTACAATTTGGACATCTGGAGTATAAACTGTTTTCCCAATATTTCTTCAGGCAGATCTTGCAGAAGTTGTGTCCACATGGAGAGCTGACTGGATCATTGAACACATCCAGACAGATTGAACACTGATGCCTTTCAGATATCGCAGTACTAAAGGATGACATTGCTGAAAAAATGTTTCATTGTATTTTAAAATGATTATATTAAATAAAATGTAACTTTGAAAAAGGTGAGGTGAAATTTGGTTCTTGATAAATAGTGATTGTAATAAAAGTCACTGAAACTCTTTGAACTTTAAACTGCTGTTTATATAAAATATTTTTCTGTTTTGTTTATTTTTTTCAACCCATGTGACAAAATTTTATAAAAAAAAATTTTATATATATATAAATTTATAATTAGTTACATTTATATAGCGCTTTTCCAGTGCTCAAAGCGCTAGATCACTAACATTATTAACCTGTTAAGTTAATCTGAGTTATATTTCTGTAACTTACCTTTGAGTGAATATCAACTGCGTTTCCTCTTACAATGACTGAAGAAATATTCTGTTGTTAGATTAAAGACAGATAGTTTAGATAGGTAAGACCTCTATCACTGTTAACTAGTTGTACTTTCTCTAACACTACAGTGATGTCATAACCCCACCCATAATATTTACACAAAGATTAATAAGATTAAGTCTCTTTAGAAGAATTTAAGTTATTTATCTTCTTTTATATAAGATAATTTTAAATTCTCACTGAAAGAGTTTTTTTTTTGTAGTAACCATGTCCATGTTTTTTGCATTGTACATTTTTTATATACAAATTTCTCAATACATTACATAGATTTGATGTCTTCCTTGCAGAGATTTAGCTTATTATTAAATCTCTTAAACACACTGATAATAAAAATAATAATAATAATAATTTTAATAAGGCTTATGATGATATTATACTTAAAGAATTATTTGTGTTTTTTTTCCTCTTATTTTGTTGTATGTCAATGCAGTGATATTTTGTATTTGCATTCTTTTCTCTTGCAATGAAAATAAATAAATAAACAAAGATGTATAAGAAATGTATAAACACTTCTTATAATCTCTCTATTTGTTGTGTATGTGTGTCGTCTGTATTGAGAGTGTTTTATCAGAAGAGACATCATCAGATTTACAACAAGTTTATTGTTAAGCGTCTCCAGACCTCATTGTGAGTTTATCTTTTAATTGTGTCAGAGATTTACTCAGAATGATTTCTGTATTAACATCACAAATTAATAATTTAATCCAAATTGATTCCTTGCACTTCTGTCTTTTTTAAACCACTACACTATTTGACTAAAATTGGACTACTTAAGTTATTGGACAATGTTTCTTCAGTATTTTATATGAAGGCTTTCCAATATGTTTACATTAATAACAGGACAGTGATTTAATATTTACACGTGCTATTAAAAGTAAATTAATTTGATAAGAACAGTGTTTACAGTTGTTTATTTTGCTTTATTAAATATGCAATCTTTCTGTGATTTCTTATTTCATCACACAGTGCCACCTAGCGGACAACAAACACATTGTATATTACATTTTTGTGAAATCAGGTTAATCTTCTGCAGGTTTAAATCACAAAGCTGCATGTTTATGAGTGCTGGAGAAATACCCAATGACATTTTTTATTTGAGTCCAGATGACATGTAAGTTAAAGCCTAGAAACCACACAACACACCAGTGCTCGTTTCTGTAGAGATGTAATTGTATTCTGCACAGAGGCAAACTTACAATCATATGTGCAGAAAATAAAGCCAATATTTGAGTCATGTCAGAGCTTTTCCAAATTCCATCTTACGCATATGTACAGTACCACTGGCTGAACATCTCATGCATAAGGCAAAAAATATTGGAGTGTTAGTTTATTTGATCTTAATTCTCAATTTTTGTTTCCTCATTGTTTTATTAGTCATCAATGTTTATTAATCCTCCTCACCTGTTTCTTGTTTAGTTGTCTTAAGTCCTTATATATTCCCCTGCCTTTGTTCCAGTCTTTGTCCATTATCGTTAATGTTTACTCTGTACCTTTTCATAACTCTGTTATTAAAGGTTATCATTTTGATATATCATCATTATCCCCATTATTGTCTTCCTCATCACACTTTAGGTAACAGAATTACGGGCCCAGTGATAAGTGTTTATTTGCGGCGTCTATTGTCAGTGTTTTTTGTTTTGTTTGATTGTCAAATGGGAACAAAAAAGTTCCCAGTTGCAAATTATTTAATTTTAATCTTTTCACAGCTGTTAAGTTTACAAGTTTGAAACATAAAGGTTTTTTTCCAGTGCAACGTTAATAAATACTTTAAAATATATTTATTTTTAAATTACACTTCAAAATAATGGCCAAGAAATATATTGGTGAAATACATTTTTTGTAAACATATTGCAGTAGGCTACATGTATTTTATGTATAATTTGAAATATATTTAAATTTTATTTGAAAAATATATTTTTCCATATGGGAAAGCATTGTTGAAATGATTTCGAGGCGATTGTTGGTTTTGCCAGTCGAGTCAGAGGTTATGTGAATGTTATTTAAAGATTTTGTTGTGTTAAAGGTTTTGAGAAAGTGGGCAATAGTTCCAAGAAATGTGTTTTAGCAACTGTGGAAAACTGTAAAGTTAATAATCCAGTGATCTCACGTTGCTTTTAGAAACAAATTGTAAATAAAAAAACATTGATACAAACCTTGTTTCTTTAAATAAATTCAAGAATTTTACCTTGCTGTAAGGACACATGCAGCATGCAGGCAGGGTTAGGGCACACATTTTATTTATTAATCCAAGTAACTTATGTCATGACTGCTGGGTGATCGATGGCTGTGTGATCTGTGTGTGTGTGTTGTTTACCTGTGGTGCCGGTTCCTCGTGTGTTCACTAACTCCGCCCCCTTGTTTCAGTTGATTGTTCACCGGTGGTGTCTCGTTTACCTTTCCCTTTATATTGCACGTAGTCCTGTCCTTTATTGCGCGCTCATTGTTTTATCACAGTCCTGCTGCCCTGCCTTGTCTTGTCAGTCGCTCTCTGTCTTCTCCTGTGTTACCCCAGGTTTGGTTTCGGCGTTCGGGGACGCGTCTTCACCCGGACCACTCGCTTGTAGGAGCTTGGATTATACTGACTTTGTTTGTCTCTCGATACAGCTGGTTCGCTTCGTTTCTAGGCGGTATACCAGCTGTCTCCCTCTCTCCGGTTTGCATCTTCACCCGTGAGTGGAGTTCACCCATTTTACCTTGTCGATTATATTGACTCTAACGACTGTTGTTTCTCGGAACCGCTGGTTCGCTTCGTTTTTAGGCGGTGACCAGTGGTTTCCGGGTGGTCCTTCTACATCTGGATTACACAGTGGATTACCCGTCTGAGAACTTGGACTTCCATCTCCGCCTGTCATCCACCTTCAGGGCGGCGTGTTTTATCCCTCTGTTGCGTGTGGTGACAGTGCTGGCGTTCTCGACGGAGCGCGTGGGTGGCTCTCTCTTCCTTTGGATCTGTACTGAATTATTGTGTAGCGCCGACTCACTCTCCCCTACTGTGGGAGTGATCGCCGTGTGTGGATCTACCAGTGACTTGCTCTCCTGTTTTCTATATTTTTCTAAATAAACTATTTAACTTGCACTTGACTCTGAGTCCGTTTCCTGACAGATGAGCGCGCCAAAAATGGAGTCAGCAAGTTTAGAGAGTCTGGAGGTACAGACCGCCCTTCACCAGCAGGGGGCGGCCATCGACCAACATTCGTCGTTATTGTCTGCTGCTGCCAGAGATTTCAGCATCCTGTCTGAGCAACTGAAAGAGCTCAGCAATCGCTTGGACCAAGTGACTCCTCGCCATGAAGCCTCAACCTCATCCGGGGAAGCCGCTTCATTTGAACGGGAGCCACACACGGCTACACCCCCCACCTACAATGGCGATCCCAACACCTGCAGACCCTTTTTACAGCAGTGCTCTCTCGTCTTCGCGCTCCAGCCCCGTCGATTTTCTTCATCCACTTCCAAGGTGGCCTATGTCCTGACATTACTCACTGGAAGGGCGAGAGACTGGGGTATGGCCGCCTGGGGGGCTAAAGCTCCTTTTACTTTCTCATTTGAGGCTCTCGAGGAGGAGATGTTAAAACTGTTTGACCGCTCACTCAAGGGAGACATGGCAGCGGCTGAGTTGGTGAGATTACGGCAACGTAATGACTCTGTGACAGATTTTGCCATACGATTCAAAACGCTCGCTATTTGCTGCAACTGGAATGACGCGGCATTAAGAGCACAGTTCCTCGAGGGTCTCACGCCAGGTATTCAAGACGAGATTGCACTGAGGGAGCCACCCACGTCCCTGGAAGCTGCCATCGATCTGGCTCTGAGGGTCGAGTCTCGCCATCGGCAGAGAGATCTGCGTCGCTCATTTCGCCACCTGATGTCAGAACCAGGGGAGATCGCTTCAGAGACGCCCTCCGAGGAGCCTATGCAGCTGGGCAAGTTCCGAATTTCTGCTGGAGAGAGAAGTCGTCGGCTATCTAATGGCCTCTGTTTGTATTGTGGCAAGCCGGGCATCTGGCGGCCACCTGTCCGGTAAAAGCTCACGCCCGCCGATGAACCTGGGAGTCTCGGTGGGCGCATCGTCATTTAAATCTCCCGTAAGCAGCACCACACTACCTGTCATGATTAACTCTTTCTCGTCACAGGCGTTGCTGGATTCCGGTGCGGAGGCGTGTCTTTTGGATGCTGGGTTGGCCAAGTCCTGGGGTATTCCATTCATCCCTCTCTCCTCTCCTTTGTCTGCCTGGACATTGAAGGGCCAGCATATGGCTGTGATCACGCACCGCACACCCCCTGTGAGTTTGTTTGTTTCTGGCAATCATCGTGAGGAGATTGAATTTTACATCTTAGAGGATTCACAATCGCCAGTCATTTTAGGTCATGACTGGCTATCCAAACATAATCCTCACGTTGATTGGCAGAACAATGTTGTGTTATCATGGAAGTCTTCGTGTTATGTTTCTTGTCTTGGTCCTGCTCCCTCTCTTGTCTCTTGTTCTGTCTCGCAGGTCCCGGCTATCGATCTCTCAGGGGTCCCGGCGGAGTACTCGGATCTGTATCAGGTTTTCAGTAAGTCCCGGGCTACTTCTCTGCCTCCTCATCGGTCGTATGATTGCGAGATTAAACTACTTCCCAACACTTCTCCGCCTAAGGGTCGCATATTTTCCCTAGCTAAACCAGAAAGAGAGGCTATGGATAAATACATTAATGACGCTCTTAAAGCCGGTCTCATTCGCCGCTCCTCGTCTCCAGCTGGTGCTGGATTTTTCTTTGTAAAGAAGAAAGACGGGTCTCTTCGTCCGTGCATTGATTATCGAGGGCTGAATGACATTACTGTTAAGAATTAGTACCCCTTGCCTTTAATGTCATCAGCATTCGAGTTATTACAGGGAGCGCGCGTATTTACCAAATTAGATCTGCGCAACGCTTATCACTTGGTACGTATTAGAGAGGGCGATGAGTGGAAGACAGCCTTTAATACACCTTCTGGACACTGGGAATATTCCGTTCTGCCGTTCGGTCTTTGTAACGCTCCAGCTGTCTTCCAGACCATGGTCAATGAAGTGCTGGGTGACATGATTAACAGATTTGTCTTTGTGTATCTCGATGACATTCTCATCTTTTCTCCCTCCATGCAGATACACACTCAGCACGTTCGCATGGTTTTACAACGGCTATTAGAGAATCAGCTATTCGTTAAGGCGGAGAAGTGCGAGTTCCACAAAAAGTCGGTTTCGTTTCTGGGTTTTGTCATTGCCGAGGGAGAAATTCGTCCCGATCCCGCTAAGGTTAAGACGGTTGCCGATTGGCCAGTACCCGACACTCGGAAGGAGCTTCAGCGATTTCTGGGGTTCGCCAATTTTTATCGGCGTTTCATCAGAAATTTTGGTCAGATCGCTAAGCCTCTCACCGCTCTCACTTCACCTAATGTATGTTTCCGTTGGAGTAGAGAGGCTCAGGAGGCCTTTGATGTGTTAAAATCCCGGTTCATCTCTGCGCCTGTCCTCTCTATTCCCGATCCGGCTAAACAATTTATAGTGGAAGTGGATGCATCTGATGTCGGGGTAGGCGCCGTCTTATCACAGCGATCGTCTATTGATGGGAAAGTACATCCGTGTGCTTTTTTCTCTCACCGGTTAAACCCAGCAGAACGTAATTACGACATAGGGAATCGGGAGCTGTTGGCGGTTAGACTCGCTTTGGGTGAATGGCGTCACTGGTTGGAGGGAACCTCGGAGCCCTTTCTGGTCTGGACGGATCATAAGAATCTTGAATATATCCGTTCGGCCAGAAGACTAACATCTAGGCAGGCTCGTTGGGCACTCTTCTTTGATCGTTTCAACTTCACCCTCTCGTACCGGCCTGGCTCGAAAAATACCAAACCTGATGCTCTCTCCCGTCTGTTCGAAAAGTCCGATTCGGAGAGGACGGAGACCATTCTCCCGGAGGGGAGGGTGGTCGGCGCCCTCGTATGGGGAATCGAACAGCGGGTGAGAGAGGCCGGCCGGGAGGGGGAAATTCCGGAGGGGTGTCCAGCGGGTCGCCTATGGGTTCCTGAGCGGTTACGTTCCGATGTCATCCGGTGGGGTCACGAGTCCAAATTTGTCGGCCATCCAGGTATTCGGAGAACGTTGGCTGCCGTCCGTCAGCGTTTTTGGTGGCCTTCTATGTCCACTGACGTCAGACAGTTTGTATTAGCCTGTTCGGTTTGTGCCCGTAATAAAGCATCTAATTTACCACCCGCTGGTCTGCTTAAATCTTTGCCCGTGCCCTCCCGCCCCTGGTCTCATATAGCTCTTGATTTTGTCACCGGCTTACCGGCATCTAATGGTAACACTGTTGTTCTAACTGTGGTGGATCGTTTTTCGAAGGCGGTTCATTTCATTCCCCTGCCCAAGCTACCTTCTGCAAAAGAGATGGCTCAGGTTTTGATTAATCACGTTTTTCGGTTACATGGTATTCCGACTGACGTAGTGTCAGATAGGGGTCCTCAGTTCATCTCTCGTTTTTGGCAGGAGTTTTGTAGACAAATTGGCGCCACGGCCAGCTTGTCTTCTGGTTATCACCCGCAGACCAATGGGCAATGCGAACGGGCTAATCAGGATCTCGGTAGAACGCTCCGCTGTCTGTCGTCACAATATCCGAATTCCTGGTGCGATCAGCTCCCGTGGGTTGAGTATTCTCATAATTCTCTTCCCGTTACGTCTACCAATTTGTCCCCGTTTGAACTTTCCATCGGTTATCAACCTCCCCTGTTTCCATCACAGGAGCCCGAGGCAGCGGTTCCGTCTGCGTTAGCTTTCGTACGCAGGTGCAGACGCACCTGGAGGAGAGCTAAGACACTGTTATTATCTAATTCCAGACGAACCAAAGCTGCAGCTGATCGTCATCGGCGACCTCCACCCCGTTACGTTTGTGGTCAAAAGGTATGGCTTTCTACCAAGGATCTGTCTCTCCGTGAGCCTTCTCGTAAGCTGGCTCCGAGATTCATTGGGCCATACAGTATTTCTAAGGTCATTAATCCGGTGACGATTAAGCTTAAGTTACCCCTTTCTCTTGGTCGGGTTCACCCTGTTTTTCATGTATCCAAGGTTAAACCTGTGATGTTTGCTCGCTATAACCCCCCTGTCTCTGCCCCCAATCCCCCCGCCCCTCGTCTAGTGGATGGTGCCCCTGTCTACACTGTTAAGAGGTTACTAGACTCCCGCCGCAGGGGCAGAGGATTTCAGTATTTAGTGGATTGGGAAGGATACAGTCCTGATGAGAGGAGCTGGGTTCCGGGTCGGGATTTGCTGGATCCTGGGCTGATCGAGGACCTCCGTCGGCGACAGGGTGAGTCCCCCGGTCCGTCTGGTGCCGGTCGTGGAGGGGGGGCTACTGTCATGACTGCTGGGTGATCGATGGCTGTGTGATCTGTGTGTGTGTGTTGTTTACCTGTGGTGCCGGTTCCTCGTGTGTTCACTAACTCCGCCCCCTTGTTTCAGTTGATTGTTCACCGATTGTGCACGTAATCCTGTCCTTTATTGCGCGCTCATTGTTTTATCACAGTCCTGCTGCCCTGCCTTGTCTTGTCAGTCGCTCTCTGTCTTCTCCTGTGTTACCCCAGGTTTGGTTTCGGCGTTCGGGGACGCGTCTTCACCCGGACCACTCGCTTGTAGGAGCTTGGATTATACTGACTTTGTTTGTCTCTCGATACAGCTGGTTCGCTTCGTTTCTAGGCGGTATACCAGCTGTCTCCCTCTCTCCGGTTTGCATCTTCACCCGTGAGTGGAGTTCACCCATTTTACCTTGTGGATTATATTGACTCTAACGACTGTTGTTTCTCGGAACCGCTGGTTCGCTTCGTTTTTAGGCGGTGACCAGTGGTTTCCGGGTGGTCCTTCTACATCTGGATTACACAGTGGATTACCCGTCTGAGAACTTGGACTTCCATCTCCGCCTGTCATCCACCTTCAGGGCGGCGTGTTTTATCCCTCTGTTGAGTGTGGTGACAGTGCTGGCGTTCTCGACGGAGCGCGTGGGTGGCTCTCTCTTCCTTTGGATCTGTACTGAATTATTGTGTAGCGCCGACTCACTCTCCCCTACTGTGGGAGTGATCGCCGTGTGTGGATCTACCAGTGACTTGCTCTCCTGTTTTCTATATTTTTCTAAATAAACTATTTAACTTGCACTTGACTCTGAGTCCGTTTCCTGACAACTTAACTGTAACTTTTCTCTCATACATGAACCTAAACAAGTTACATTTCTTCAATAAAACTAAAATACATCTGTTTGTAAATGTATAATATTTTAATTAACCTAAAATGAGCCATTTATGAATATTCAATTAATGCCCATTGGTTTTTAGGACACAAATTTATTATTTATTAATCCAAGTAACTTCACTTTCATTACATGTACAACCTGAACAAGTTGAATCAAGAATGAATCATATTTTAATTGACCTAAACTGACTAACTTATATTCATACAATGCTATTGAGTAAACATTTTAGTGAGAGTATGAGATCTGCAAAATTATTTTTGGCATATTTAAATATATATGAGGTTGTTCATTTACTGATTGTAATGGACAGGTGTAATAATCATTGGGACTAAGTTTTTACCATTTTCATTGTCACATGGGTTCAAAACTGGATAAAGTTTCTCATTGAAAGATTGACCAGTGAAAGAGTAGATATGAGATCTGGATACCACTTCATAAAAGGAGACCAAACCCTCCTCATAATCCACAAACACACCCACCTTCTGTGGTATCACTTTCACTGACAGAAAGACAACAGGATCAGCACAAGCTCTATATTCATTTTCATTCCTCATCCACACAGTCCAGAATCCATTCGCTGGTGTCAGTGTGGCCTTTTCCTTTCTATTAACAGATTCTCTGACCACACCTAACTGCCATTCAGTCTTTCTTTTCACCTCAACCTCATAATAAAATCTCCCTGATGAGAATCCCTCATTACCCAGGACATTATAATACATATCAAACCTCTTTGGGTTGTATGGAAGATCACGCCTAATGTCTCCATATTTCACTTGTTTCTTATCATCAGACAATGTAAGATATGGATTTGCTGTATCAGGATCCAGAGTCACATCCACTGAGAGAGATCAGAGAATATAAATCACAACTTCACAACACTTTGTGATAATGATGTTTGTGATATTTAATCAAACTGTCAGAAATATTTCAGTATATAAATGTAAACTATTGTAGTATGAGTGAACAGATCAGATGTCACACTGTACCTGCATACTGCTGGATCTTCTTCAACACTATACAGACAAATGACAATAAAACATCACATCGTTCACATGAATTTATATATGTAATTACAGTAGATACAGTAGCTACCGAATCTAAAAAGTTGTCAAACTTTTATGCTGAATTATTGCTAGTTGTACAGCAGGATAAATGTAGACAAAACCAAACTTTAGACCAAGCAGCGCTACTCTATATGACCCACGAAAGATAGATTTTGCTTTTTTTGTTTAAATGATATACACAAAATTGTGGATGGACTCTCTTAGAGCTTAAGCCAGTACTGTATGATATTTAGAAGAAATAGTATTGTTTAAAGTTTGTACTTTTTATCTAAAACACAACAATAGTTCATATGAAGAATACAACAATGTACTGATTCAGTGTTAATTTAACAACACTGTGTGTATTATATATACACCAAGCAGTATTAATTTAACACTTTGCTGTGTTCTCTGGAAATCAAAAAATCATAACCTTTACACTTCTAATGCAATGCTCCACCAACTGAGCTACTCTGCCCAAGAAAAACATAAGAACCAAGGTCCAAAACTTTGAAAATCCCTAGATAGTATATCTGATCTTTACTTACCGGCTTTACCAAGTTTCTCATGTAGAGTCTCCTGCAGTTGAGTCAAAGATCTCATCGTCTCCTCCACACTCACATGAGTCTTCGTACTGATCTCAGGCCAGTTCTTGATGTTTAAAGGCCTACAGATGGATGAGTGAATCTACAGCATAAGAAAGAAGAACATCAGCAGAGAAACTCACAGAAGAGAAAAACCTCATGAGAGATTCAGTGACCTGTATGATGTGTAGATGATCTTCAGTGTTTGTGATCTTCTCCAGCTCAGTGTTTCTTCTCTTCAGCTCAGTGATCTCCTGCTCCAGATCTTTAATGAGATCTTCATCCTGTTTCTCTGCTGCTTTCTGTCTCTCCTCCATCATCTTCATCAGTTCAGACTGACTTCTCTCAATGGATCTGATGAGATCAGTGAAGATATTCACGCTGGCTGCTTGCTCCTTCTCTGTGTTTCTCTGACACATCAATCAACAAACTGCATTTTAATGTTCAATTCAGCAACTTTATTGAAAAATCTAATTAAAACATAAAATATTAAACATTGAACTTCTTCAATAGTTTTTAAACTCACTCTTCTGAGTTCTGCTGAATGTTTGATATCTTGAATCTTTTTGATTCTGTCTTGGATCTTCTGCTGCACGTCTGTCTGTCTCTTCAACAGCTCAATCTATAGAAAGAACAACACAGATACATTTTAACAACACTGCCTTGTTTGAGTATTTTAAAGGCAGTGTAAAGGAACAGTTCATCCCAAAAATTTAATTTAGCAGTAAATCTCACCTTCTTCTCCGCAATCTCCTCTTCATAAGTCACAGTGTTGTGATTCTTGTGATCTGTGACAGTACAGATGAGACACACACATGTCTGATCATCTCTACAGAAGAGCTCCAGAGGTCTCTCATGTTTCAGACATATATAATCCTGCAGATTATTCACAGGATCGATCAGTTTGTGTTTCTGTAAACCTGGCACTCTCAAATGACGGCCCAGATGAGTTTCACAGTAAGAGCTCTGACACACCAGACAGGACTTCACAGCCTTCAGCTTTACTTCCTCACAGATGTCACAGAGGACTTCAGGTTTCTCTGCAGTTTTCTTCTTATGTTCATCCACAAGATCTCTGAGTGTTGTATTAATCTTGAGTTCAGGTCTTTGCTTGAATGTTTCTCTACAATTTGGACAGCTGCAGTCCTGACTGTTGTCCCAACATTTCTTCAGGCAGATCTTACAGAAGTTGTGTCCACATGGAGTGCTGACTGGATCATTGAACACATCCAGACAGATCGAACACTGAAGCATTTCAGTCATCGCAGTACTTTGTAAGGTGGTGCCAAACCCTGCACAAAAGGTATTTCAAAAGCCAGCAGCAAATGGCTGAATCCACAGGGAACTGCTTCCTAATTCTTGTTGAGTTATCATCTGAGACCTCTCTAAAAGAGTTCACATCTACCCCCCAAGTGTGAGACAGAAGAGTCACACACCCTACCACACTTTCTCGTCCCCCTCTCCTCATGTTCTCAAAGCAAACTGTGTATGGAATGCTACATTCTGCAAACACATGTATCTGAAACTGGTCTTGTTTGGTGTTATATGAAGTGTTTTAATGCAAGTGGTACATTTGGGTTTATTAATATGACAACAGGATTCAATGTTAATCTGTGACAATAAATAAGTAAACTTAACCTGATGTTGGGAGACAACTCCCACCTTAGACATGTTGATCAATCACCCACTGTATGTATATTAGGCAACACCCCTGGGCTTACAAGAACCAATCAGTATATCATATCACAATGCTTTGTTCTCTGGCTATTTAAGGAGATGTGTAGAAGATTTAGGCGGGACTTTCGATATCTAGAAATGTACCCCCATGATGCTGTATCTTTGATACAGCATCATGTTTCTTTTTATTTTATTTTGAGGAATCTGTAACCAGATCTTCATCTCCTTACCAGGTATGCAATGGTTTTTCGTTTTATTCTTTTGTATTTGAATTGGATATATTAATTGGCTTTGAATTATGTTTTTCCTACCTGGTTAATAAATTGTTACATTTGCATTCATTCTAATTTGCTCTGTATCATTGACTCTTCTAAGTTACTATAAAGTATTACGATATCCTTTGTTACCACAAATCTTTGATCGGGGTTAATTCATGTTAATTAGATTCTGCCTCTTAACTATGTTGGTGGGCAGTCGCATGGACTATCAGAGTGATAGTTCTATTATCTATTTTATACGTTGTTATATAGTCATATGATTTAACTATAGGCAGCTAGAAGGAGCTAAGCTAAACCTCTGGTTATAATTCATTAAGTGGTGTAAGCGACTGTGGGGGCTATATGGATACTATTTAATGAGAGCACGTAAACATGAAACGGTATCATTAAATTGCTTTAGCCATAACCTCTAGTTATTGTATGGTCAGATTAATTATTTAACCTTAACTAAGTTGTTTTGTAATCGCATTTGGTAATTATGCGTCTAGAAGGAGCTAGACTGAACCTCGGATTATGGTTTTATGTTTTATATTTAATTGGCGATTTTTGAGAGCTATATGGTGACCTTTTAACAAGAGATTGACTTTGTTAAATTGCTTTAGCTACAACCTCTAGTACGGTCGAGTTTGTGTTCAGTACCCACACAACGGCCGGTGTGGGCTGATATGATATTGGTAATCGAATGAATGAGTCCAATGTTAACATGAGTAAATAGAATGGTCAAATGTTTATCCAAATTCCAAAATTACATCAATTTGATTCATATTACAATACGTTTTATATCTTTGGAGTCAGATTATAAAGTTGCGTAATGTTAAAACCGGAAGCACCGGAAAAGACCGAATGCGCTATAAACCGGCCATGCCGTTTGGATTCTGTCGTTGGGCCAAACGGATGGATGGGGTCATATTTGGACTCCTTACAAAGTGGTGATTCCCGGGACGTGATATTCAACCAGTGGAAATCTTATCAAAATGTACAAAGTACGACTGATTCGATCCCTGGAGAATAAGAGTCTTTTCATGGAGCTAAAGGTTTGATCTTCTTCTATTTCTTCAGCTGATGTGGTAAGTCAATCTTTTCTTTGCCTTTTAAAAATGTTTAAGGGAATGTTTTAAACATCCCTCATTTATGAAATAGGTTGTAAATATACCTAATGTTAGACTGGAAATCAAATCCGGTGGGGCCTTTAAGAATGAAATGAAACCACATTATTAGGAAATGCTGTGTGATGTTAAATGAAGAATGAATTGCTTTGCTCTGTTAAGATCTTTTGTTTACATGCCTACGGAAAACAAAAGATTGCCTTAAATTGGAGTTAAATCATCCAAAATTTGCTCTGATCCTCAAACAAGGAAAACATCTAGAATCTAAATTTAAATCACCAAATTCTACACAATTGTTTATGTTGTGACAGTAAATGCACAACCTGGAAAGAGTGCCAAAATAACTTTTAACAATTGAAAAATGATGTTGGATGATTTAAACTACAATGCAATGAATGTGTTTGCATGTGAAAGGAGGACTTGGACAATTGAAATGTGAGAAGCGCACAGATAGTAAGGTTTTTAAATGCTGCAAACACCAGTGTACAATCTATATTTGATGAATTAAAGTAATATTGTAATCAAGCTGGAGAATGAAGGAAATGTATGAATGATTGAAGGCAGCGTTGTTGGATTTAAAAATCCCCAACGCATAGAGAAATGTAACTGAATGCTGGACATTAAGCAAGTAGGGAGCAAGTGGGGAAATGATTTCAAATGAATTGTTGTGAGTGAGCCTTCTAAAAGATCACTCTGGGTTGAATGAGGATAGAATGGAATCAGTAAGTCATATTACAATTACAAACTTCTAATTCAATGTAGTATTCCTCCATTGATGAGATACAATTAAGCAAAACCTAAAATTGTTGCAGGAAAATACAATGTTGTTCTAGGCCAACACAAATGGTCTTATCTCTCACTGTGAGACACCCAACTGAGATGAAAGGGCTTACCCCCCACTCAGATAACGGGCCATTGTTCCCAAGAGAGAACATTGTTTTTAAGAGAGACATTTGTCTGTAACCATATTTTTCCTTCTGTAAATCAATCTAAGTGTTCTTTAAGAACTGGATAAACACCAGGACTGTTAAAAGTTCTTGGCTTAGTCTTTCCCTATGAGTCGGTGAAAATTGTTTAAAGACAGTTTTGTACAGCTTTATAGAGATGTGAAAGGCCACACAATTTTTAGTCTTGAAACTGTTGTAGAAATACATTAGCATGAATCAATGAAAAACTGTTCCTCACACCAGTCTGTCCAGGGCTGACACCTTTTCACATTCAAACACATTGATACAGTAACATCTTGCAAATTACAAACACCAGCCTGGTGTTCCTTAAAAGAGATCAGTAATGAAAGTATTTTTAATTTATACTATTTTAATGTAATATAATCTATATTGTGATCAAGTTGCAATATACATTATATTATAATGGCCAAACAGGCATCAGATGGTAAAATGTGGTGCATTAAATGTACTATGGAATAACTTGCACAGGCCAAACCCACAGAATTGGTCCACTATGCAGTGTCAAAAGGGCGGAATGTGCTGTCACATGTTGCCATGTTTTAACACTTAAATATTACATGACACTTGTGATAGTAAACCAAACCCATTTAACTGGAAATCACTAACCCATTTTTAATCCAATACAGATTGGGCACATGCTTGTGTGGCTTAACAGCCAGTTAGCATGTGTTTAACATTCTCATTGCAGTGATCCGTTTACATTTTCTGATTTGTAATTGATCGTAAGGCATTGATATTTCTATAGAACACATTCTAGTTGTTTGTTTCGTATGTGTTTCTATGTTGAAGGATTTGTCTCCTATGTGGTAAACTCTGCTATTCCTTGTATAGCTGCAGTCAGACCCTAAAGAGGAGCACAAAAATGCCATGTGGCTACAATGTGTTAATTGCATTAATGATAATGTTTTACCTCACAACAGGATCCAGTAGCACTTTTACCATGTTTCCTAACTAAAAACACTGGTGTTGGAAGACTTATTGAGCCAGATTACAACCTCATACCGATAATATTGAACTGGCTCCCTGTTTTAACAACAGGACTAAATTTGCATCACAATTTATCCTCCTCACCTTTGTTGCAGCATGGTATTCACACATAGCCTCAGTTAAATTAAATCGCATAGCAAACACTCACTTACCAAGAATTAGTCATTATTTCAAACTGTCTGAATTTAAGCATCTGTTTTGGGTTTTCTTTTCAGAAGTTTGATCAGTTTAATGTCTACTGAAATCTTGATAAAGAGCAATTTTCTAAGTTTACTACTATTATTTTTGACATTTGATTTGCTCTGTATGTAAGACATTTAAAACTATCATGTTTATCACCACGCACCACACAACATATTCCAAACTGAACACTACACTTAAAACCAACATTCTCCTGTTACACCAACAGAGCCATCTAATCTAACACATATGCTAAAGTGATATCATTCACACCCATATTAGCAAAACTACAACACTCATAAGAAACTTACATGGCAAAGTCACACTTTGATAATTATGTTTTTAATTGCAATAACAAACTTACTGTCTTAATCTCAAATCAATAATCTTACAGTTGTTGTCATAAGTGAGGACCAGTGGCGCCCTGATCCTCAACTTATCACTAAATAACAGCACAGACAATTGTCAAGAATCAATCAAACCATTTACTCAACTCCTAATATCAAATGTGACTTAGCCAACAGATCAGAGATCACACACACACCTATACAAATATTCACATATCTCTACACTCACACACCTACTTATACACGCTAACACATTGAAATCTGAGATTCTAAATCTTCAAGTGTATGGACTACACATACTCATTAACATGCCTATACACACATACACATACAAATACATATACACATAGGCACATACCTGCACACATAGAAATCTAACATGAGATTCTGAATCTTCAATTGTTCTCATGGACTCAACATGTTCTGAACATATTCTAAGTTAATCTTAGGCCTACAAGGTGCTTATATTAGAAAATTCAGAGTTCCCTCGAAACATTCATTGTAGATGCGTGTATGGAATGATTACAACATTATGTGCCTATTATGATTATTATTATTATTATATATGGTCTACAATGCCCATACCTAAATCTATTATAGCAATATTTTACTATCACTATTATCGATACACCCTATAGTATGCATAACCACATTTTACTTTAACATATTCCGTTTTTTACCTAATATATGCATACCTGAATGTTATTTTAACACTTTCTGGTTTTTATTTTTTTATTTTACATTACCCAATGTATGCATTCCTGAAGGTTATTTTAACATTTTCTGGGTTTTATTTTCATACAATCTATAATATGCATACCTGAAGATCATTTTAACAATTTCTGTTTTTTATTTTTCATATAATCTATAATATGCATACTTGAAGATTATTTTAACATTTTCTGGGTTTTATTTTCATACAACCTATAATATGCATACCTGAACAATTTCTGTTTTTATTTTTCATATAACTTATAATATGCATACCTGAAAGTTATTTTAACATTTTCTGCGTTTTATTTTTTATAATAAGCATACCCCAATGTTATGTTTTTATTGTTTTAACCTGATCTTTTGCATCCTCTCCTTCAATATCCAGAGACCAGGTACCCTTGAATTCAACTTCAAATACAACAGTGGGAAAGAATGATGGTAATTTTATAGATCAGATATATTTGACCCTATCGTACCACTTGCTCCTTTTCACATCAAGTTATCATGTGTAATGTTTTTATTTTATTTTATTTTATTTATGGTTTGCCCAAACTATTATGTTATAGTGTTACCAAGCCTATTGATATTGATCAGTGCTCAATCAATGAATGGTCATTTAAGATGTGCAGGTGTTTTACACAGTGATGTATTGTTAATGAAATGAACTTTATTCACCTAATGATGTCTGAATCCGAGGACCTCACCTTTCAGAGGTGACAACTTTCTTCAAACGATCAGAACGTCTAAGAGCAGGTGGTTTCGTAAATGAATGACCAAACAAAGCACACAGGCCTGGTTGAGCTTAACTTGAACACTAGAGACACTACAGAGACTGGACACCACCAAGAGCTAACACCTTACTGTATATTGATCTCATTGGGAATGTTTTGTTCATCCCACTTCATCAAAAGGGCGGATTTCTGTAAGGTGGTGCCAAACCCTGCACAAAAGGTATTTCAAAAGCCAGCAGCAAATGGCTGAATCCACAGGGAACTGCTTCCTAATTCTTGTTGAGTTATCATCTGAGACCTCTCTAAAAGAGTTCACATCTACCCCCCAAGTGTGAGACAGAAGAGTCACACACCCTACCACACTTTCTCGTCCCCCTCTCCTCATGTTCTCAAAGCAAACTGTGTATGGAATGCTACATTCTGCAAACACATGTATCTGAAACTGGTCTTGTTTGGTGTTATATGAAGTGTTTTAATGCAAGTGGTACATTTGGGTTTATTAATATGACAACAGGATTCAATGTTAATCTGTGACAATAAATAAGTAAACTTAACCTGATGTTGGGAGACAACTCCCACCTTAGACATGTTGATCAATCACCCACTGTATGTATATTAGGCAACACCCCTGGGCTTACAAGAACCAATCAGTATATCATATCACAATGCTTTGTTCTCTGGCTATTTAAGGAGATGTGTAGAAGATTTAGGCGGGACTTTCGATATCTAGAAATGTACCCCCATGATGCTGTATCTTTGATACAGCATCATGTTTCTTTTTATTTTATTTTGAGGAATCTGTAACCAGATCTTCATCTCCTTACCAGGTATGCAATGGTTTTTCGTTTTATTCTTTTGTATTTGAATTGGATATATTAATTGGCTTTGAATTATGTTTTTCCTACCTGGTTAATAAATTGTTACATTTGCATTCATTCTAATTTGCTCTGTATCATTGACTCTTCTAAGTTACTATAAAGTATTACGATATCCTTTGTTACCACAAATCTTTGATCGGGGTTAATTCATGTTAATTAGATTCTGCCTCTTAACTATGTTGGTGGGCAGTCGCATGGACTATCAGAGTGATAGTTCTATTATCTATTTTATACGTTGTTATATAGTCATATGATTTAACTATAGGCAGCTAGAAGGAGCTAAGCTAAACCTCTGGTTATAATTCATTAAGTGGTGTAAGCGACTGTGGGGGCTATATGGATACTATTTAATGAGAGCACGTAAACATGAAACGGTATCATTAAATTGCTTTAGCCATAACCTCTAGTTATTGTATGGTCAGATTAATTATTTAACCTTAACTAAGTTGTTTTGTAATCGCATTTGGTAATTATGCGTCTAGAAGGAGCTAGACTGAACCTCGGATTATGGTTTTATGTTTTATATTTAATTGGCGATTTTTGAGAGCTATATGGTGACCTTTTAACAAGAGATTGACTTTGTTAAATTGCTTTAGCTACAACCTCTAGTACGGTCGAGTTTGTGTTCAGTACCCACACAACGGCCGGTGTGGGCTGATATGATATTGGTAATCGAATGAATGAGTCCAATGTTAACATGAGTAAATAGAATGGTCAAATGTTTATCCAAATTCCAAAATTACATCAATTTGATTCATATTACAATACGTTTTATATCTTTGGAGTCAGATTATAAAGTTGCGTAATGTTAAAACCGGAAGCACCGGAAAAGACCGAATGCGCTATAAACCGGCCATGCCGTTTGGATTCTGTCGTTGGGCCAAACGGATGGATGGGGTCATATTTGGACTCCTTACAACTTAAGGATGACATTGCTGAGAAAAAAAAATGGTAAAAATATATCACCTAGGCCTTCCTGATTTATAAAAAACATACCATGCACTTTTAAAAATAAAGGTTTGAATAGTTGTCTTTGTTTGGCTGTATGGTTAAACCTAAGTCACTCCAATTTACACCAGTTTGACATATTACCTACTAAACTAGATTACTAACATGATAAACCTGTTCAGGTCAATCTGTGTTATATTTCTATGACTTACCTGTAAGTGAATAGCTGCGTTTACTTTTGTAATATATTTTGGTAACTCTTGTTTGTAGCTCCCTCCAGTAGTAAACACGAAGCACGAGATCTTGTTTTAAAAAACGGGGTTACACTTGTTAGCTGTTTATGCTTACTAGTTTAAGAGTCCAAAGATATCAATGAAAACAAGAACTGTTCACTCCTACTGAGTTTCTTATTCTGATGTTTTGTTTCACAGGATACTTGAATACAGAGCACTACCTAGTGGTAAGAACCAACATACATCACATCTTCTTTTTTTCATTAAACAATACAATAATTTTCTTTTAAACCAATTAAAATGCAGGTGTTAAACAAACAAATAACTAAAGATAAAGTCCTTAGAGCTTTAGCAAGAATAACATTTTGGTGGCCCAACCACGATGCCAAAATGTGTCACTTTTATAAAAGTCTCTGTTCCTTCTGAAGGTATTGCACACTTTGGCACTATATCTTCGATTTGTTTTCCCATTCCTGGCCAGAACAATACATCTCTCGCTCACTCTTTGCACTACACCACTTCTCCGGCATTTCAGCTTTTTGCTACAGTCTTGTATTTTTGAACAACAGTCCTTCTGAGATTGTCAGTTCTTCCTTGAAGGTCCAGTACTTGCGTATTGCAGGTGGTACACTTTTTATTTGTTTAGGCCATCCTGTTTTTTCTACTGCCATCTGCAGTTCTTTATCTGCTACAGTAGCTTGCTTGTCAGCTCTCAATTTCCCCTCCGAAATAGTCAGACATTTTGACATTTGATGTACTTCCAAGTCTCTGTCCAGAAGTTGTTCTCTTTCTTCCTCCAGGTAGGCTCTGCTAAGCGTATCTGCAATTTTCAACTCTTTTCCAGGTTTGTAGATTACCTGCAGGTCATACACTGGAAAAAATGACTTTCTTACTTAGTATTTTTGGTCTTGTTTTCAGTAGAAATATCTAAAAATTCTTAAATCAAGATGTATTTTCTTGATGAGCAAATTACCTAACAATATAAGTCTAGTTTTTAGACAAAACACATCAAATTTAAGCGATTCCATTGGCAGATTTTTTTTTGCTCAAATTATTCTGTACTCATTGCTTAGCCTCCCACCATTCACATCGACATGGTCAACTAAAGTGGCTCGAATTTCATCTGAGACTGCTTGTCTTCTTGCCCTTCTTCTCCCTCCTCCTCCTTCACCACGTCCTCCTTCTTTCCCTCCTCCTCTTCCTCTCCCTCTTCCTCCTCATTCTCCTCCTCCTCAATGAGGAGGATCCATTATTCCAAAGCTCAGTGAACAGATTCGGGCACTTTTATCTATCTATTGAAGGATCTGATTGATATGTGTTAAATTTAGCCTTTTTTGTTTCCACCTTGGTAAATGTTTGCTAATTGAGCCTAAGCTGTGCTGACTTGAGTGAACAGTATTGAATGCTATTGCTTTATATGACCACATGGTGTAAGCACTGAGAAATGTAGGGATTTGTGTGTAGAGTTTTGCAGTAACAGTTCACCAAATCTGACTCATGTGTAAAGCAGCAGTGTTTATAGTTC